>NW_006921672.1:2186611-2225175 GCF_000298275.1 Orycteropus afer afer
CTTTGGCAAGCATAATGTCCTTCTCCAGGGTCTGGTCCTTCCTGGTAATATGACCAAAAGTCTGTGAGACAAAGTCTTACCATCTTCACTTCTAAGTGACATTCTGGCTGACCTAGGAATCCCACTCCCAGGTTTTTACCTAGAGCATTGGTTCTCAATTGAGGGTGATTTTGCATCACACCAGGGACAGTTGGCAATATGAGGAGACAATTTTGGTTGTCATAACTGGGGTGAGGGGTTAATGGATAACCTCTAGTGAATAGAGGCCAGGGATGCTGTTAAACATCCCACAGTGCAGGGGACAGGCCATTACAATGAATTACCCTGGATAAAATATCAACAGTGCTGTAATGGAGATTTTTCACTAAAGAAATGACAATTTATGTTCACACAAAATCTGTACGCAAGTGTTTATAGCAGTTGAAAATTGGAAACAACCCTAGGTCCTTCAGTAGGTGAATAAACAAACTGTGGTACATCCATGCAATTGAATACTACTCAGCAATAAAAAGTAATCAATTCCTGATGCATGGATAAATCTACAATACATGATCTTAATCGAAGGAGTTCAGCTTCAAAAAGTTACCTGCTATATGAACCCACTTATATAATAGTTTAGAAAAGACTGGACTAAAGGGAAGAAAACAGTCAAAGATTTCCCAAGATTATGAGTGGTGGGGGATGAAAGGGGAGTTTGACTGCAAAGGGACAGCATGAGGGAAATTAGAGGGATGATGGAATTATTCTGTGTCTCCATTTTGGAGGTGGTTACGTGAATCCAAGCATGTGTTAGAACTCATGGAATTGTGTACCTCCCCCAAAGTGAGTTTTACTGTATATAAATTATTTTAAAGTTTAGAAACAAGAAAAAGCACAAAGGAATGAGGGCTGAGATATTTATCTGTGACACAGTTAGAAGTAGCAGAGTAAGGAGTATGACCCGAGTCCATAAAACTGTAGAGCCGATGTTCTTCCTTATTAAATAAGGCTGCCTCTGGGGAGGGAAAGACAGTGATTTATGAGCGGAGCTTACATGGCTTTTAAGATCAGAGGTATTTCTGTTGCCCAAACTTGTTGACTGTTGAAAGTGTTGAGTTTACTCATGGTGACTTGGATATCCTTGTAATAATCTAGCTATAAACACAGAGTCAGATATAGATGGAAACCCCCCTCCCAACTCCCCTACCACTACCCACCCCACCCCATACAGGATGCTCAAGGGCAAGAGAGAAGACCCGTTTGCCACCAAGGACAGAGACCCAGATTCAAGATGCGGTACCCGTAGTTAGGTAAAGCATGCATTCTATGGGAGCAATAGAAGCAGATGAAGAGGTTGGTGTTAGAGTTTTATTTCATACACATCTATATTTCATTTTCTAGGCCTTTGTTTTGTACTAGTCTTGCGATTTTTAGCTCTAGTACTGAAGAGTTGCTTGAGGTGCCAGAAACAAAACCAGGAACAGCTGAGTATCAATGTTTTCTGTACATTTTACATTTAGAATAAGGTTAACGTAATATACCACGCTACTAATGAGGTCATATTCAAGAATACAACTTTCTCTCATATGGCTTTCTTAGTGAATGTGGGGAGAGGCTATTCTAATCAGTTCTCCCCACCTCTTGACATTTTAATCACTGAAACAATTATACTTGCTTAGGAAATTACTAGGAAAGGTCTTGAATAAAAAAAGCAGAGAAAGGAAAACTGACCTTTAAAAAATAATAATAATAATAATAATGATTACTCCAAATGTAGATGCCTAGAAGGGAAATTTTAAAAAATAGAGTTACTAATATCAGGGATTAGACACTGCCTCCAAGAAAACTGGGCATAAATGTCCACAAAATTGATTCTTGGATCCCAAGGAAAACTTTCCCAAGTACTGTCATCTTCTATCAGGTTCCAGAAGGAAGGGCCTTACCTCCCAAGTTTAGCAGATACCATATAATTCTGTCTGTGAAGGCCACAGTCTTGGGACATTGCTCAGCATCCTTTGACAATTTAGATGCATAAAAACATACTTAGAGTAGGGTTCTGACTTCCCCAGAAAATAGACATATACCTCACACTCTGTACAAAAAGGTCACAAAACAAATCATGGTGATTCCAAATCATGGTGAATTGGGTCTTTTTCTTCTATAGAGAAAGGAGGGTTGATGTGTATGGGAAAGAAACATGCCAAGCATGATGTTAGATGTTTTAGGCACATTATCTTTTGTGTCTATGTAATCCTTCCCAAACGCTGTTTGTTGGGCTTGAGTTGCAGAACACAAACACTTTTGGTCATTTAGGCTTAAAGTTATTTAACACAGGATGCTCATAATATCATTCAGAGGGATGGAGAAGGACTCCAGGCACCACCTCCAGGAATCACTCTCAGAACAACATTGTGGAATTGACCTATAAGGGGAGCTGCTCCAGCTGCCACAATCAGGAAGGAGTGGGATTGCACCCCAGCCAGCACAAGTACCTCTCAGCACCCTCAGAACTAGTCATAGATGCTGGGACTCTGCCGCAGAAGACCTGCTGCTGCACAATCACTCTTGCTAACAGCTAAAGCCAAGAAAGAAAAGGTTGGCTTTTTCCCTGTATCTGATTGTTAATCCCGCACAAGTACATGTTGTTAATGGAACTTGACTCAGTTCTGCATACTATCTGTAAGGGAGTCTAGTAAATGTAGTTTTAGCTTTCTAGGGTTACTATGAGTTCAAATTGACTTGATGGTACTGTGTAGCCTCTGCAGTACTGATAAGATGAGAAGGACGATAGAATGGTTGTTGAGTGACAACTACCTAATCCACTACCAAGTATAACATAGTTAATACTGTTCTAATTCTTTACATGAAAAAATGGAGGTTATAAAATTTTAACCAGGTTGTACAAGCTGGAAATAGCAGTACTTACATTAGTCTGCCTCCAAAGCCATCATTTATTTGATGCTAACTCAAAATACAACTGGGGAAGAGCTGCCTCCTGAAAGTAGAGTCAACCTTAATGGCATAGGTAGGGTAAAGCTTTGGAACCTTCATTTGCTGATGCAGCACTACTCAATGAGACTAAATAGCTGTAAACATCTTTTAATAATTGGAACACAGGATGTACAAAGTAGGAAATGAAGAAAATTGGAAGTTGTAAACAATGAAATGGAATGTGTAGAGATCAGTATGCTAGACATGAGTGAGCTGGAATGGACTGGTATTGGTGATTCTGAATCTGACCAGCATATGGTCTGTTATGCCAGGAATAACAAACTGCAGAGGCATGGCGTTGTGTTCATCCTCAGAAAGAATGTTCCAAGATCTATCCTGAAATACAAAATTATCAGTGATAGGATAATATCCATACACAGACAGGGAAGACCAGTTAATATGACTACTATTATTCAAATTTATGCACCAACCACCAGTGCCAAAGATGAAGAAATTGAAGGTTTTTTTTTTTTTTACCAACCTCTGCAGTTTGAAACTGACCCAGCATGCAATGCAATCAACATGCATTGATAATTACTAGCAATTGCAATGTGAAAATTGGAAACAAAGAGGAAGCACTGGTAATTGGAAAATATGACCTTGGTGATAGAAAGGATACCTGAGATTGCATTGTAGAATTTTGCAAGACCAATTACTTACTCATTGCAAATACCCTTTTTCAACAACATAAACTGTGACTATACACATGGACCTTGCAGGTGGAATACATAGGAATCAAATCAGTTATATCTATGGGAAGAGGCAGTAGAGAAGATCAATATCATCAGTTAGAAAAAGCAAGTCTAGGACTGTGGAACAGACCATTAGTTGCTCGTATGCAAGTTCAAGTTGAAGCTGAAGAAAATTAAAATGAGAACATGAGAGTCAAAATACAATCTTGATTATATCCTACCTGAATTTAGAGACCTTCTAAAGAATACATGTGATGCACTGAACACCAGTGACCAAAGACCAGATGAGTTTTGGGATGACATTAAGAATATCATACGTGAAGAAAGCAAAAGTTCGTTAAAAAGACCGGAAAAATGAAAAATGAATGTCAGAACATATTCTGAAACTGGTTCTTGAATGGAGAATACCTAAAGCAAAGGGAAGAAATGATTCAGAAGAGGATGTGCAATGAGGGATATCACTGCTGATGTCAGATGGATTGTGGATGAAAGCAAAGAAATACCAGAAAAAATGTTTTATCTGTGTTTTATTGACTATGCATTTGACTGTGTGGGTCCTAACAAATAATGGATAACATTGTGAAGAATGGGAATTCCAGATCACTTAATTGTGCTCATGAGGAGCCTGTACATAGACCAAGAGGCAGTTATTTAAACAGAACAAGGGGATATTGCTTGGTTTAAAATCAGTAAGGGTGTACATCACTATACTTACTCAGTCTTTATGCTGAACAAATAATCCAAGAAGCTTGACTATGTGAAGACAAATGAATGCAACATCAAGAGTGGAGGAGGAGTTGTTAACAGTCTGTGACATGCAGATGACACAACTTTGGTGAAAGTGAAGAGGATGTGAAGCATGTACTGATGAAGACCAAAGATTATATAGCCTTCAGTGTGGGTTACACCTCAATAAAAAGAAAATAAAAATCCTCACAACTGAACTAATAAGCAACAACATGGAAAACAGAAAAAAGATTGAAGTTGTCAGGGATTTGATTTTACTTGGATCCATAATCAACGTCCATGGAAACAGCAGTCAAGAAATTAAAATGGGCATATCTGCTGCAAAAGACCTCTTTCAAGTGTTAAAGGGCAAAGATGTCACTTTGAAGACGTTGTTG
Organism: Orycteropus afer afer; assembly: GCF_000298275.1. Taxonomy (NCBI): domain Eukaryota; kingdom Metazoa; phylum Chordata; class Mammalia; order Tubulidentata; family Orycteropodidae; genus Orycteropus; species Orycteropus afer. Next base: position 2,191,398 of record NW_006921672.1, read on the forward strand.
TTGTTGTTGTTTTGCCGTCGAGTCGGCCCCGACTCATAGCGACCCCTCCTTGAGTTTCCGAGGCAGTATCACTACGGAAGTAGGATTGCCCAACCTTGAAGACCAGGGTGCACCTAATCCAAGCCATGGTATTTTTCAGTAGCCTCATATGAATGGGAAAGCTGCACAATGAATAAGGAAGACCTAAGAAGAATTGATGCATTTAAATTATGATGGTGACAAAAAATATTGAATATTCAATACACTGTTAGAAGAACAAACAAATCTGTCTTGGATGAAGTGCAGCCAGAAAGCTATTTAGAAGTGAGGATGGCAGGACTTTGCCTCTCTTACTTTGTTCATGTTGTAGTGAGGGACCAGTTCCTAGAAAGGACATCATGCTTCGTAAAGTAGAGGGTCAACAAAAAAGAAGAACTCCCTCCGTGAGATGGACTGACTCAGTGACTGCAACAATGGGCTGTAGCATAGATAGCAACAATTGGGAGGATGGTGCAAGGCTGTTCAGTGTTGACAGCACCTAACAACAGCAACTTTATTCTATACATTGTTCTATATGCTTAAAGTTTTTATCTTATTTATTCTTGACTGAAACTCTGTCAGACAAGTATCATCATCCCCATTTTGCAGGTGACAAAAACAAAGACTAGAGACTTATTGTCCCAGATCACACATTCAATAAAGATTTGAGCCAGGATTCTTAGACACTTGACTCATTGCTTCTTCTCTTTCCCCTGCAGCATATTGTAGCTCTCAGAGTGGGTGACTGACCAACATCATGTTGATCTTCATCTCTTTACACATCCTGGGGTACCAACATTTCTTCACCTTGTAGAGTAAGGTGATGACCCTCTGAAAGCCATTTGTGTTCTCTTAGCTAACTGGTGCAAGATGTTTGAGGATTCTTAAAAGCTAAATATTTAGTCTTGTGCTAATAAAATTTAACAGCTGTCTCTCTGGAAATAAGAATCTTACTTTATATTCTTTGCCAATTTCCATGATGTGAATACTTTGACCATGGCTGATATCAAGCTATCAGTGTGATATTGCCCAGGTCACGAAATTCTAAGGAGCTCTTGTTGTGCAGTGGTTAAAGTGTTCAGCTGCTAACCAAAAGCTCAGCAGTCTGAGTGCACACACTGCTCCATGGGCGAAAGATGAGACAGTTTGCTTCTGTAAAGACTTATAGCCTTGGAAGCCCCATGGGACAGTTCACCTGTGTCCTGAAGGGTCACTATGAGTTGGAATTGAGTCAGTAGCAGTGGGTTCACGAAATTCTTTGAAATTAACAATTACGTTTTGTGACACAGTATGAGCCATCTCCAGTCAGCACTGAAAATCCTCCTGATTTATCCAGCACCCAAGAGGTCCATGCAAAGAAACTTTTATCCTTTTCACATTTGGACTAATGACATGTATTAAGATGCCTAAATACTGAAAATCTTCCAACAGGCAGTTTCAGGGAGAGACAGGAATCTCTGATGGAGAAAAAATTGAAGTTTGGCATGAATCTGTCAGGACAGGCTTGATCATGCATGAAGGAAAAATGTTTTGGGGATGCTACCCTTATACTCACCTGATCTCAGGCCCCTAGGTTAACCATGATTTCTGGGAAGGAGAGAATATTGAATTTCTAGGGATTCAGACATTTGGCTCAAGGCGCTCCTCCCCCAGTACAGGTGGGTGAGTGATAAAGCTGAAAAAGGAAAAGCTCTATGACTAAGGCTCCAAGTAACTCTATGGAACACCCTCCACCCTTTGCTATCAAGAAGAAGAAATGGCATTTCCGTTCTAGCCAAGGCCTCACATGAGCCCCAGCATTTCAGGGGTTCGCCACAGAGAAGACAAGTTGTAACACTGTCCTTCTCTTTTCCAGGTCTTCGGCACACTGTTCCTTAGCCAGAGATGCTTTTCCTTTTCCTCTACTGATGAAAATCTTATTCCTCAATCAAAGTTCAAATGCCATCTTGTGTGGGATACTTTCTCAAAATCTCTGTGGTTGGATTTAATCATTCTTTCCTTTGCTTATATTCTGTTTTAAGACACTCATTTCGTTCTTACTGGCATTAATAACTGCCTGCAGTTGTAGGCATTCTTCAACAGCAGATGTTGAGCTCTTTTTAGGACAGGTGTGGTGGTTCATTCATGTGTGTAATTCTCCTCTGATACATAGCAAAGCGCTTGATGTATACACATAAATGCTCAATAAATAATGCTGGCATGGCCAATTTTGTGTGCAAAGGAGTAACTTTAGGATGCATTTTACAAAAACAAAGGTTAGTGAACAATGAAGGAGGGAGGGAGAGAAAGAGGAAAGATAAAAGGAATGGAAGGAAGGAGGGAGGGAGAGAGGAAAGAAGAAAAAGAAGACCCAAAGAGCCCTGGTGGCACAACAATACGTGCTCGGCTGCTAACCAAAAGGTTGGCAGTTCGAATCTATTTGTGGCTCTGTGGGAGAAAGACCTGGTAATCTACTCTTGTGAAAATTACAGCCTCAGAATTCCTAGGGGATAGTTCTGCTCTGTCATAGGGGATCACTATGAGTCAGAATCGCAACAGCACCTGACAGCATCTTCAGTGTTCAACTGGCTGAAGGGTCCACATATCCATGGAGCTGCAGTCTCCCTGTGATCTGAGACTAAAAACAGTTTTAGAGGAAGGCAAACAATCCCCTCAGAACTACTGAGAGCTACTTCCCTGAGAACTTCTTTCATGACATAACAGTGTGTCCCCCACCCCCCATCATTTCCTATTTATGATTCATTCTTTGTAGGAATATACGTGTTCCCCATGCAGAAAAGCGTTCACCAGAGAGATTGTCCTTGCCAAAGCCATTGATCAGAGGCCAAGCATTGTTTCAATCAGTGTGCTGATGTCTCCCTGATAGCAAATACTTCCCTGATGCACACACCTTAATCACTCTGTATTTCTCCAAGCATAGCAATAAGTCCTCATGTATAATATATGTGTGCTTACAGCATATATAATATATATGGATGTATGTGGTGTTTTGTATTCTATGCCTGAAAGAACAGCTGATTTATTTCATAGCTTTTATGGGCTATTTTATTATTCTCAACAACATCACATCCATTCCCTTTGCACGCATGTTTTATAGCACCTTGATGGACTGATTTGATTTGACCCAGTGTTTTGATGACAGCACGACCATACGAGGTGCACATTAACTTACACAAATCATTTGCTCAAGTCACTTCAGACTGATCCTTCCCTCAGGTGATTTGTGGACTGCTAACTTTCTCATGATGGACAAAACAGCATAGCATGTCCTATAAAGCCATGGTCCAGGGAAACTTATTGGTGATTCCTGTGTCAGCAGGACAGTCTCCTAGGAGGGTCTCCTAAGCAGTCAGTCATGCCAGAATGACATTATTGGCTTTCATTTCATGTGATTCCCTCTTCTGCCTTTCAGCTTCCTTATAGGAAGAGTCTAAGATAGAACATGGGCATTGCAGATCAGATTCTTGAATCCCAAAAGATCATCAAGCAGTATATTGGTCTTAGTAAATATTATTTGAAGAATTATTTGGGTAGGAAAGTCCAAGACTGGGCTTTGCATAACTCCTGACTTCTTTTTCCCTGTCAGTCTTAGAGAAACCCCTCTTTTGGATGTCTCAGATTCTACCTGGCTAAAGGTAGTCATCTAGAACTCTAGGCCAAACAACACTTTATAGTCATGCAACCTTCTGTCCTTCTCACCATAGCTGATTTTACCTGGCTTACATGAGCCTTTATTTAAAACAGCTTTAGGGTGACGACAGGCTATGGAAAGTTGTCTACTCTCCAGAAAAAAAAACCTTATCATATAAAGGCCAGTGTATACATTGGATTTCAGATCCCAAGACACATTGATTCATTCAGCACATGCATTCAATTAACATGCTTTGTGCTGGTAGTCTGCTAGGTGCCAGGTGTTAAATAAGACCTTGACTCTGCCTTTAAAGCCCCATCAAGAATCAGCGCATGTAAAAATGACCAGTGGAGCTCTGAAAAGGATACTTTCCCAGATATGAGAATCTCTGGATTGGGGCTTAGATGAACACTAAAACTCAAGGAGTCCAACTTTAAGGAACTCATGTTTTTTTCCAGAGATGTTAACATAGTTTCAAATAGACAACTCTCTAAAGTGCTATGGAGCCCAAAGAAGGTAGGGACAAACTTCATCTGGGGTAGTTCAGGCTAGACTTACCAAAGATTTAACATCCAGGCTCTTTCTCATGCCCTGGTTTTTTTGTTTTTGTTTTTGTTTTTTTTTTTGTTGTTGTTGTTGTTGTTTTGTTTTGTTTTTTTTTCCTATGCCAGATAATGCTGCATTGTCTACTTGCTTCAACATGAATCAAAAGAGCTCTGTCCAGGGTTCTGAAACCTGCCTTCTGCATGGACATTTACTCAACTGCCATCAAGTTTGATTCTGACTCATAGTGACCCTATAGGACAGAGGAGAACTACCCCGTAGGATTTCCAAGGCTGGAAATCTTTACAGAAGCAGACTGCCTCATCATTCTCCTGCAGAGCAGCTGATGGGTTCGAGCCACCGACTTTTTGGTTAGCAACCCACTGCTTTAACCATAGCACCACCAGAGCTCCTTTACATGAACATTTGTTGTTGTTGTTGTTATGTGCCGTCGAGTCAAACCTGACTCATAGCGACCCCTCCTTGGGTTTCCGAGGCAGTATCACTACGGAAGTAGGATTGCCCAACCTTCCTTCCGAGGAGTGGCTGGTGGGTTTGAACCGCCAGCCGTCTGGTTAGCAGGCAAGTGTCTTAGCCACTATGCTACCAGAGCTCCCTACATGAACATTAGGTGAAATAATATCAAGGGTGTAGAAGAGAGACTCCTGTTTCAGTAGTTGCTGGGTAATCTTGTATATTTATTGACCCTTAAAGTTACAGGAATAAATTTATACCTAAGGACTGCAAAAGCCTAGTCACTCACTGAGTATCACAAAGTGAGTTTCATGACAGAACCAAGACCAGACCCCAAGCTTCCTGACCTTCAAGCAGCAGTTCTTTCCATGACAGTGCATTTCCTCTGATATCTTTGCAGGCAAAGAGCCTCTATGTGCATTTGAAATGGTTTGTGATTGGGTATGTGGCCATCAAAGGGCTACACATGAGAATTCAATTTCAAGACTGAAGTTTTCATAATTTTACTTCAATGGAGATGAACTTCCTAACCTTAGGATTATTCTCTTCTCTTGTGTTGCTAGCCTTGATTAACAGACAATAGTTCTTCTTTTTCATTAGAATTTCTTTTTATAATTTTCTTCCCTTAATATTTTATGTTTAAAAAAATATTGAAAACTGTTTTTTTATAAGCATAAAAATTATCCTATGTTACTTGATTCCCTCTCAAAGTGCATAAATATTTCATAAAGTAAATGAGTTTTCTTTAACGTAACTGCGATTAGACATTATCTTGACTTCTATAATAGGTGTGTGTATATTTACACACATTCACACACACATATAACAGCGTTTTATTAAATAAAAAAAAGTAGCCTTTTATAGAAAGTCTTAAGCTTCGTGGCTGACTTGAAACTCCTATAAGATTTCTTTGAGAATGTTCATAATTGTCCAACATCAACCCTCTTGAACTGAGAGGGTGAATGACTATATAAAAACTGAGTTGCTCATAGGGCTGTATGTAAGGGAGGGTCTTAAATCCAAACAGGAAATGTCAAATACCAGGTGGCCAGTCTAAACAAGTGCTGGGTCAGGAAAAGAAAAGAGGAATATCTTTCAGTTGGAGACCGGAGAAGCAGCTAAGGCAAGGTCACAACTCTGTGGAACATGTTTCAAGGGAGACCAGGAGATCAGGAAGCACAGCCACAGAAGTCGGGATGACATGGACAAGGTTCATCGCATGTCGGTTCAGGGATGAATCTTGCAATCTCAGCACTGAGTGCCTTGTGCTGAGGACTTGGTGCTCTCATGCTGGGTGAGGTAAGGGACGGCATGCTTAAGCTCCTTCGGAACAGTAGGTCAGTTTCTTCCAGATGCACCACTGCTGCAATCATGCATTTATAGCCCATGGCAGTAAAAATAATTTGAGCATTATGAGAAAGAGTAGGAGAGGTTCTAGTGCTTTGTATAAAAACCTTTAAATTCCCATTTCATTAAAAATTCTTCTCTGCAGCTGGTAGCAGAGATTACCATGGATCACCATCTGTGCGGATTAATGTTTACTGAGAGAGAGAGGAGAGGGGAGAGAATGCAACAGATAAGATAAATGGTTTCCCAGATACAACAGAAAGCCAAAGTAGAATATCTTTCTATGACTTTTTTTAAACATCTTACACCTGCTTTGTTTGACGCCTGTGATAGAATTGTTTAAGAAAAACTCAGGTTTATTTATTTTTAAACAGTGAATAATGTAGAAACTGTAGATCATCATCAAACTGTTTAGATTTACATTTATGCAAAATTTGTGTTGAGGTTTCTAGAATGTGCTGAGTATAATTAGGCACCTTTGGCACTTCTCTTGTGCTTTTCTCATTCGGGAAGATTTTCCCTCACAGCTTAGGTTCACAAGGCAGATCCCCAGCTTCTGCCCTAGGGGACTGCAGATAGCCAATTGCTTCTAGGTCTGAATTTAATCAGTTGCAGAACTGCTTCTTATCCGTACAGTGATGGAGCTTCAGTAGAGCACCGGACAGTTGCCTTCCTTAACTGGAGTCAGGACATATGCCGTTGTTGTTCTTTATTGCCATCCAGTCAGCCACAGTCATGGTGACATGTGTAATACAACAAAATGCCGCCTGGTCCTGTGCCATCTTGATTATTGATGTGATTGGAATCCATTGTGATGGCTATTGGGTTAGTCCATCTCAATGAGAGCTTCCCTTGTTTTCAGTGACCCTCTACTTTACCAAACATTGTGCCCTTTTCTAGTGATTGGTTGGTCTTTCCTGATGATGTGTCCAAAATAACCAACTTGAAATCAAGACTCGCCCTCCTTACTACTAAGGAGCATTCTCTGAAACAATATAGGTAGTGTTTTCTTTAAGGTTTTTGAGCACTTACTGAGGAACAGGCATGATCGTTGCTTTCCTGTGTTGTCTCTCTTATCTTTATTCATTTTTATTATCTTGGTAAGCAGCCCTGGTGGTGCAGTGGCTAAGCATTTGGCTGCTAACCAAAAGGTCTGAAGTTCAAATCCACCAGCTGTTCCACAGGAGAAAGATGAAAGATTGCAGCCTTACAAACCTTATGGGGTAGTTCTACTGTGTCCTGTAGGGTTGCTCAGAGTTAGACTTGACTCAATAGCATGGGTTTTGTTTTATTCATCTGTTAGTGGACATTTAAGGTTGTATCCACCTGTTGGCAATTGTGAATAGTTTAGCGCTACAATAAACGTCAGGGTACATGTACTTGTTAGTCTGCCTACTTGTAGTTCTTTTAGGTATATACCTAGAAGTGGAATTGCTACGTCCTATGGTAATTCTGTGTTTAACTTTTTGAAGAACCACCACACAGTGCTTTCACAGTTGCTACACCATTTTGCAGTTCCATACACACTGTATCTTTCAGTCCTCACAACCACTTAGAGAGGTAAATGATATTAAATTCCTGGCTCATTGTAGAGGAGACTGAGACTTAAAGAGGGTAAGGAACTTGCTGCATGTCAAACAACTAATACATGCTAAAATTGGTATTTAAATTCAGGTCTGTCTCACTCTAAAGCCCATGCTCTCAACCATTACACTCAACAGTCTCATTCAAGAGCTAGGTTATTTTCAATTCTATTTGGGCACTTTTAGACCCAGTCTTAATATTGGGAATCTTATTTTCATGAAAATCATGCTTTTTCCTCTCAATGTGCCATGAGTCATCATTACCAGGAGCAAAGAGCATCTTACTTGCTGCAATTACACTTGCTAATCAATTCCGCATCACTACTCAGTGTTATAAATGTCTAGTTACCTATTTTCTATTGACATGTGGCCTCATTTCTTAACAAAATGGGCAGTAGTCTCAATTTAGAGTCTCTCTTTCTAGTAGCACAGGGGAGCCAAGGAAATATGTCAATCTTATTGCCAACCAAACAGAAATAAACCATTGCGGTCATTTCTTATACTGGTGATCCATCAGTTCAGTGCAATGCAGGCACTTCTAAGTTTCAACTTTTCAATTAAAGAGACTGCTTCTGAGAAACTGTGCTTTCTACCATTATTTTCAAGTTTTCCTTTAAGTTGTCCTATTCATGCTTGTCCAACTTACATTGAAAAATACTTGCAGAGTTTCTTTATGGAGTTTTGAAATCATTAAATTGGGCTACAGTTCTACTAAGCTTTGAGAAGCAAACATTGTAAACCATGTGACTATGCTGGGAGACATCCTAGGATTGATTCTGTGGCTGGCTGTCCATCCTGAATGTGGTGTGACGGGATTGAGGAATAAAGAGCCAGAAAGAGTGCCCTGTCATCTTTAAAGTAGAAACCATGGATGATAAAATTCAAGGGATGTCTTGAGTGTCAGCCCAGTCCAGGTGAGATGTGATGTCCAGAGGACAGAAGGAACAAAAGCTCTTAGAAAGCAAAGCTAGTTACTTGTGCTCTAGGTCCAGATAGACCTACTGTACTGGCTGGGGAGGTTCTGTAGGTATGATCCAGCCTTGGAGAAAGACTTGAGACAAAGCAGATGAGGAGGACACAGGGAAGAACTGGAGTAAAACTATGTATAAGAGGAATAACTGCTAGGTTGGGATGGAGCGTGGTTACCTGAGCTCCAGTTCACCCTTTAGCAAGACAAAGCAAGAGAAGACTGATTCCAGAGCCCTCCCCCTGCTAGAGAGATGTCTCCTAACCTAGTGCCTCACTGGGGGCATGTTAGCTCAGATCTAGGGGGCTCTTAAAACAGGAGGAGGTAGATTAGAATTAAGGACAGTTCTGGAGTGAACAAGGACTGACAGGGCATGCCAGAGGCTTTTTAAATGTTTGCCTTTTGTTTGTTTGATAACACTCCTCCCTTTTTTTCCTGCCCAGTTTTGTTCCTTTGATATCTCTTGATAGTAATTCACCAGGAACAGAGTCATCATGGAGATAAGAGAAGCAAAGAGCCGCTCCTTCACTGCAGCAATTTTATGTCTACCCTGGCCGGCCTTCGGTGAATGGTGGAAAGGGGTGCATGGTGTCAGTCATGCAGACTGGTGTGTTTCCTCCATGCTTAGACTGTATATGCCTTCAGTGAAGGGAATGCATCTTGCTGGTATTTTGTGTTCTCTAGGACTTCGGATGGATGGATGGATGGATGGGTGGATGGGTGGATGGATAGCTGTCATCCAGTTAACTCTGACTCATGGCAACCTTATGTACACAGAATGAAATGCTGCCCAGTCCTTTATCATCTTCAAAGTCACAGGCATGTTCAGGACCATTATTTTGGTTGTTGTACAGTCTATCTCACCAGGGTCTCCCTGAACCTTGGTAGCCCTCTACTTCACCAAACATAATGTCCTCCTCCAGTGATTGATCCCTCCTGATGATCTCCAAGCCAAGAGAGTCAGACTATATTTTATTGTGATCCATGAAGTTTTCATTGTCTTGTTTTCAGAAGTAGATGACCAGGTCTTTCTTTCTAGTTTTAGTCTGAAAGCTCTGCTGAAACCTGCCCACCATGAGTGACCTTGATAGTATTTGAAATACCGGTGGCATAGCTTACAACATCATAGCAACACACAAGCCACCACCAAACAACAATCTGACAGACAGACATGGTATAAATGCAGCCTAACATTACAGAAGATGGGAAGAACACGGACCATAGAGTCTCACAGGCCTGGATTTAAAGCTTAGCTCTGACAACTGATGGGTCCATGAACTAATAGAACCATGGGCAAACTATTTTCCCATTCCTCACTTTCCTCATTTATGACTTGAGGATAATGACCATATGTTCAGGGTTACAGTAAACATTAAATGAGATAACACAAAGTGTCAACTAGAGTGCCTTTAAGTGCAGGTTGGTTACTGTCCTCTTTTCTCCAAGCCCTTTAACACCACCTGGTGGCCAGGCAGCCTGAGGAAAGTGCCCAGCCCACTGTGAAGGGCTAATTTTGCCATAAGTATATCTTTAAAACATTTTCATTAGCAGAGAGAAGTCTTAGTTGAAAAAGAATCCTGTTAGTAGATTCATCCAGTCAGTCAGTAATTTTTTTATTGCATACCTACTATATTCCAGGCATGGATTTAGGTTCCAGAGAAAAAAGCAGAAAATAAAATTAGACAAAAATATTTACTTTCCTTGAGCATACATTTTATTGTAGGAAGCAAGCAAACAAATTTGTCGCTGTCAAGTCAATTCTAACTCATAGCAACCCTGTAGAACAGAGTAGAACTGCCTCATAGGGTTTCCAAAACTGTCATCTTTATGGAAGCAGAGTGCCACATCTTTCTCCCATCAAGCAGCTGGTGGTTTTGTACTGCTTACCTTTGGTTCATGACCTGGTACTTAACTACTGTGTCACCAAGAATCCTTCAAGCAAACAAACAAATAGGCAAATTATATAGGGCATCAGACAGTGACCAGTGTCATGGAAAAAACTAAAGCAAGGAAGGAGATGAAGACTTCTGGGGTGAGGTCAACAAATTGCACCCTTAAATATTCTGGTCACACTTAAGAAGCTGACATATGGACCCTGAAAAATTTCTGTTTGGTAGAAAGACCATAAAGGGGGAAGTCCATTTCACCATCTCCATCTTCATTGCCCTCTAGACACCAAGTTCCTCAAGGAAATAAACTGTGCTGCCTTTGTGCTGATGCCCCACTCCTTGCACAACATCTGACACATCCTCCAAAACAAACCCACTGCCATCACGTCAATTCCAACTCATAGAAACTCTATATGGCAGAGTGGAACTGCCCCATAGGGTTTCTGGGGCTATAAATCTTTACAGAAGCAGACTGCCTCAACTTTCTCCCATGGAGCGGCTGGTAGGTTCGAACTGCTGACGTTTTGATTAGCAGCCGAATGATTTAACCACTACACCACTCGATAACTGTTGGTTAAACCAAACTGCATTCCTCAGACCTCTCTCTGGAGCCCAGTGCCCTTTGACATCTGAAGGATCAGTCTGCATTAACAGCACTGCCTGCATGCCTCAGTTTGATGGGCAGTAGGCTCCAAGCCTGCAGGTTGCTTATTGATTGGACTAATCAAAAGAAATGGAGTGGCAACTCAAGTGACATTAATATAATGTGGAGAGGAATGAACACCAGGACTAAAACGTTCTCATGCATCAAGCCACCTCTACTCCTAAGAGCAGAATTTGATTTTCGGGCACAGTGTTTTCTGTCTCACTTCCTCAGCTCTCAGAACTGTAAAATCCCATGGAAAAGGTGTGAAAAGCAAAAGCAGGCTTTGAAGGAAAAATGTGGAGTCTGTTTTACAGTAATAAGGAATGGTGATAGGGGAAATAATGAAAAAAGAGAAAATAGTGAAGGAACTAGAACAAGGAATATGAGGGCTCCGTATGCCGGAAATAAATGTACCAAAAAAGAAAATCAGTGAAAATAATTGGCCAAAACTCTCCTTCCATGGAGTTAAGACAATGACCTTGCCTTGACTTTGACCATTCATTCTATTATACATTCAGCAAGTATTTAGTGAGTACCTGCCATGTTTTGAGTGTTCTGCTTAGGTACACAGGATGCATGATCTCTGTCCCTCCACTAGCTCACAGTCTAGCTGCTGCTGCCGCTGCCAGGTGCTGTTGAGTTGGCTCTGACTCATAGCGACCCTCTGTATAACAAAATGAAACACTGCCCGGTCCTGCCCCATCCTCACAATCCTTTCTATACCTGAGCCCACCGTTGCAGCCATTGTATCAATCCTTCTTGTTGAGGGCCTTCCCCTTTTTCACTCACCCTCCACTTTACCAAGCATGATATCCTTCTCCAGAGTATGGTGCCCCCTCACAACATGACTGAAGTAGGCGAGATGAAGTCTGGCCATTCTTGCTTCCAAAGTGCATTCCGGTTGCACTTCTTCCAGGACAGATTTGTTTGTTCTTCTGGCTGTCCATACTCAATACTTTGAGTATTCTTGAGCAACACCACAACTCAAAAGCATCAACTCTTCTTGAGTCTTCCCTATTCATTGTCCAGGTTTCACATGCATATGAAGCAATTGAAAATACCATGGCTTGGGTTAGGTGCACCTAGTCTTCAAAAAGGCATCCTTGATCCTCAGCATTTTAAAGAGGTCTTTGCAGCAGATTTGCCCATTGCAATATGACATCTGATTTCTTGACTGCTGCTTCCATTGGTGGATCCAACTAATATGGAATTTTGGACAACTTCAATCTTTTCTCCATTTATCATGATGCTGCTGTGGTAGTTAAGGTTATGTATGTATCAACTTGGCTGGGCCTGGTTGAGTGGCTGAGCAGCTGGATGTAGTTATTCCCCGTGATAAGATTGGTAATCAACACCATGGTTGAATATGCTGGAGCAACTGAGTAGCTGTCTTGGTGATGTGGTCTGCTTCCAGTATATAAGGAGTAATTTTGAGAAGGGTCTCTGCAGCTTTTTGGCATGCTTGGACCTGCCTGTAGCTGAATCTTCATTTAGCAGCCTGCCATGTTTCCTGCTGATCTTGGGACTGTCTCTGGACTTGAACTAGTGGCTTGCCATGTTCTTTGGTAATCTTGGGATGGTGCCATTTTATTTGTCGACCTTGGGCTTGTTAGCCTCAGCAGCCAGCAGCTGCCTGAGTGAAGAGACACCTCTAGTTCCAGTGGGCCTGTAGCAGGAAGCAGAGGTGAAGCCCAAGGCCATGGGGCTTTCACTCAGCCCCTAGAGCCTGGTACTTTGAACTTGGACATGTAGGCTCCTAAACTGTAAGAAAATAAGCCCCTGTTTGTTAAGGCCATCCACCTGTTGTATTTCTGTTGGAGCAGTACTAGGTAACCAAAACAGCTGCTTATTGGCCCAGTTGTGAGGATTTTCATTTGGCTAGAGAAAGGAAAAGAAAAAGTCACAGTCATAATGCAATGAGAAAGCTGTTTGTTTCTAAGCAAAGACTAGATAATGGAAACAGAAGCAAATGGAACAACTCAGACTCATCCTTGTACCATCTGAATTGATAACAGCAGCAGTTGTTGTTGTTGTTATGTGCCGTCGAGTCAGACCCGACTCATAACGACCCCTCCTTGGGTTTCCCAGGCAGTATCACTACAGAAGTAGATTGCCCCATCTTCCAGTAGTAGTAGTTAAAATTCTTGGACGATTTTTATGTGAGGTTCAGTGTGGAATTTTTCCCTTCCATGCAGGCTGTCGGGTTCAGTTTCTAGCCACTACCTGTCTTTCAGTGGAGGTTTGCATACTGCTGTGATGCTGTATAGCTTTCAGAGGAACTTCCAGACAAAGCCAGACCAGAAAGAAAGACCTGGTGTGACCTTCTTTAAAAAATCAGCCAGTGAAAACCCTGTGGATCCAATCCCCTTGTGCATGGTGTTGCCATGACTTGGGGGCTGACACAGCAGCAGCTAACAGCAACAGCAGTTTTCACATAAAAGGTACTTTGTGTTCATCGACTCATATAATTCCTGCAGCAACCTTTTCAGGAAGATGTTGTTGAGTCTCTATTGTGCAGTGAAGTATCTGAGATTTAGCAACTGCACACAATACAGCCAAAGTCACCTAATGAGTATGTTGGCATACCTTTGCTTCACAGTTTGATTTCTGAATCCAGAACTCTTGAACTTGGTCATCACAGTGTATCTCCTTTGGGAAAAGCTTGTTGGCCTCTGGAATGTATGGTTAGTGTAAGGCACCCTGACTTCTCTGGTGTAATGGCACACATGAAGATGGGGGATGGTGCTGGGGGTGAAGTCAAGGAAATGGAGTCCATTAAAGGCTGAATTTTCCTGAAATCTTTCTTACTTGAATTAACAGGACTTTAAATATCTAGTGTACCATGGACTAACTCACTGAACTGATCACCAAAGAATCCTAAGAATTTCCATGCCAAGAAGGGATCCCCCATCTGATTCTTGATTCAGACAGTCTTTCTGTTTAAGCTTAACTAATATTGTGGGAGTCTCACTACCTTTCTAAGGAGCCCTGGTGCTGCAATAGTTAAGCTCAACTTCTAACTGAAGGTGAGTTTCGACCTCACCCAGTAGTTCTGCAGAAGGACCTGGTGATCTTCTCCTGGAAGATTATAGCCTAGAAAACCCTATGGGGCAGTTTTACTCTGTCGTATGGGCCCACTATGAGTCCGAATCGACTCCACAGCACACAACAACACTACCTCTCTAGGTAGCTGAAACTGCCTTCACACAGCTCAGACCATCAGAACATTTGGAGTGGAGATTTACCTCTTTGTATTTTGAACCTTTTCTAGTCTTGCAGAACCCATTATAGCTCATTTTAAGAAAGTCATGGTCCTGGAGTCTTTTTAAATGTAGCCTTCAGTGATTCATCTTTCACTCTGAGCTTTTGAAGTGTCTCATCATATACATAAGTAATCTTTTATTCAACTCTTATTCTGCATATGTGTTCATTGTTCACATTAGGCTTCTTTTATGTAAATCAACTCCCCCGATATGAGAGAAACAAAGCAAAGCCAGATTAATTGGCTAATTTTCAAAGGCTTATTCTACATTGATTGCAGCTTTTTTCCCCATGAAATTTTTATTATGCTCCCTCTTTGCTATGTCAGAAGTTGACTTTGAAACAACAGTATGTAAAGTTGGTATATAGAAAGTTGACCCGAATCATCTCACTTGGGGGGGAGCGTGGAAAGCATGCCATGCACCTGCAATCATGACCTATTTCTCATTTCTCCAACTCAGCGGGTTTAAAATATAATAGAGAGGAAAAAGAGACAGTTTTTCACAGGTGTAGCATTGCCTAATGTCTTTCTAATCTTACATTTTATGTCTGTGTAACTTATCTTTTCCACCTCATCCTTACTTTTTTTCACTTTGCAATTTTAACTTACAAATTTAGACACGTAAGACTAAAACTAGAGAATCAGATAACCATGGGTCATAAAGGAGCTTCAACAGTCATCTCCGTAACTCTTTGAGTCCCTTCTACTCTACCCCAGCAGCCACCTGTCTCCAATTGATTGCCTCCTCCAACAGGGAACTCACCACTTCCCCAGGTAGTCCTTTAAGTATCTCTCATTGTGTAGAATTCTTGTTTATCTTGAGCTGAAGTTACTCTCTCTGCTATCCATCCTTGTTTGACCCATAGGGGCACACAAAACATGGCTTGTTCTCAACCACTTCACAGCTCTGAAGATAGTTAAAGAAAGGTAACTTGTCCCCCTACCCTACCCTTAGGTCTTATCTTCTCTGACCAAGGAGCTCTAGTGGCAGAATGGTTAAGCACTGGGCTGCTAATGAAAAGACTGGCAGTTCTGAGGGAGCGTGTTGGTGGGCCTGCGGGCTCAGGACCATAGTCGTGGGAGACATCAAGCTCAACTGGCATAACATAGTACACAGAAACACTGTTCTATGTCCTACTTCAGTGATTAGCAACTGGAATCTTAAAAGCTTGTGAAAGCTGTCTAAGATACAACTATTGATCTCTCCTCATTGGAGAAAAGAAGAGTGAAGAAAATCAAAAAATGCATGTCTGAAGGACTAATGGACCATGGTAACCTGGGCCTATATGATCCTGAGACCAGAAGAACAAGAAATTGCCTGGCTGCCAATTCCAACCACTTGGAAAAGGATCAAAATTGGAGATATAGGACAGAGTAGGGGGAAGAATGTGGTACAAAATTTTAAAAACATAAAAAAAAAAAAAAAAAAACAGGATTACTGGTGGGATAAAGACTGGTGAAACATCTGAGACTGTGGCCCCCAGTCACCTTTTGGTCCTGGAATTGGACTATTGGACTCATTCTTGTGGCTTAACTCTGAGCCAAACAATAGACAGGCCTACGAGTTGAACAACTATGCCAGGGAGATGCACTCCTTAGAATGATTAGCTATGGAGATCATAAGGGCAGCATTTGCACAGGGAGAAAACTAAAGAAGCAGGACTGCATAGGCAAGGAGGACACAGGGAAACGGTAACACACAGGAAGGAAGTTGAAGGAGTGCTGTTACATTGTGAGAATTGTAATTAGTGTCACAAAACATTGTGTATGAACCATTTCATGTCAAATGAATCTGCTCTGTAAAATTGCACCCAAATCACCATATAAAATTAAAAAGAAAGAAAGAAAGAAAAATTTGACAGTTTGAATCCATAAGCCATTCCATGGAGAAAGGACTAATGATCTGCTCCCATGAATATTACAGCCTAGAAAACTCTATGGGGCAGTCTGCCATGTCACACGGTATCACTATGAGTCAAAAATTGACTCACTGGCGCCTGACAACAACTTTCATATGGCAAAAAACAGGAAAGGGGTACAGCTTCCAAATTTATTTTCCTAAATCTACAAATACAGTGGTATCCCTGTCTATAACAGCTTTGTAACAAACAACAAAGCACTTGTCTAGTTAAAAAAAAAAAAAAAAAAGGCATGCTTATGACATATTATACACACATACTATCGCTGTGAGTCAGAATTGGGTTGACAGCACCACAAGCATTTTTTTTTTTTTAAAGCACTTTGTACATCCATGATCCAGGCATGTGATTTGCAGATAATAATGAAATGTGGGGACATGAGAAATTTTGAGGCACAAAGAGTTACTAGATGATCTCTTTCAAGTATCAGCTGTCTCTAGTGCGCTTTCAACAGACAATCCATAGAGCATACATTTGCGTCTTTGATTAAAAAGAAATACTGTTCTTGCTGGCAGGCATGTTAGATAGCAAAAGTGGTTAATCTGTCAGAGTCCAGTCAGGAGACAGAAAGACTTGTAACAGAGAGTATTTAATATAAAACACAGTTAACTAGGTACTGAGTATCTGCAGCGGCAAAGCAGAACACTAAGGTATCACAGAGTAGCAAATGCAGGGAGAACAAAAGGAAGAAGTTAGAATGATTAAAACCTGGTAGCCTGGAAGAAAGAGTCCAAGGAGCTGAAACTCAGCCCTCGGAGTGCTGCTGGTGTCCCTAGGCTCAGAGTAGGAACTCAGGGGGCTGAGACTCAAATCCCTGAGGAGAAGACACCAGCTGGGTGTTACTGGAATCTCTTAAGAGTGCAAGTGAGGCTGCTCCTGAGGTGTTGGAAAAACTGGGAACTGGATTCAACTGCTGCTGCATGGAGGAACTGCTAAGGCCAGTGTGAAAAAGCAAAGCTAGCCACCTGCTGCCAGGAACAGGAAGCAGAAGGAAAGCTATCAGTCTGCGCCTTCTTCCTGCCTCACAGCTCCCTCTAGCACCCCCTATAGGCAGAGATTGAAACTATTCCAGCTGGCAAAGCAGAAATGTGGTTAGCAGAGTCCCATTACACAGCAAAGAATGGAAGGCTGGTTGGAAGTTGAGTGACAGTAGCTTAGTAAGTGGCATGAGAGGTTTGTTTTTTGTTTTGTTTTGGTTTGGTTTTGCTAAACTTCCAAAGAATACAGTTTCTATCCTAGACTTATAGCCCACAAATGGGCCAAATTAGCTTGGGGAGTGGGAAGGAGGAGTAAACCAAGTACTTAGTATATTATCTCTGAGTTTCATTCTTTGTGTCTTTTTTTTTTTTCCCTCTCCAAATCTAGCCCATTAGGATGGCTGCTGGAGAGGTGGTGTGTGTATTCTGAATACCTTCTTGGCATTTTAATGGGGGAGAGAAATCAATAGTTGTGCTGTCTCTGGCATATACAGTTGCATCATTAAAAGTCTGTAATGTGTTTCTGCTACCTGGGTAAAAGTCTAGGAGGTAGAGGAAACCTACATGCCGCTGGTCCTCCAAATTCAGGATCACCAGGGGCCGCTGGTGGCATAGTGCCTTAAGGCATTTGACTGCTAATCAAGGCTGGAGGTTCAGACACACCAGCCACTCTGTGGAAGGAAGATGAGGCAAACCACTTCCATAAAGATTTACCACCTTAGAAATCCCACGGAGGTGGCTATGAGTAGGAATCAACTCAATGGCAGTGGGTTTGGTTTTTTGGTTTATATTGTTGTTAGGAGCTTTTGAACTGGTTCAAACTCACAGCAACCCTGTGTTCAACAAAATGAAACACTGCTCAGTCCTGCACCTCACAATCGGTGCTGTGTTGGATCTCACTATTGCAGCCTCTGTGTCAATCCATCGCATTGAGGGTTTTCGTCTTTTTAGCTAACCCTCTGCTTTACCAAGCATGATATCCTTCTCCAGTGATAAGTCTTTCCTCATAATATGTCCAAAGAACAGGAGATGAAATCTCATCATCCTCACTTCAAAGGATATCTGGCTGTGCTTCTTCCAAGACAGATTTGCTCATTCTTCTGACATTCCATGCTACATGCAACATGCTTATCCAACACCATGATTCAGAGGCCTCAATTCTTCTCCAGTCTTCCTTATTCATTGTCCAGCTTTCACAGGCTGAAAATACCATGGCTTGGTCAGGTACACTTTAGTCCTCAAAGGGTATCTTTGCTTTTTAACAGTTTAAAGAGGTCTTTTGCAGCAGATTTACCCAGTGCACTACATGCTTTGATTTTTGACGTTCTACTTCCATGGGCATTGATTATGGATCCAAGTAAAATGAAATCCTTGACAACTTCAATCTTTTCTGTATTTATCACGATGTTGCTTAGTGGTCCATTTGTGAGGACTTTTGTTTTCTTCATGTTGGGGTATAATTCATACTAAAGACTGTAGTCTTTGACCTTCGTCAGTATGTGCTTCAAATCTTCACTTTCAAGCGAGCAAGGTTGTGTCATCTGCATATCACAAGTTATTAATAAGTCTTCCTGCAATCCTGATACTGTGTTCTTCATATAGTCCAGCCTCCTGGATTATTTGCACAACATCCAGATTGAATAAGTAGGGTGAGGGACATAGCCTGATACAAATCTTTACTCATTTTAAACCATGTAGTATCCCCATGTTCTGTTCACTGTTCTGTTCTGTTCACGACTGCCTCTTGGTCTGTGAAAGGTTCCTAATGAGAACAATTTAAGTGTTGTGTTATTCTCATTCTTCCCAATGTTACCTATAATTTATTATGATCCACATAATGGAGTGCCTTTGCATAGTCAGTAAAACACAGGTAAACATCTTTCTGGAATTCTCTGCTTTCAGCCAAGTTCCACCTGACATCAGCAGTGATATTCCTTGTTCTACATCCTCTTCTGAATCTGGCTTAAATTTCTGGCAGTCACCTGTCAGTGCACTGCTGCAACCATTTTTGAATTACCTGAATAGGAAGGACTAATTTCATGGGGTCACTGGTGGGTCCCTTAAAATCATCTACCATTTAAAAATTAATGTTTGAAGAGTGCTAAGTACCAGAGGCCAGAGGAGAAAGAGTTTCCAGGAATGAGATTTGGAAAGAGTCTAAGGCTGAAATGGGTATGTCTGCAAGGTAGAAAGGAAAATATAAAGAAGTTTGATTCTAATAAATCAGAGTAAGTGAGCTTTGCTCTCTTTCTGGTTTACCTCTGTATCTGCATCCCTGTAGCATGCCATGCTGCCTGTACAAATGACCCCTCACCTCTCACCATATTGTACCCCAACCTCCTCCAGTCCCACTTTCCTGCCTTTTGAATGGAAAATACAGCATTATTTTTATGTGCCTCATGGCAATCTTTACCTATAAAATCCCCCAGAATTCTTAATAATTCTTAATAATAATAAGGAACTGATCAGAAAATTATGATCCTGCTTAGCAAAAATAATAGTATTTATTTTACATTTAACATTTATAGTTTATAAACTCTTTTGTGTTAATAAAAACAGTATGAAAAAAGTAGAAAGCCTTTAGTCTTCACAAAAACGTTGTGAAATAATGTTTCCATTTTTATGATAAGAAAATTGAGGCCCAGAGAGTCTGTGTAACTTGTCCAGAATCACATCATCAATAGGTGATAGAGCCAAGAACTCAACCCAGTTCTTCTGACTCTGGAATTTATAACTTTTTAGTGGCTTGTACAAAATGTGGCACAGGAGCTAATGTTTCACACAGGTAGCTGGGTTCCCAAGCTTGTTTCCAGATTTTTTGTTGTTGTTGTTATTTGCCATGGAGTCGGACCTGACTCATAGCGACCCCCTCCTTGGGTTTCCAAGGCAGTATCATTACAGAAGTAGATTGCCTCATCTTCCTTCCAAGGAGCGGCTGGTGTGTTTGAACCTCCAGCCTTCTGGTTAGCAGTCAAGTGCCTTAGGCACTACACTACCAGAGCTCCCTCATTTCCAGATTTAGCCAAGAGTGAACTCTTTTAGCCAAGAGTATAATCCTGGCCATGAGGCACATAAAAAATAATGCTGAATTTTTCATTTAAAGGGCAGGAAAGTGGGACTGGGTGAGGATGGGGTGCAAAATGGTGAGAGGTGAGAGGTCATTTGTACAGGCATTATGGCATTTGTACGGACAAGGCCAAGGAGAGGTAGGAGTGTGAATCTTGCAGTACACTAGAATCTCCTGGAGAAGAATGAACCATGGTAGAGTCCATTTTGGAAGGTACCATAATTGTTCCCAATTTGCAGATGGGAACACTTCATCTTAGAAAACTTAAGTAACATGCTCAAACTCAGGGCATCTCCAGGATTCAAGTTTTATCTGTTTGACACCAGCATCCATTCTTTCATTCACTATGTCACATGACCTAGCTTTGAAGTTTGTCCTTAACTATCTTTCTCTAGCCACTGAAATTATTTTAATATGTCCTTTTTCTTGGTGGGTTTTCACAAGTGCTGTAGCCATAATAACTTCCAGCATTCCCGCAGAGGCAGGAACCAAGACACATTGGAGCCCAGGTATTTTAATAACTTCCTGTGCTAGCAGTTATAAAAATGTAATTGTTGCTGCAGGTTCAAAGAATTAAAATATGGCAAGGTGGAAGGAGCTCTTAAAACCAGCTTTCAGAACTACGGCTTTGCCCTTGTAAACAACTTTTATAGACCCCTTTTGGAGGGTGTATAATGAAATGACTAACATTTTCAGCTGTAACTGGTGCTATTACACAGCAGCTGAGTGTTTTTAGTTGGAAATCTGTTCAGGAAAACACTGGAAACAGGCAGAAGGGTTAGGCTGTGGGGACTCCTTGTCTCTGCACACGGCACATTTACCCCATCTGCCCTGTGGGAACGGCTTGCACCAGGTGAAATTAGGTAAGAACACCAGGTAAATTACACTTGTGCCTTCTCAGTGTAAAATAAAGCTCTCATCTGCCCATTTTACTTCTGTTTTTAATGCCTGCATCCCTCACTCTTGCTTACTAAAATGGAATGTGTGGTTTTCTTTATTTTTAATCTTCCCCCAAAGAAGACAACAAATTGAAGCTTCCAGGTGCCCACCTAAGATCCAGAAACTTGCATTCCTGATGGAGATTCCCAGAGAGGGTCTGGATGAGTCATTTCTTTCGTCTTCTCTTTCTCAATTTACATCATAATGGAGTTAGAGTTGCAGGTCACAGTTAGGAATATTCTGAAGTTACTGATCTTTTTTCACCAGGAATTTCAGAAAATGGGTCTCAGAGAATTGCATGATTGGGGCTAAAGAGAAACCCCTGAGTTTCTTTTCCAATCTCTATCCTGACAGTGTTAAAAATGAGTATTTTCTAAGGGAAGACACTCTCAAGAGACTCAGAAAGATGGCTGTGATGCTTAGCCTGCAGCCAGGACAAGAAACCATAAAATTATGAAAACAGAATATTGTGCCCATGTCACCACTGCCTCTATGTCATTCAGATCATAAACACTGACTGTTTTCTATGTTCAGCCCTTTCATATGAGAATGGTTACAGAAAGCACTCTTCCCCTAGACCCAGCAGTAGCTTTTTGCTAGAATAACGTAGGAAAGAAGCCATGTGGGGCCCAGCTGGTCCGTGGTAAGCAGAGATTGGCCCAGAGCCATTGCCTGGGCCAGGGACTGTATAGCATCAGCTCTTGACGTTCGGGACTCCTGAGAATGCTTATGATGGTGCCTCTCATCCAGTGCTCTTCTGGTGAACATACAAGGTTATTTTCCTGGTTGCGAAAATCAGTAAGTAGTACATGGTGGAAGGCCTGTACTGTAGGAGAGGCAAGCAGTGTTTCTTCATTCTGCTTCTGTAAAGGTACACAGCCTTGGAAACCCAGTGGGAGTCACTGGGAGTCAGAATCAACTTGATGGCGGTGAGTTTGTTTGTTTGGAGCCTTTTCTTCAGTCCTCCCTCTACCATGATCCACAGATTACTTCGCTTCAGAACCTCAGCATCCTCTTCTGTAAAATGGGGATACTAATATGTATTTGAGAGAGTTGTGGCAAATGGTAAGGAGTACACGAGATCACAATTGTAACATTACTAGCAATAGTAGATTTTCAATAAATGACACTTACTATTATCAGAGTCAAAGGAGCCCTGGGGTGCTAATTGAAAGTTGGTGGTTCAAACCCACCCAGCCAGTCTGTGGTAGAAAGACCTGGCAGTCTTCTTCCATAAATATTACAGCCAAGAAAATCCAATGGGGCAGTTTTTCTCTGTCACAAGGGGTCACTATGGGTCAGAATTGACTCAGCACACAATGACAACACAGAGTGTATGATGTTTGTGTGTGTTTTGTTTAAGTTCTTTTTTAAAAAAACATGACTAGATTCATTCACAAAACACTAACTTAAAATAAGATGCTATCTTCATCTGAAAAACTGGAAAAAATATTTTATATGACAATACCTAATTCGGACAAGAGTGAAATGAAATCGATACCCTTATACACTTGTAAATCAACTATTTGCCAGTACAATCAAGAACATTAAAAATGTAAATACACTTTAACCCAGTATTGCTACCTCTAGCAATCTATCATAATTCAGCAGCTTGAATGGTTTTGCACATATGGTTTTTCAAACAAAAGCAGTTATTTTGGTTAATTTAGGAGATAGTATTTTTTAAAATCATTGATTTCTCTAATGTCGTGCCACTGTCCTCCTCAGCCAAATGAAATGCTCTGCAGTGCATGTAGGATAAATCAATATCTCTCTCTTTTTCCCCCTCTTTCTCTCTCTCTCCTTTATCTTTCACAACGTACACAAAACATAGGTGAAGTCCATGGCCAGTTACCACTGACTCTAGACTTTTGTCCTGATCCATGAACTTGGCCCATGCTGCCCTACCCACCTGGAATGTCCTTCCCTCTTTTCTCCACATGTTTATCCACCCAGTCAACTCCCTCTACCCCACCCCCACCCCCCACAGAGATTTTCACAAGCCCCAGCTTCTCTGTCCTCTAAAAGATGTTTCATTGCACCTCCATCCTCCAAGGGACATTTACTTGTACCTCTATCCCAGCACTCCACACACCAACCTTTTATAAGAAAGGGACCTTGAGACTTTGTCTCTGTCCTTGAGAATGTCAGCATCCACTGGGGCAGGAACTGTGGCATTTTCATCTTTGTATTCCTCCAGGGTGTGGATCAACTAAATGGTTGTTGATTTGAGCTGAAGTAGAGTGTTTATGCTGCACTTAGCGCTGTTCTCAATTTCCTAGTTGCTTATTTTGTGATTTGTGCATCTTGTCATTATTTTCATGCTCCTCAGCAGCCGCTTACTTTACAGCTATCAGTCCTATTCTACTAAGCGTTTCTAGACTCCTTGTCATCTCATGTAGAGCATTTGGGAATTTGGGGGGTTGTTTTACTGAAATGTAGTCTCACCTGTTTTCATATGGGTGGCCACTTGAATAACCAGAATTAATATTGGGAAACAAAACAGGGGTTTGGAATGCAGAATTGCTGGCACCACTGTATCATGAGATGAAATAAAATCTCTAATAGATTAGATTGGATCTGCTTTAGGAACATGTTTTAATGCATCATGTCCATCCATCTGCAGATGGAAAGCTCAAGCAGTGAAGAGAGCAGGATTATCCAGGGGACAGGTCTGAAATATATGAATCATGTGGGAAGTCCAGTTTCCTAATGTCATCTTCAGCTTAACCCTTGCACACTTGTCCTCACCTCAGACAGGTGTTCAGGGCCAGAAGAAAGAGCCTCGTTATTTCTTCTTTCCATCCCTCTCTAGATAGGCTTATGGAGGTCTCAGGTAAAAACCACCAGCCTGTGTCCCATAGAGGAAAGCCTGAGCCAGGACAAAAGTCTTCAGGCTCAAAGTCCACCGCTCTTTCCTCTCCTGCACCCCGTGGCCTCTTCCCATCTACTGATTACCCACATAGTTCAAATTTAGACATCTTAAGAGTCCATTTTAGAAATTAATCACACTTCTTTGTCATTACCTCTTTTTACTTCAAGATAGCACCAGCTTTTAATATTGTTATACTGTGCGGCCGTACACATGATGGCAAGAACAGCCAGCACCTAATTGTGTCCACACATTATCTTACACACATTACCAGCAGAAAGGCACCCAAGTGCATGTCAGGGGGCAACAGTTCAGTCCCCACAAGGCCCTGGCCCTGTGCTCATAAAACTGGCGCTCTGTCTTTGCTTCTTTGCATTTCCTCCTCTTACTGTGATGGGGGGTGGTGGTGGTAGGGGAAGCCAATTCTTTCTTCCTTTTACATTGTCTGTACATATTTTGTTAATTCTTAGACTCACTATATTATGAATTTTAGCATCTTTGACACTGAGATGTGTCTTACAGTCAATGGTATGTGATGGTTGGTCAGCAGTTCTTCTTTCTTAAAAATGATGCTGCATATTATAATCTATGTCATCTTTTATCTTAAAAGTTTTATGATAGCTCAGATTTTATAAAGTACTCTCTCACATAATAAGAACTAGCATGTATAGAAAACCTACTGTGTGTCGCGCACTGTGGGTTGCTTGGTAGGCTACACTCATTGTTTTACCTTCTCATAATAACTCTTCAAGTGACAGATCTCTTGTTTGATCGCTGAAAAAACAAGGCAAAGTCTTTTTCCCAGAGTCACAAAGCAGTAGGATATAAAGCCACACCCACACCCAGGCAGTTTTAATCCAAAGCTGATGTTCTTTCCACCTTGTTCCTCTGTTGGGTTTTGCTCTCATTCTCTCCCTTGGAAGGAGCAGGCTGCTCTCCCATTGGACAGACTACAAGATGGGAGCATTAGAGCACAGACTTTGGAGTGACCATGGGCAATTAACTTGACTTCTCTGTCTCAATTTACTCATCTGTAGAATGGGAGTGAAAACAAGTCCTTCCATATATGACAGGGGTGGGGATTAACTGAGATGAGCCATATAAAAGCACATGGGACACTGACGGGTACCACACACTAGGTGTTCAGTAAATATGAGCCATCATATTTCGGTTTGCTGAATCCTCTGTGGGCATCATTTCAAATGGTACATAGGCCTCTAGTTCCTTCTCCGGGGTTGTAAGCCACACACCTAGAAGGCTCTGAAATTCCCTGTGTACTTTATTGTAAGAAGCCAGAAGGAGGGGAACCACAGACTGTGTGCTTCTGTCTTCCAGAACCTGCTCGACAGTCCTGGGCAGTTGGCTTGAGCAGAGCTTGCCTTGCTCAGGTGCCTGTCATTAGGCAGTGACTCCTCAGCCAGCCCCACCGTTTGTCCAAATTCCCAAAGCAAAGCTGGGGTTGCCCATGGAACTAACCCCTGAAAACTGCATATGCAAGTACTAATAAGCCTAAGAGGTTTTTTGCCTGCTGCCCATTTAAAAACTACATGGAAATGCATTTCACTGTCCCCTGGAGGAACGTTTTCCAGCCACAATTCTTGTACTGCTACCTGATTCCTCGTCCTAATTGGTGTCTTTTTGAGTGATCAGGGGCAGTCTGGCCCTCACTGAACACTAATAGCACCCAACAGGGGTGAGGCTGCTGACTCTGCTCTGTGAATTCATTTACTGGGGCCTGAGTTTCTTTTTCTGGACCATAGGTTGACCAGAGGTACGTTCTTAGAAAGATTATGAAAGCAAGCTCCTATAGAGCAAGCAGACTTGGTAGGTGTTCTTTCAGATCCTTGGTGGGAAGAGGGAGCCTCCCACCTATGGTCAAGTGCATGGAACCAGAGGGTAGATATGTGAAGTGTGTCTGAGGGCAATACAGAGACTAACTCAAAACACAGTTGTAAAAACTGATTCTCAAAGCCAGGGAAGCATAAAGTGGACATAAAGCTAATGGGCTTGGAGAGTGTAAGGACTAAGAATGGAGAGGAGCAGCAGGGTGGAGTAAAGGTGCCAGGTAGCATTCTGAGCCAAGTTCAGAGTCGTGAGCAAGTGCCTTTGTTGAGGCTTTTGAGATTCCCAATATCAGCCAGTCACATCCTCCTAAAACGGCTCAGGGAGAGAGACACTCCCAGAAGCTGAGCTCCCTGCACATGGGGCAGGGACACTGACCAGCTTAGGGACAACAGCCGAGCTCCCCGCCACACTCCACTGGCCAACCCGTCCTCGGCCCCATACAGTACAGCCTGAGGAGCCTGGATGGCTCTGGGTATCAGTACAGTGCATTCAGCTTTGTTAGATCACAGCAGTATTTCATCACCCCACTCCCTTTCTGGCAGTTTCTACAGGTTTTATTATACAGCTAGATATCATCCTCAGGCTCTTTTTAATATTCTCTTTTTTATTGTTAATTAACTAGTATATTGGTATTCAGCTTAATGTCTTGTAATAATGTAGACCTATCTGCTTACCCCTTTCAGTTTTTCTAAGGGCGCGTGATAAAGCCCACCTATTTCTAAATGTAATACTTTTTCATTTGAAAATAACAAGTTAGGCAGGTTAGGATTTCTAAATTAAAATTTTGTAGAGCTATTGTTCTCTCAAGAACTAGGGGAACATCTGGATTATGTAAACAGCATGATGTAGGAATAGTAAATCAACAAATAGTGATAAATATCTAAACTTGATTGAGCAACTTTATTGGACCTATTATGTGACCAACATTGTACTAAGTGACCCTGATGTACCCTTCACAACAACTCCATAAGATGGGTGTAATTACATATTCTCATATTACATTTGGTGGAAGTGAGACATAGAAAATTTGAATAGGTTCCCTAATTCAACACAACTAGTGAGAATTTAAATCTATAGCCTCTGATTGCAGAGTCCAAGTGCTTAACCCTGAACATGGCATTTAAAGTCAGATCTGGATTGAACACTAGCTGTGTGTCTTTGGGTAAATCACTTACCCTCTCTGAGTCTGTAATTTGGGTAGAGTGTCCATGACAATGAAATTAAATAATATATAAGTACATAGTACTATAATAGCACTATAACTGGCACATATTTACTGCTTAACAGTTGTTACCAATATTCCAAAATAATTCATAAAACTAATAGGTACTTCTTTTGTCTGAAATATCTCAAGCAATTGGTCTCCTTTCCACATCATTGTATTCTCCCTTCTAGTTAGTGCAAACAAGCTGGGATCTGCTTGAATACAGCTGGACTTTGGCCCTGCATGAGGGGCCTGCCCACCCCAAAACTGTCTTACCGACATGGGGAAATGAAGATTGCGAGTGACCAAAGTGGGCCTGCTTGACCCTGTTTCTTACTCTGGCCCTGGAAATTTCAAAGGCTGTGTGCTGGATCCTGGGTGGATGACACTGCCTGGATATTCCTTCTCTTGAATTCTATGACCCAAGGAGGAGCAGCAGGCAGAGAACTTCCTTTCATAGTCTTTATCATGTGTAGATATCTGGCTGATAGCCAGATAGAAAACTCTCCTTTAATCTCTCTCAAAATAAGAGGATTTGAGTGGGGGCTAAGTGGAGAAGGAAGGTATATTGAAATCTGAAGTTTAGTGAATCCTCAACCTTTTAACTATAACAAGTTAAGAGGCATTTGGCTCAAATCTCCCAACCCTCAAAGCAGAAGAGGATCGATCACTCATGCTGAGACATGGCCACAGAGACTCCGAGCTTTGTGTGTCAACATCGGGTTCAATTTAGTTCCAGAAACGTTAATCAATGGCCCAGTAGTTGCCCAGCACTGGCCCAGTGGTGATACAAATTCACAAAATCCCTGCCTTCTTGAGCTTCCATCTAGTCAAGATTACTAACGCTGAAATCAGTTGCTTTAACCCAGAATGAGAATGACAGAATCATCATAATAATAATATGATAAAATAATGACAATGATAACAACAATTATTTCTTGAGAACTTAATGCGTCCCTTTCTGTGCATTAACTCACTTCATGCTCACAACAGCTCTAAGATCTATGGCTTCATTCATGGCTTCCTTCTACAGTGCACCACTTCTGCCTGCCCCACACCCCAGCCTGGAACAGAGTTGCTATATTGCACAACCCCAGGGGTGCCATTCACATTGTAGGTTGCAGGTGTGGAATTGTGCAGTATGCAGCCTATGAAGCTCTAACCAACCTAGAAAACAGCACAAAGGGCGTTAATATACTCACTTCAGAGATAAGGAGATCTGTCTCCAAAGTTGTAACTAGTAAAAGGCAAAGCTAGCCCTTGGATCTAGGTCTGCTGCCTCCAAGCCTCTTGCTCTTTCTAGACTCCATACTATGCCACATCCTACCCTTCACAAGGTTCTTTGCAAGCACAAAGAAGAGACGTTGAGTGCAGCCTGGTCCACAGCAGTTGTCCCGATAGGCATTGGGAAAAACAGCAGTTGTCCCGATAGGCATTGGGAAAAACAGCAGTTTAATCATGGACTCCTTAAAGCATAGAATTTCCCAAAGCGATCTCCATGACCTGTCCTAATGGGACAATAGCTTTCACTGCATCTCCATGCATCCTTTCTCTGCACAGACAAGCTGCTTCATTCTCACATCATTGCAAAGACCCTGTGGGGATGAACACCAGATATAGTCAGCTGAACTGGGTTTGCCATCTTTACTCGCTCAACAGGTTATTTATTGAGCACTTCTGTGTGCTGTCCTAAGAGCTGAGAATAAAATGGTGGACAAGGCCTTTGCTTCTGTGAGGCTTCCAATTGGTGGAGCACCTGCTACCTCTGTGTCCTTACATAAGTAGCTCAAACTCTCTGGATGTCAGTTCTCCCATCTGTGCAAAGGAGATAGTGTTAGTGCTTGCTGTACAGAGTTGTGGAGAGGATGAAGCAACATAATGGATGTCACATGCTTTAAGAGATCTGGTCCGTTGCAGGTGTGCAAGCAAAATTATTCTGGTCCCCCCTTCTCCACCACTCTATACACTGAGTGCAGCCAGACCTCCTTAGCCACTTGGGTCCTTCTGAGATGGTGATTGTACTTGTTTCATGCCGTATAAATTTGATGGATTCTTCCAGGTCCATTTGACTAGCATGGGTTAAAGCAATGAATTGATTCTCCATGTTCCTCTATTTTATATACATTATGACTTTGTATATGGAACCATAAAACTTGGGACAGATTTATTCATACGTTGTACTACATATTTTCATGGAAATGTTTTGCCAGGCATCTGTAATACACTGATATATGTGAGCAGTTTTCTAAAGTTTATTTCTCATAGATCTCTCTTAAATTGCATGTGAAGTGACATTTTATGGTTTAACTTTTGTTTTCATGACACAGCCCTAGTTTGCATCTCTGCTGTAGGATGCAGGGCTTCCGTGCTGATGGAATATACATTCCTCCTGTCCTTGAAACATTTCTTCAGACCTGCTTTTTTTTCCAGAAGGCTATTGCTAAATACCTATGTTTGGCATCTTTCCTGGAGAAGCCAATACATTTGTGACTGCCTCTTGGAAATGGACTTGAAATATTCAAATCCCATATCCAACTTGATTATGGGGTATTGATGTAGAGAAACAGACTGATCCCATTCTTTATGTGGTCGGAGCCCTGGGTGTGACAGCAGCTATGAAATCTCACTGCCCCTTTCCCAAATGGTTTTCTTCCCCTGGGCTTGGCTCAGACTTTCTCACCTGCACTTCCATCTAGTTCTGAGACAAAGTACATAGGAAAGAAATGCATATCTATCAAGCACCTTCTGTGAGCCACACTCTTTACAAACCTTTTTGCAGATCCATAATCTTCATGGAAGACCTCTAAGTTTGGTGGTATTAACCTGATTAGAGGAAATAGTTTGAGAAAGATTGGCTAAATTGACAAAGGTCACACAGCTTGGTGGAGCGAAGTGTCAGGTTCAGAGCTGTCTCCACCACACTTTGATTCTTCCCATTGCACTAAAGACCACTAGCATCCAAAGACAACATGGAATTCTGGGTGGCGTGGGTAACTTCATCATCTCCATCATACTTAATTCATTAATTTGAACAGTCACTTAACAAGCATGTATGTATTGATTGTGTCTATGTGTTAGGCAATGTGCACTATATGCTGCGTTTGAACTAGCCACAGAAATATTAGTTTCCAAAAGGATTTCTCCTTACTTCCTCCTTTGTACTGGTGCTGTTAACTGCCATGGAGTTGGCTCTCAATTCATGGCACCCTTTTGTACAATGGGATCAGACCATTGTGGTCTATAGGATTTTCATGGGATGGATATTGGAAGTAGATCTCCAGGCCTTTCTTCCTAGTGCACCTTAATCTGGAAGCTCCACTGACTTCTGTTCAGCAACATAGCAACATGCACACCTCCACTGAGAGACAGGTGGTGACTGCACATGAGGTGCATTGGCTAGGAATTGAACCCTGGTCTCCTGCACGGGAGGCAAGAGTCACCCCGTCCTTGCTTCTCCTGCTTGGCCACTGCAAATGAGTGTTTTACAAGGAAACACTGATGCACATAGGAGTGGCTATTCTCTTCCTGTGTCCCCAGTTGTATCCAGCACATATTGTGTGCCTGGCACATACAGAGAAGGTAACTTCTAAACATTTTGGAATGAATAAATGAATGGTTGCATTTATAGCACTAAAGAATATGTAG
Organism: Orycteropus afer afer; assembly: GCF_000298275.1. Classification (NCBI taxonomy): domain Eukaryota; kingdom Metazoa; phylum Chordata; class Mammalia; order Tubulidentata; family Orycteropodidae; genus Orycteropus; species Orycteropus afer. Next base: position 2,222,226 of record NW_006921672.1, read on the forward strand.
CATGCATTTGTTTGCGTATCTGTGCCTTCCACAAGGGCCATGCTGTGTCTAGTTATATATGTATCCCCAGTGCCTTGCAAGCGAGAGTGGCCAGACTTCATCTCACCTACTTTGGTCATGTTGTCAGAAGGGACCATTCTCTGGAGAAGAACATCACGTTTGGTAAAGTGGAGGGTCAAGGAAGAAGAGGAAGGCCCTCAACAAGGTGGATTGACACAGTGGCTGCAATGATGGGCTCAGGTGTAGAAGGGATCATGAGGCTGGCACAGGACTGGGCGGTGCTTTGTTCTGCTGTACATAAGGTTTCTATGAATCAGAGCCCACTCGATGGCATCTAACAACAACAACAGTGCCTGTACAACACCTGGCATGTACAGGGGCTTGATGAATGAACACGAGTGAGAGGACAGTTAATATCAGGTTAATGTAGGCACAATTAGGAGCATCCTTCTAGCATCAGAAAAGTAACCAGAGTCAGAACTAGGGTGAAATGTACTTGTTGGGGTACAAAATTTAAGAGGACAAAAAAAAAAAATCAGCATGTATTATATTTTAATGTTAAACAATCCCAAGAGGATCTAGCAGGGCCAGCAGATGATTTAAATTTGTGATTTTTTTCACCCTAGGGTGGTATTTTTTTGGCATTAATTTTGATTTTTTAAAAAAATGTTTCATAAAAGTATTAATTGTATTGATCACTGAGATTTTGGTACCATTTAAATTTTGTGGGAGCACTTGTGGCATAGTGCCTAAGGCATTTGACTGCTAACCAGAAGGATGGCAGTTCATACCCACCAGCTGCTCCTTGGAAAGGAGACTGAGCAATCTACTTCCATAGAGATACTGCCTCAGAAACCCAAGGAGGGGTCACTATGAGTCAAATCAACTTGATAGCAGTGAGTCTGTGTCTGGTAAGTTTTGTACCCAAAGCAAGTGCTTCACTCACCTGACCCTGTAGCAACAGCAACAATACTTAAGATCCTTTGATGTCATGTTACATGAAGATATGCACATTAACTCAGGGAAGGGCCATGCAGTTTAGCCAGGAAGGTGCTGTTACGATGTCTGTTTTATAGATAGAGTGTGTATCAGTTTCCTAGGGCTGTTACAACAAAGTACCACAAACTGCATGGCTTAAAACAACAGAAATTTATTCTCTTACAGTTCTGGAGACTAGAAGCTCAAATGGAAGGCATCATCAGGACCATGCCCTCTGCAAAGGCTCTAGGGAAATAGTCTTCCTTGCCTCTTCCAGCTCTGGTCATCCCAGGTGTTCCTTGGCTTGTGGTAGCATCACTCTAATTCTGTCTCATCTTCACATGGCCTTTTCCTTGTGTGTCTCTCAGTGTTTCTTCCCCTTTTCTTATAAGAACACCAGTCATAGAGTAGAGCCCACCCTAATGACTTCATGTTGACTTCACTAATTACATCTCAACAACCCTATTTATAAATAAGTCTTAAACTGGGGTTTAAGACATGGTGAATTCTTTCGGAGAACAGAATTCAGCACATAACATGGTATCTTGAAGAGGCAGAACTTCCCTCTTACGGTGTCCCAAATGGATGACAGGTATGCCTGAGGTACTGAGTCCCTCAACCGTTAGAGAATGCTGGCCTGAACCTGGGGCAACAGGAGTCCTAGACTGGCCACCTCCAGCCTGAAGCAGCCTCACTTATTTACCCCAGTATGATGTACAAATGCCATATTTCATTGGATCCCAAGATCCTAGCCATTACAAGAAGCATCATTGTTTTACACACTATGTCCCCTGATGCTCCGAAGATGAGAGCAATTGTAAGGTGGTGCAAATAGTTAACATCCTTGGCTGCTAACCAAAAGGTTGGTGGTTTGAGTCTACCCAGATGTACCTTGGGAGAAATGGCTGGTGATCTAATTCTGAAAAATTTAGCCTTTGAACCCTGTGGAAGTACACTTCTGCTCTGGGATACTTGAGGTTGCCGTGAATCAGAATGGACTCTGTGGCAACTAGTAACATTTACAAAATACATCTCAGCTTCAGAGATCTTATAATATAAAAAAATTATTCATCTTGGAATGAGATGAAAAAAGATGTTATCACTTCCCAAGTGACCATGACACTGAAAAACACTGGGAGGAAGCTACTCAAGGGTTTTCTGCAACACCGGACATAAACGGATTTTGGTATCATGCATATCTTTAAATCTCCTGAAGTCCACTAGCCAACCACAGACAGTCGAAAGCATTTGCAGTTCCTGTAATGAGACAAATTTAAGGCAGAAGATGGTGAGAAAGACAACACTGCTTTGTTTGCCTTCTGGAGAGATCTTCTTGAGACAGGGAAGATTGCAGTATTAGTTGTCTGGTTATATTTTTCTTGGGTGGTTTAAGAATTTTATCTACTTACAAAATTATTTGGAGCCATGGATTAAAGAAGGAAGAGCTGATGTAGTGCAGCTGATTAGAGCCTCAGAATCTCTTTTCTTTAGCAGCATCCATTTAAAGTAAATCTATGATGAGCTGCCAAGGGATTCCCTAGCTGGCATCAGTGTCCTAGAGAGTATGGCCAGGTTTATTATATAAACTAAACAGTCTCTATTATTCCACATCCAACTGATCTACATAGCACACCAGTCAGCAATGAGCCCACCTAATGAATTGCATTCAGATATGTTACATTAAAGATTATTTAGACTAAGAATACACATAGATGTGTTCATTCAAGTGAACCATTGGCTCCCTTACCATTTTAGGGCACTAGCACAAAGCACAAAACAGGGGAGTTGGGCTCCCCATCATTTGCTTTAATGTATCTACCGAGCCCTCAAGGAGCCTTGATGGCCTAGTGGTTAAGCACTCAGCTGCTAACTGAAAGGTTGATTGTTCTAACCGACCAGCTGGTCTGCAGAAGAAAAGACCTGACAGTCTGTTCCCCTAAAAGTTACAGCCTAGGAACCTGATGGTGTACTT
>NW_006921672.1:2227470-2233244 GCF_000298275.1 Orycteropus afer afer
TTTAAAAATAAACAGGTAGAACTATTTTGAAGGAAGGTGTATTGTTGTAGGGAGTGAATAGTGTATACAGTTAGAGGCTGTTGTTAGGATTGATTGTATCAAGAACTCCTTTACTGAAGATAAACTCACATCATTCCAGATAAACAGAGGGTCTGATGCCTTAGCTCTCAGAGCGCCTTCACACCAGGGAAAACTGGATGATTGCTGAAAGTAAGAATAACTTGAAGTACTTACTGATGAAGAGTAAAGACTTCAGTCTGCAGTGTGGATTACATCTCAACGTAAAGAAAATGAAAATCCTCACAACTGGACCAATAAGCAGCATCACAATAAATGGAGAAAAGATTGAAATTGTTAAAGATCTCATAGTACTTGATTCCACAGTCAACACCAATGGAAGCAGCCATCAAGACATCAGACAACGTATTGCACTGAGCAAATCTGCGGCAAAAGACCTTGAAGACTAAGGTGTGCCTAACCCAAGCCATGGTATTTTCAGTTGCTTCATATGCATGTGAGAGCTGGACAGTGATCAAGGAAGACCAAAGAAGAGTTGATACTTTTGAGTTGTGGTATTGGTGAAGAATACTGAAAGTACCATGGACTGCCAAAAGAACTAACAGATCTGTCCTGGAAGGCATGCAGCCGGAATGGTTCTTGGAAGTGAGAATGGCCAGACTTCATCTCACCTACTTTGGTCATGTTGTCAGTAGAGACCATTTTCTGGAGAAGGATATCATGCTTGGTAAAGTGGAAGGTCAGAAAAAAGGGGAAGGCCCTCAACAAGATGGACTGACACAGTGGCTGCAACGATGGCTCAAGTACAGCAAGGATTGTGAGGCTGGCGCAGGACCAGGCAGTGTTCCATTCTGTGGTACTTGGGGTTGCTATGAGTTGGAGCCAAGTTGACGGCACATACAACAGTCTAGCCTGCTCTGGTGCAGGGGTCTAGAATGTGTTCTTTAGAAGTCCCTTTCAGGTAATCTTTTTTTAAAAAAAAAAAACAATTTTTTTTCTTCATTTTTGCTGTGTTCCCTCCCCTCCCTTCCCACCCCTAGTAGCCAATAAAGAAAGTTTTCTTCCACATGTAAACCTTTCCTTGATTTTTCACAATAGCATACTGAAACAATATTTGTCCTTCTGTGATTGACTTACTTCACTCAGCAGTTCATCCATGTTATGTGGTGTTTTTAGGGTTGCATAGTATTCCATTGTGTGTATGTACCACAGTTTGGTTATCCATTCTTCTGTTGATGGGCACCTAGGTTGTTTCCATCTTTCGACTACTGTAAATAGTGCTGCGATGAACATGGGTGTGCATATATCTGTTACTGTGGCTCTCACTTCTTTGGGATATATACCTAGGAATACAATTGCTGGGTCAAATGGTATTTCTAATAACAACTTTTTAAGGAATTGCCATACTGCTTTCCATAGTGGTTGTATCATTTTATAGTCCCACCAGCAGAGTATGAGAGTCCCAGTCTCTCCACATCCTCAGCAGCATTTATTTTCTATCTTTTTGAGCTTTGCTGTTAGTGCTGGGGCCAAATGGTATCTCATTGTTATTTTGATTTGCTTCTTGTTTTGATTTGGCTAATGATCGTGTCTTTCAGGTAGTTTTGACTCAGTATGCAAGGCAGTCAAAGAGACAAAAATGCTCGAAGTTTGCCTGTTACAAATGCTATGGTTTATTCAAAGACTGTGTGGCTAGAGAGTTGGCAGCTGGAAAAGTATTTTGAGTGATAGATTTAAGGGTCTAGTCACCATAAGCTGTCCACTTCTCCTAAAGAGAAAGGCTCTTTCCTATAGTAGCTCACTCTACTCCCATTTTACCCACTTGGACTGTGTTAGACACACATCCCCTGATGACTTCCAGGAACAGACTGTCCCAGCTGCTATATATGTTAGTGATTTCATTTCTCCTGCAACTGTTTTTATACCTCAACTTGTTTCTGGGTGAACTTGGCTTACTTTACTATTTCCATCAATCCCAGCTTCAGTGCATACACAGTGGAGTTGCAGCAATGGCTATAGTCACTTTACTTACGTGTAATTTGCAGGTTAACTTAAGGCTACATATAGGCATTCTCCTTGCTCAGCCTCTGGAAACAACTCATGTGAAGCCCTCACTCTGCAAAAGAAATGAGTTTTTGCTTGTGTCATACAAGTTTGTAAAAACCAAAAGCCAGATGAAGTTAGAGAATTGGGTTTTATAGTTCCATACACTGTTACTCTTCTCAGACAAAAAAAATGTTTAAATTTTAATTACTTATTGACATATTGGCATGACTTTTACTAAAAGCAAAAGTGGTTTAATATGCATGAAAAAGAAGTGATTAGTTATATATATCCAAAATCAAACTCATTACCATTGAGGTGATTCCGACCTCCATTGTGTTTCTAAGGCTGTAAATCTTTATGGAAGTAGACATTTTTCTTCCATAAAGCAGCTGGTGGCTTCAGACCACTGACCTTTTGGTTAGCAGCCGAAAGGTCTTAACCACTACACTAGTTTTCCTTAGTTTTTTTCATATATGTGTGTATGTGTGTGTGTGTATAATTTTGTACACACACACACACAAGGAGCTCTGGTGGCATAGCAGATAAGGCGTTTGGCTGCCAACCAGAAGGTCACTGGTTCAAACCCACCAGCTGCTCTGTGGAAAGAAGATGGGTGACCTGCTGTAAAGATTTACAGCCTCAGAAACCCAATGGGGTCACTATGAGTTGTAATCAACTCAATGGCAATAAGTTTGGTTTGGGTTTATATACACACACACACAGAAATATATAATTACATGTACATATATATACTCATATAGTTATGTATAATATACATACACACATTTTTCTTATGTAAATGTATATGTGAGCAGGAGTTTCATGTCTGTGTTCTACAGAGATATGTTTCCAACAAGTAAACCTAGTGACTGCTGACTCTTTAAAACTGCACACGTTCCCATTACGAGTGTAGAGTTACCTGTCAGGGCGGTGCTCAAGCACAGTCCGTCTAATGGATATGCTAGAGAACTTTTGGTGTTTCTGCAGCCCGTGATCATGGGCAGCCAGTTATTAGCTCTCCACATTTTCTTTATGAACATGTCATGCCGTCCATAACCTGAGACCTTTGCTCCAGAATCAGTCTATCTTCTTGAGCTTCATCTTGTTCTCATAACACTTTTTTGTCTTTTTCTTCTCTTTTGAACTAAGATGTATTATATGCAGAGAGTAACTGTAGCAGACCCTGTTGGCTGCCCACTTAAAATTTATTCTCTTCTTCCTCATCACTAATGGAGTACTGATTTTGTTCAAGTTGACCCTCTCAGAAAATGTGGCCCTGGCCCCACTCAGGGAGCACATCCCAAATAGCCTAAGGCCATCACCGCGATTCCCTTAACACTGATAAGTGATTGGTTTAGGGGTAGATACATGATCCCGTTCAGGGTAGTGAGAGGAAGAATTGTCAGGGGACTTGTGGGAAAATTTTCTTGATCTTCAGAGAGTTGCAAGGAGAAAACAGTTCCTTCTAAGCTGTAGTCATTGGCATACCTGGACATGATGTCTGGAACTGGATATGATGTTGAAGCAAAACCCTCAGAAGAGGACAGACCCACAGTGCAGTAGGGTCAGAGCCCTGCCATAGCCTACACAGAAGCCTCCCTAGCTGTGGTCAACTTGCTCTGTGAGATAGTAAATCTCCTTCAATTTAAACTTGTTGGGTTCAGGCTTTCTGCCACTTGCAGCCAAAGCAACTTAACTGACATAGGAGCCAAGGTAATAAATCAACTCATGTTGTGCTCTTTGCTTGCAGGGGGCTTCAGTCCCTCTTTAACTTGTGACTTTGAAGACTAGTCAAGGTTCCTGCTCTTCAGAGTAGGATAAACCCCCTCATCCAATTTTCCATGGATTCTGTGCAGCCATCCTGCTATTTCTACTATGTATAGGACTTACTGATGGGTTTGTCCTCCCATGCCCATGTTGAGAGTTCCTATAAGGAAGAGCAAGATCTGTACCATAGATAATACAAAGGTCACTAGTAAATGTCTTCCAGCAAAAAAGATGGTTCTTTTGCACATTGGTTTATTGGAAAATCTGCTACCAGAGTAAGAAACAGTATCAGGGGTGTGGGTATTTGTTAAGGCCATGAAAGCAGAAAAGAGGACTATGAAAAATGGCTATCAGTATGTACACACAGGTAAAGTCACATTGCATGGCAAATATAAATGTCACATGTGGTGAAGACTTAATTTTGGTCACCAGGAGGAGGCCCAACTTAGGCATCTAGAGGAAAAGGAGGGTAAAGAGCCAAGAGAGGAAGTCCTTCCTGAGGGTTGGCAAAGAAGACTTCACATCTCTTGAGAAACTGGTCCTCGCCAGGAGAGCAGGAGCCTGACTTTCTGGCTGATAGAAATGAAGGTCATTACCAACTGTCCCTAGTGCCATTGCTTTGCCTTCCACAAGGTTAATTCAGTTCTATTTCCAAGGCATCCATATGGGTCCAGTGGACTGGGCTCAGTTCCATGTTTCTGTATTTCTTAGTTAATAAACCATGAGTGGATTTGCCCCAGGGTCTGCCTGTGCTGATGCTTGGTTCTGAAACCCTGCCTGCATGCCGTAGACCTCATGTCTGTCTCATGAAGCCAGTTTCCTGTTGCTGATGCCTTTATGTGTCTTTCCAGCTTGTACTTTCCACCGTACTCGTATCATCTATGGGAATCTCAGACTCAAAAGATGCAAAACTGAAATCACCCGCTTTCCCATCCTCAGACTCAGACCTACTCTCCTTAGTCCAAAATATAGGAAGAAATTCCTCCCTGCCCTTATCTATCATTTACCAACTCTGGACTCTGTAGCTACAAGGACTTAATACATATATATTAATGTGGTTGAGATTGGCTTTTGTGTCCAAGTACACTAAACAATCTATTTCGGGGGGGATCTATTGGTGGGACAAAAAAGGGCCAGTAATGTAATTAGAACTAGCAGTCCATTTGGCTTGCTTGCCTGGATTGTTTTTGGTATTTGTTGCTGTCTTGTCTATTCTGACTCATAGTGATCCTACGTGTTACAAAGGAGAACTTCCCTATGTGGTTTTCTTGGCTGCAGTCTTAATGGAACCAGATTGCCAGGCCTTTTCTTCTGCAGTACTAGTGGGTGGGTTTGAACCACCAACCTTTAGGTTAGCTATCGAGCACAAACTATTTGTGCCTAGAAATGTTTGCCCACATTGTTGTTGTTGTTGGGTGCCATCAGGTTAATTCTGACTCGTAGTGATCCCATGTAACAGTAGAACTGCCCAACAGGGTTTTCTCGCTATAACCTTTACCTAAGCAGATCCCCACCTGGTCTTTCTCCTGTGGAGCTGCTGGGTGGATTTGAATTGCCAACCATTGCACCCCCAGGGCTCCTTTTCCCCACTTTAAGCATCTAATAAATATATGCCAAATCACCCATGTTACCCAGCAAGGCAGCGTGCCTAGTAGAAAGAGAATGAGGTTAGGAATAAAGAGGGTCTTGGTGTGAAACCCTGCCTTGCCCTCTATGCTAACTGTTTGATCTCGAACTAATGACATAGTTGACCCTTCCTGGGTCTGGTACTAGGTGCTGTGCTAATAAGTATGTGTAATAGTTGGAGCTTTGGTAGCATAGTGCCTAAGGCACTTGACTGCTAACCAGAAGGCTGGCAGTTCAAACCCACCAGCCACTCCTCAGAAGGAAGATGAGGCAATCTACTTCCGTAGTGATACTGCCTTGGAAACCCAAGGAGGGGT
>NW_006921672.1:2233359-2280873 GCF_000298275.1 Orycteropus afer afer
GTTCCAATGATGGGATCAGATGTATATGTTTTGAGCAGCCAATCCATTGAAAGGGAGTTTCCCTAGGGGTGTGACCTTCTTCTAGTGTATTTATGGACTGCTTCCAGTGTTTTGTTTTTCTAGAGAACCCGGTTTAACACAGTATGTTACCTGCCTCACCAGTGAACCGCGTACTATCATTAGTCTCTATTACAAGTGAAGAACTTGAGGCTTAGGCAAGTTCCATGATTTGTCCAAAGTCACATAGTTAAGTTATGGACCCAAGAATCAAATGCTGTTCTGTCAGACTCCAAAGCTAATACTCTTAACCCCTGTGCTCTATTTACTTAATCATCCTCATCCCTAGTTTTTATCTATAAAAGGAAGTGGTGTAAGGTATAATGATAACAGTAGAGGAAAAGCACCTCCCTACTGCCTGACACTCAGTCATGCTTCACCTGAATTTTGGGGACCCATTGCTTATTGACTGTCTATGTGTTGCTAATTCCCAGAAGCAATTTCCACATACACATAGATCCCTCTGTCACAGTTGTATTTGGACCTTTTCTGAAGTTTTCCGGTTTTTTGCTTCAATCTTCCTTTCCATTTCAGCTCTGGACTAACTTTGTTTTAGTTACTTGAGCTCCTGAAGGGCCCTTCTCATTCCTTTTTATTCCTAGTCACCAGCCACTGCCTGAGCAGAGTGTGTGGTTCCCTAATACCTGATGAATCAAATGTGCTTACATACCTTTTTGTGTTCTAGTGCTGCTGTGAATATACCACAAGTTAGTGGCTTTCAAGGACATACATGTACTTTCTCACAATTCTGGAGGCTGGAAGTCCAAATCAGGATCTCAGCAATGTCAACTCCTTCCTTATAGGCAGGCCCAGGAGTTCTTTGGTTCCTTGGCTTGTAGGTGATCCTCATATGATATCTCTCTTTCCCTGTGTGTACGTCTCTCTGTCTGATCTGCTCTTTTTATAACTCAGAATTTATTAGATTTAGAACCCACCCTATTTGGGTATAATCTAATTAGCATTACAAAGAAAGCCTTGTTTCCAAACAGGATTACGTCTGCAGGTACAGGGGTTAGGATTTCAACACATATTTTGGGGGAGAAGGGGTACAATGTAATCCTTAACACTTCTCTCTTCTCCATAGTAGAGCCTTTCTAACCACAGTTTTTGTGCACAGGAAGAAAGCACTATATATGTTCAAAGGCTATTGCTTCTTTTGCTTGATAGTCAACATCTATTTAACAAAGAGCTGATTTCATGTATTTGTGTCTCTCTCCAACAAACATTTTTAGCATCTTCTGTGTGCTGGGCACTGTGTGAGACATCAGGGCTGCAAATAAATAAAACAAAATGTCTTCCTTTTGTGCAAACAGGACCCAGAAAAGGTTGCCCTCTATTATCACTTCTATTCCACATGATATCGTAAGTCCTAGCCAGGGCAATAAGGCATGAAAGGGAAATCAAAGATATCCAACTTGGTAAGGAAAAAGTTAAACTAACCCTATTTACTGATAGTATGATCCTATACATAGAAAACCCAAGAGACTCAGCAAAGAAACTACTGGAACTCATTGAGAGATTTAGCATAGTGGCAGGATACAAGATCAACATCCAAAAATCAGTTGGATTCCTCTACACCAGGAAAGAGATTGCTGAAAAAGAAATAAGGAAATCAGTACCATTTACAATAGCCACTCCTCGGAAGGAAGATCTCAACACCAAAAAAGGCAAACAATCCAATTTAAAAGTGGACAGAAGACGTGAATAGACACTTCACCAAAGAGGATAGTCAGACAGCCATCAAGACATGAAGAAATGTTCATGATCATTAGCCATTGTTGTTGTTGTTATGTGCTGTTGAGTCGGACCCAACTCATAGCAACCCCTCCTTGGGTTACTGAGGCAGTATCACTACAGAAGTAGATTGCCCCATCTTCCTTCCGAGGAGTGGCTGGTGGGTTTGAACCGCCAGCTTTCTGGTTAGCAGTCAACTGCCTTAGGCACTATGCTGCCAGAGCTCCCTCATTAGCCATTAGAGGAATGCAAATCAAAACAATGAGATATCATCTTGTCCCAGCACTAATTGCAAAGTTCAAGAAGACAGAAAATAACAAATGCTGATGAGGATATGGAGAGATAACACTGCTGGTGGGACTATAAAATGACACAACCACTATGGAAAGAAGTATGGCAATTCCTTAAAAAGTTGTTATTAGAAATACCATTTGACCCAGCAATTGTATTCCTAGGTATATATCCTAAAGAAGTGAGAGCCACAAGAACAGATATATGCACACCCATGTTCATTGCAGCACTATTTACAAGATCAAAAAGGTGGAAACAACCTAGGTGCCCATCAACAGAAGAATGGATGACCCAACTATGGTATATACACTCAATGGAACACTATGCAACCCTAAAGAATAACTTTGTTGTTGTTGTTGTTGTTGTTGTTAGGTGTCGTCAAGTCTTCTCCAACTCATAGTGACCCTGTGCACAGCAGAATGAAACACTACCTGGTCCTTTGCCAGCCTCACAATCCTTGCTATACCTGAGCCCATCATTTCAGCCACTGTGTCTATCCATCTCATTGAGGGCCTTCGCCTTCTTCATTGACCCTCCACTTTACCAAGCATGATGTCCTTCTCCAGGGAATGGTTCCTTCTGACAACATGACCAAAATAGGTGAGACAAAGTCTGTCATTCTCACTTCCAAGGAGCATTCCAGCTGTACTTCGTCCAGGATAGATTTGTTAGTCCTTTTAGCAGACCATGGTTCTCTTAGCATTCTTCTCCAATGCCACAACTTAAAAGCATCAACTCTTCTTCAGTCTTCCTTATTCATTGTCCAGCTCTCACATGATGAGAAGTGATTGAAAATACGGTGGCTGTGTCAGGCACACCTTAGCCTTCAAGGAGACATCTTTGCTCCTCATCACTTGAAAGAGATCTTTTGCAGCAGATTTGCCCAATGCAGTACATGGGCATGCTTCCATTGGTGTCGATTGTAGAACCAAGTAATATGAAATACTTGACAACTTCAATCTTTTCTCCATCCACTGTGAAGCTGTTTATTGGGCCAGTTGTGAGGATTTTTGTTTTCTTTATATTGAATCCATACTGCAGACTGTACTTTTTAATCTTCATCAGTAAGTGCTTCAAGTCATGCTCACTTTCAGCAAGCAAAGTTGTGTCATCTGCTTATCACAGGTTGTTAATGAGTCTTCTTCCAATCCTGATGCCCCATTCTTCTTCATGTAATTCAGCTTCTCAGATTATTTGCTCAGCATACAAGTTGAATAAGTATGGTGAAAAAATACAACCTTGATGCACTCCCTTCTTGATTTTGAACCATGCAGTATCCCCTTGTTCTGTTTGAAGAACAGCCTCCTGGTCTATGTACAGGTTCCTCATGAGTATAATCAAGTGTTCTGAAATTCCCATTCTTCTCAATGTTATCCATAATTTGTTATAATCTACACAATAAAAAGCTTTTGCATAGTCAGTAAAACATAAGTAAACATCTTTCTGGTATTCTTTGCTTTCAGCTAAGATCCATCTGGCATCACAATGATGTCCCTGGTTCCCCATCCTCTTTTGAATCCAGCTTGCATGTGTAGAAGCTCTCTGTCAATACTGCTGCAACTGTTTTTAAATTGTCTTCAATAGATTTTACTTGCATGTAAAGTTAACGATATTGTTCGATAATTTCCACATTCTTTGGGATCACCTTTCTTTGGAATGGGTACAAATATGGATCTCTTCCAGTCAGTTGCCCAGGTAGCTGTCTTCCAGATCTCTTAGTATAACCAAGTGAGTGCCTCCAGTGTGGCATCCATTTGTTGAAACATCTCAGTGGGTATTCTGTCAATTCCTGGAGGCTTGTTCTTTGCCAATTCCTTCAGTACAACTTCGACTTCTTCTTTCAGTACTATTGGTTCTTGATCATATGCCACCTCCTGAAATGGATGAACTTTGACCACTTCTTTTTGGAACAGTGACTCTGTGTATTCCTTCCATCTTCTTTTGATGCTTCCTGCATCATTCAATATTATGCCCATAGAATCTTTCATTATTGCAACTTGAGGCTCAAATTTTTTCCTCAGTTCTTTCAGCTTGAGAAATGCTGAGCGTGTCCTTCCCTTGTGGTTTTGTAACTTCATGTCTTTGCATATTTCATTATAATTATTGCTCTTTGAAATCTTTTGTTCAGCTCTTTTATCTTGTCATTTCTTCCATTTGCTTTAGCGAATCCCTGCTCAAAGGCAAGTTTCAGAGTCTCTTGTGACATCCATTTTGGTCTTTTATTCCTTTCTTGTCTTTTTAATGACCTTTTGCTTTCTTCGTGGATGATGTTCTTCATGTCATCCCACAATTCCTCTAGTTTTAAGTCATTGGTGTTCAGTGCATCAAATCTATTCTTTAAATGGTCTCTAAATTCAAGAAAGTTACAATCAAAGTCATATTTTGGCTCTTGTGGGCCTGTTTTAATTGTCTTCAACTTTAACTTCAACTTGCATGTGAGCAGTTGATGGTATGTTTCTCAGTCAGCTCCTGGCCTTGTTTTGGCCAAAGATATTGAAGTTCTCCATCATCTCTTTCCATAAATATAGTCAGTCTGATTTCCTGTGTATTCTGTCTTGTGAAGTCCACGTGTATAGTCATCGCTTATACTGTTGATAAAAGTATTTGCAATGGTTAAGTCATTGGTCTTGCCAAATTCTATCATGCAACCTCCAGCGTTATTTCTATCTCCAAGGCCGTATTTTCCAACTACTGGTAACTCTTCTTTGTTTCCAACTTTTGCATTCCAATCACCAGTGATAATGAATACATCTTGATTGCATGTTTGGTCAATTTTAGATTGCAGAAGTTGGTAGATATCTTCAATTTTCTCATCTTTGGCTTTGGTGGTTGGTGCGTAAATTTGAATAATAGTCATATTAACTGGTCTTGCTTATAGACATATGGATATTATCTTATCATTGACAGCATTGTGCTTCAGGACAGATCTTGAAACACTCTTTGTGACAATGAATGCCACACCGTTCCTCTTTAATTTGTCATTCCTGGCATAGTAGATCATCCAGTTTTCTGATTCTAAAACCAATCCATTTCAGCTCACTACTGCCTAGGATACCAATCTTTATGCATTCAATTTCATTTTTGACAACTTTCAATTTTCCTACATTTATACTTCGTACGTTCCATGTTCCAATTATTAATGGATGTTTGCATCTATTTCTACTCATTTTGAGTCGTGCCATGTCAAACCATGGAGGTCCCAAAAGCTTTACTCTGTCCATATTGTTAAGGTAGTCTCTACTCTAAGGACTCAGCTCTTCCCCAGTCAAATTTTGAGTGTCTTCCAACCCAATGGGCTCATCTTCTGGCACTATATCAGACAATGTTTCAAGGCTATTCATAATACATCAGTAATACATCAGACATTGTTTCACTGTGATTCATAAAGTTTCCACTGGCCAATTCTTTGAGAAGTGGATGGCCTCTTCCTTCTTCCAAGTCTGTCTTAGCCCGGAAGCTCTGCTGAATCCTGCCCACCATGGGTAACCCTGCTGACATTTTGCAACATGGTGGCTATGCCTTATAGCAACACATAAGCCACCACAGGATAACAAACTAACAGACAAGTTCAGCTCCCTTAGTTGTTCCTAACCCCTCTGCACCCGCATACCTCAGGCAACAACCTTAAAATAGAGCAGTCCACAAGCAAAAAGCAGCCTCCAAGCCCCGGCCTTAATAAAGAGCCACCCCCCAAGCAAAAAGCAGCCTCCTAGCCCCAGGCCAGCCTACCTCAGGCCCTAACCTGAATAATGTAGAATAATGTAGAATCTGTAAAACACTGCATGACGTGGATGAACTTGGAGGACAGTATGCTGAGTGAAATAAGTCTATGACAGAAGGACAAATGTTGTATTAGTCCACTATTGTGAAAAGTCAAGGAAAGGTTTATATATGGAAGGAAACTTTCTTTGTTGGTTACTAGGGGTAGAAGGGGAGGCAAGGGAACACTACTAGATAGGTAGAGATAAATATTTATTTGGGTGAAGGAAAGGTCAATGCACCTAATGTGAGTGATCAACGCAGTGCCATTGAGGAAGAAGACATAGAGAAGTACATGAGAAATACAGATAACAAGGATGAACCCTTTTGCACATGAAATACTATGTTTTCAGTGATGGAAAACATTGATCTACAGGTGGGTAGGTGGGTGGACAGACTAAACAATTAGGTATGTCTGTGCAGAGGGGTATGTGCCCATGACAATTTATAGGGTTGGCAGACAATGTTTCTACAAGTGTATTTATATGTTCTGTAAGAATTTCCAGGTGTATAGTAGAGCTGACAAGGAACAAGTTTGCATTCACTTCTTGGCCACAGCTAGCTACCCAGAGGGCCTGAGAAGTTGGACCTTTGGGCTTGGGACCATGATTGCAGGGGACATCAAGCTCAATTGGCATAACATACTACACAAAAACAGCATTGTTCCACATCCTGCTTTGGTGAGTAGTGACTGGGATCTTAAAAGCTTGCAGGTGGCCATCTACATACAACGATGGGTCTCTCCTCATCTAGAGCAAAAAAGAATGAAGAAAACCAAAAATGCATGGAAACAATTAGTCCAAGGGACTAGTACACCATGCAGTACTCAGCCTATACAATTATGAGACCAGAAGAACTAGATGGTACCTGGCTACCACTGTCAACCTCTTAGAGGAGGATCTGTGTAGGAGATCCTGGATGGAGTTGAAGAACAATATGAACAAAACTAAAAAAAAAAAAGGCCAGGTTTGCTGGTCTGATAGAACTTGTGGAACCCTTGAGACTATGGCCCCTAGCTGCCCTTCAGGTCTCGAATTGAACCCACTCCTGTGGCTTCCAGCCAAGCAAATGATAGGCATATGAGCTGAACATTTACACTAGGTAGATACACTCCTTGGAGAGATCAATTATGGGAGAATAGAAGGGCTGTGTATGCTCAGGGAGACAGCTTGGAGGGCCGGAGTGCATAGGAGGGAATGACACAGGGAAGAGGTGGCTGTGGGGAGGAAGTGGGAGGACAGCTTTTGCATTGTGGGAGATTGCAGTCAATGTCATGAGACAAAGTGTATGGTAAAATGCTGTATGGAAGATGAATTTGCTGTATAAACTTTCACCCAAATCATAATAAAATTTAAAAACAAAAGAACAGTCTTCCTTTTGGAAGCACACAATTTAGTAAAACAAAACAAAATTATTATTTATGGAGATCTATGAAGGACACAATGGTGGTAGGTGGAAGAAGTGATCAGTCTGTAGTGGTGAAAGTGGCAAAAAGAAGGCCAGGAGCAGAGTCATGTAAGATGCCAAAGAGCTAACTGACAGGCTCCCTTGAGCCAATCTGTATATTTTCCTCCTGTCTCCTTTGTTTCTGAGCAGTACAGGACATGTATGTAGAGGTAGTTGTTATGTAAAGGGATGGGGGATAGATGCTTGCTCTATTGTGTAATATCCATTGGATTGCCCTGGAAGCTGTGATAATGGAGCACATCATTCTAGAAAATAATTGTCAGTCAGTAAAGAAAATAAGAAGCAAAACTCCTTCACTCTGAGTAATAACTGTCTTCAGCATCTCGCTGCAATTAAGCATTTCCATCCCCTGTAATTGAGTTAGCACACCTCTTATATTTCTCAGGATTTCTGAAGCTACAGCTATACTACAAGCCACACTTCCATGGGCATTTTGAGGCAAAAGGGACCGATTAAGAAGGTACCAGTACCATCAAAGGGAACTCTGGTGGCATAGTACCTAAGGCATGTGACTGCTAACCAGAAAGCTGGTGGTTAAAACCTACCAGCCACTCCTCAGAAGGAAGATTGGGCAATCTACTTCAGTTGTGATACTGCCTCAGAAACCCATGGAGGGGTTGCTAAGAGTCGGATCCGGCTCAATGGCAGTGAGTTGGGTTTTTGAGCTGAGTACCATCAAGAGCTTTCCTGCAATGCAAATAAATAAGCTATCAAAAAAAAAAAAAATCACTGCCACTGAGTGAATTCAAACTGATAGTGACCAGACAGTACACAGTAGAATTGCCCCATAGGCTTCCAAGCCTGTAAATCATTGTAGAAGCAGACTGCCAGGTTTTCTCCCATAGGACAGCTAGTGAGTTCAAATGATTGACCATTTGGTTGACAGCCCAACACTTCAACCACTGCACTATGACATAGACTAGCACCTAGACTCAGCCAAGGAGGTTTGGTAAGAAATGCTCCAAATGCAGAACCCAGACCTAGGAACCCTGATTCCAGTCTGTCATTAGCTTCTCCTGTTGACTTGGGGTAAATCAATTATCTCTCTAGGATTTATTATTGTTAATAAATATCTGTAAAATGAGTGAATTAATGTATGAGGTATAAGACAATGGCTATAATTCCTGCACCACCTACTTCATAAGACTTTTAAACAGGGTAATTAATGGTACACTGAAAAGATAAAATGTTTCATGACACTTGTTGCTCCCATTTTTATGTCAGGTGGTAAACATCACTTTAAGGATTTCAGGGTCTGAGGATATACAGATTCTTTCATCATCCACATTTATCCTTGACCAGGAGAGAAGAAATGGTAACTTGAAAAAGCAGGTGTTATGTTATATTTTCATTAGATAATTAGATCTATCTAATTAGTTTAGAGACTCCAAAAATTTAGGTCCTATGGACATAACAGCAATACAGACACACACACACTCACACACACACACACACAAGAAATAAATATAATAGTTGGAGAGAGACACAAATGGATGAAATCAGGATGTCAGGCCTTCTTTAAGTAGATGTTGATTGTTGAGTGTCATTGAGTCAATTTCAACTCATAGTGACGCCATGTGACAAGGTAGAACTGTCCCATAGGGTTTTCTAAGCTATAATCTTTATGGGAGGATAATGACAGGTCTTGTATACATTCACAGAACATATGTACAAACATAAAAAATAAATGAAATTTGATACATAAGATATAGAGATAAAAATACACACACATATTTTCCTTTCTCCTTCTCCTCTTTTCCCTCCTCTACCCTAGGGTTTTGATCACCATCACCATTACCATCAACACTGTCATTATGCCTTTGCCGAATGGTCTTCCTTCCATTCCTAGTCTGTGTGGTTAATTCCTCCTGACTCTTCTCACTCAAGTGTTACTTTCTCTGTCCTTTCTTACAGCCCCTCTCTGTGCTCCTATTCTTTGTGCTCTATTACACCCTATGGCACTCAGCACTAGCATTGCCCATTCAGTTGGTTAAGTGGCTGACTCCCCACCTAACTCAAAGGCAGGTGTCATACACTAGTTATTTTTTATTAAATACATAAAATTCTTAGTACACTGCCTGTAAGCAGTAAAATTCAGTAACTGTTAGGAATTGTTGACAGTGGTGTTATCCTCCCTCCCACTGCTATATTCCTTGCACATAGAAGACGCTCTATGAATGTTTATTTTATAGAGTTGAAAATTTACAACAACAGAAACAACTTTTTTAGAAACCTAATTTCATCTTACCTTATGCTCTTTTGCTTTTGGTGGCTCTGCTGGACTTACAGCATAGAGGAGGAGGAAGAGCCAAATGGGAGAAGCAAGTCATAGATAGCTAGGATATTTAGGAAGTACATGGAACCAAAGATGACAGGACCACCTGGCAGGTACCCCAAAGTCAATTTTGACTCACAGAATATATGGGTTCAGAGAAAACGGCCTCTTTTCTCATCCTTATACCCCAAGACACAGCCTCAACTCAGATTAAAACCTTGAGTCCGCTCCTCAAAGGTTCCATCTGTCTCTAAGACATGTCACTCCTTGGGGCTGGCATCTACCTCATCCAGTGGGAGGGGCTCCCCACAAGTTCTGGCTGATACCAGCCCAGGAATAAACACCCCCTGTAGGAGCTAGAGGAACCCTGTTGGCAGAGTGGTTAAAGAGTCCACTCTGCAGGAGAAAGATGAGGCCATTTGCTTCTGTAAAGACTTTTACAGCCTTAGAAACCCTGTGGGACAGTTCCACTCTGTCCTATAGAGCTAATTTAAGTTGGAATAGACTCAACAGCAGTAGGTATGATTTTGATTGGGTAGAAGCTGGTATCCCGATGCAAGATGTTTGTCTGCAACTTGCTTGAGCAGCTGGGCACAAGATCAGATTGTTCTTGCCACTTGTTTGAGAATATTCTTGCATTCTCCTAAAAAGGTTGTGCTCCCAGAGCACAACCTCACACTGTGTCTGGCCAACTCAGCAGCCCCTCGACAGCTCTCTATGGCAGAGGAGAGAGGAGGGTCTTTGACTGGCTGACCCTTTGCTTATAAATTTTTCCAATAAAATCTGTTTCTGCAGGACTCCACTCCCCATCGGTGACTGGCTTTAATCCTCTCAGCAACCGTATGAGTTATCTGCCCCTTTTAGCAGTTGAGGAATCTGGAACTCAACTAATTTAAAGAACTTGCTTAAAGATTCCCAGTAAGTGGAAAAGCAAAGATCCAAAACCAAGCTTGCCTGACTCTAAAGCCTTAGTACCTATGCTACCCCATTCTATAGAGACACTATTAAAAAGGCTCTTGCCGTAGGTTCTTGCCAGCCCACATTCCCTAACTATGAGGCATAGACTCTGTTGGTCTCTCCAAACCTACAGTGGAAGAGGAAGTGGAATATCAGTGGCCCAACTTTATTATGATCATTCAGACAGCAAGCAATTTCCCTTCCTTATAAGTATTTGCCGTTCTACACCTCATGCTGTTGTGGAGAATGGACAAAAAAAACTAAGGAAGGAGGCAGCTTCATGAAGAATATCCGTTTTCTTCCTGTTTTTCCATGAAAACCTCGAAAGTGCTACAAGCAATTGCACTGTATGAAATTGAAGTCTGGGATTATCTTCAAATCATTCTCATGTATCATGCACTGCTTTTCAAAGGGAAAAAAATAGGCATTAAAAGGTTTGTGCAATCTTAAACCTGCCTGTGAGCATCTAGGATCAATGTAGGGACTGATTAAGTTGTGCTCTATAGATTTCTGCAGCCAAGTTCATCAAGGTGCCCATTTCTCATCCTTCTAATGATGCTGAACCCCAAGCTCTTCTCTAAAGTGCTTTAATTCTCACTTGGTCATTGCGAGAAGATAGTGACTTAATGAACTGCAAACGGGAAAAGAAAGTTACATAAATCATCTTTGTCTTTTTTTCTGTGGTTTCGCCATAGCTGTTCTTTCATCATTACTGTGCCTCCAGTGACTTCTCCAGGCGCAGTGGTGGAAATTAAATTATAAACCCCATTTTCAGCTATGTAGCACACCAATAAAAACATAAAATCATTAGGATAAATAACAAAAATAAACTGATGTCAACGCAGCACAATATTATTTTACCCTGTATTATAATAACTTCCTCCCAGTTGATTGTTGTTAGATCTTTTAGAAGATATGTATGTATATATATGTGTGTATATATATATACTTACATATACTTCAGGACTACTGTCTATCAATGGAGGGAAATCTCATGGTGTAGTAGTTAAGGCATTTGACTGCTAACCAAAACGTCAGCAGTTTGAACCTTCCTGCTCCACAGAAGAAAGATTAGGCAGTCTGCTTCAGTAAAGATTTACAACCCACGGGGGGTCAGTATGAGTTGGAATTGACTCGATGGTAGTGAGTTTGGTTTTGATGTGTCTATCAATGCAGATTTTACAAAGCTGATTTCCGGAAAGAGACTACTACACAAATTCTTCTTTTATTTTCTGGCAGGCAGTCTGCCTTTCAAAATGATAAGATAATGAGTTTGTGGTTTGAACACAGCTCTGTGTTTTAAAAGTAGGATTGACAATTAAGTGAAGTATTAATTAAAGATTAATCAAAAGTGCTAGACCTCTGGTAAGTTCAGTGCTTTTTGCTTAATTGTGGATGGACTAATTTGAAAGACAATTTCAACTTAACTAGAATTTTAATTGGCTGGCTACAAGTAGGGAGAACAAAAGAGAGAGAAAAAATAATATTGAGGGTCAATGCTTAAAAGTAAATCAAAGGCTACCGAGATATAAACTCTTCATCTGTGTCTTGTTGGAAGGAAAGTATGCTTGCAGGAGGAAGATAGGGTGCATTGGCTTCTTGTGGCCTCTAGGGTGGTGGCATTATAGCCACACCTTCCTTTCAAAACCAGCCACTTCTACTAAGGTTCAGGGGAAAAGGCTGAATATTCAGAGAGGGCTTTACAGTCTCTTTCTACCAAATGTAGGGTAGAACAGTCCACACCTGTGTTTGGCTCCAGGGCACCTCTCTAAATTCAGCAACTGTCCCTACTGGAAGGAAGACTCCACCCACCCCAGAGCATGCCATGAAGTTGATGTTGCCACAGAACCTTGGATCTCGGAACTGAATGTTCTCAGAAACATCTAGTCTTATTTCCCTACCTCCATTCAATCCTAACTCATCTCAATGCTGCTTGATTACCTCTAGTGGAAGGAAACTCCCTTCTCACTGAGTCCACTTGTTTCGCTGTTGCCTAACTTATACTGTGTAGTCTTCCTTCAGTTGTTGACCATTTCTCTTCAATAATATGATCCTTGTCTTCAATCTGTAGAGCCTAAAAGCATAAGTGAAATCACTATTTCATATACCAGTCCTACTGATATTTAGAGATAACCAGCATAGCACTCCTGAGTTTTCTCCAGTTGAATCCTCAACGGTCTTCAATCTGCTTTTGACCCTCCTGGTCAGCTTCCAGGTGCTGAGGTACAGTGGGAAGATCCTCGACACACTTGGATGCGTATTCTGCTCCTGCAACTTATGTGCCCTCAGGGACATCATAGAGATCTGTAAGCCTCTGATTCCACAACTGTATAAAGGAATTGTGTGAAGATTAAATGAGGTGATGCATGTAACATTTTTTATAACACACCTGCAAACATCTTGACAAGCACTTCACCTTATAAATGGAATCAAATTACCTCTGTCCTAAAATCACTGGGTTATATGCATGTGTTGTCATGTCAACCTCCTTGGGAGGACTGTGTGTGAGAACACTCCACATTCAAACTCTTCCTTCTTCTCAAATAGTTACTGTTATCATGTGCAGGGAATTGTGCATTACTGTAGTATTTAATCTTTACAATAATCCACAGGGCAGTACTAATGTTCTGCCCATTTTACTATAAAGAAAGAAAAGTGAGAAAGTCCTTGCCCAGGTCACACTAGTGCATGTGGCAGAGCTAGTATTTGACTGCTAACCGGAAGCCTGGCAGTTCAAACCCACCAGCCACTCCAAGGAAGGAAGGTTGGGCAAACTACTTCTGTACTGATGCCATTTCGGAAACGCAAGGAGGGGTTGCTGTGAGTCGAAATCAACTTGATGTCAGTGAGTTAGCTAGTTTCCGACGATGGGTCCATCACACCTGGCAGCCTGGCTGGGGAAGTGAAAGCCAGAATCTGCAAGAAAAGCTCCCTCTTGTTGGGGCAGATTCTCATTGGTGGTTCAGGTTGAAGAGAGTGTAAGCTTGGAATCTGATTGTGTTAGACATTACTGGTTGCCTACCCAGCAGCCACCCCCTTCCTTCTTTCTTACTAATAGAATGTAGATTTTCCAGCCCCAGGTAATAAATCATGGTTGGTCTGAGCTTACTATGGTTTTTACCTTCTTCTTTGTCAGTTACTCCCTTGGCAACTGTTGGTGGTGTGTTAATTCTGACTCAGCGACCCATAGGCAGAGTAGAACTGCCCCATTGGGTTTCCTAGGCTATAATCTTTATGGGATCAGATAGCCAGGTCTTTTCTACTGCATAGTGGCTGGTGGGTTCAAATCACTGAATTTTCAGTTAGTAGCCAGGTTCTTAACCATTGCACCACCAGGGCTCCTTCCTTTGCAGCTAGTGGTGGTCTTATGACCTATTTTGTTTCTCAGCAATGCCTAAGGGAAGACATAGAGGAGTTTGTAGAAACTATTTTGTCTTTAATGAAAAAAAATTAATTAAAACTTCTGTGCATATATTTCCTTTCTGCTTGGAACAATGATAAGTGAAGACGTGATGTTTGGAGGTACAGCAGCCATTTTGTGACAAGGAGACAACCAGCCTTAAGATGAAAAGTAAATGCATAAAAGATGGAAGGAGAGAGGCTGAATTTTTAATATCTTTGAGCCCCTGTACTGACCCTTGAATCACCTATTCCTGCCCCTTACATACTGTCATGTGAGAGCATTGGTCAGGGTTCCCAGTTGCAATCAATAGAATCTACTCTCACTAGTTCAAGTAAAAGGAAGTGATACTTTTAAAAGGGATGTATGGTGGTTCACAGATTCTACTGGAGGGCCAGATAGTCAGGCTGTCAAACTTTAAAGACAAGAACAGTGTCCTACCTTGGAAACCATTTTAGAAAAAATATCACTGTCATGTCCAGTGTCCCTGAGCCCCAGTGCTGCTCAAGCCTGGATGCTGGAAGCTCTGTCCAGGCCCCATGGAGCAGCTGAAACCTTCACATGGTGATTGCTAGCACATTAAGTGCTCTATACCTGACCACCTCTTCACATTGCTCATTTTTTAATCCACGTCTAACATGGTACAGCTGACTAGTAACACAAGTCTCATGCTTATACTCTAGCTGCAAGAGAGTCTGGAAAACCAGTTTTCTGGTATCTACTTTTTGGAAGGGAGCACTTAAAACGTGAGATATAAACAAAATACAGGAAGGGCATGAAGCAGTCAAAAGTGACAGGTAGCCACTAGAGATAGAAAATCACATGCCTTAATATCTTAAGATATTATCAGCCAAGTATTCTGTTTCTTGACCTTCCTTCTCTCTCTCTCTCTTTTTGATTAAAAAAAAAAAAAGTCTTAATACAGCCTGGCCTATCCAAGAATTCATGTAAATGATGACATGCAGCAAGGCCAAGACCTAGGATCCCTAGGAACATCAGTAAGGCTGCCGCTGGCACAATGATAAAGGGCACCAAAAAAGTAGATTGAATGAAGTCAGTTATAACCCATCCTCTGTGTAGACCAGACTATAGTGAAGTCTGTCAGGTGTGGCATTAGCAGCAAGGTTGTATGCTGATCTCTTCAGTGAAGCAAATATCAGCTTTCTATACCTGGAATATCAGGGGGGGGGGGGGTAGCCCTGTAAACTCAGGGCTGTGAAAAGCCATTTAATGGGATAAATTATTGAAGTTATTCAAGAGTTGCAGATTATTGACTTCACCTTGTCATAAACCCTTCATGAATAAGGATAACAGGAGCTTCAAAGCTTAAAAATTTAGAGTTTTAAGGCTGGATGAGATCTCAAAGATGAATTCTTAAAAAACACACTTATTTTTTTTAATTGTGATTTGGGTGTAAATTTACAAAGCAGACTCATTTTAACAGTTCATGCACATTTGATTTCAGGCCTCGATTACAATCCCCAACCATTAAAAATTCTCCTCCCCTCTCTTCCCTGTCCCCTTCTTATCTATGCATTCCTGTCTGTCCAGCTTTCTCTCTATGTGAATGCTGCCCCTCTAATGTCTCATGGTTGATTAATCTAAGAGGTACATCTCCCCAGGGTAGGTAGGTGCCTCTCCCTAGTGTAGGTGTTTTGCTTGTAGATCTTTCTGCTGTTTGGCTGAGAGCCAGCCCGCTGAAGTAAGTCCATTTCCAGACCAAAAGGAAAACCCAGAGCCTTAGTCTCAGGGGTTCCTCCAGTCTCTATCTGATGAGTAATTCTGGTCATTTTTGTGGTTTTGAAGTTTGTTCCACATTTTTCCTCCCACTCTATCCAGTAACTCCAATTTTGATCCCTTTCCAAGTGGTTGGCATTGGTAGACAGGGACCATCTAGTTCTTCTGATCTCAGAGTCATGAAGGCTGAGGTTCTCGTAGTCCATCATATCTTTGGACTAATTGTTTCCAAATGACTCTGCTTTTCTTCACTCTTCCTTGCTCCAGAGGAGAGGAAAACAAAAATTGCATCTTAGTTGGCCACTTGAAAGCTTTTAAGACCCCGGTCACTACTCACCAAAGTAAGATATAGAACAAGATTTTTAAGTACTGTATTGTGCCAATTGAGCATGATGTCCCCTGAGACTGGGGTCCTTAGCACACATGCCCGGTGATGTTCTCCCTCAAGGAAAAACACAACACTTTCTAAGTCAGGTGCATCTTAAGGAGGGAGAAAAAGAGAAAAAAAGAAGGAGAGAGAGAAAAAAAAGAAAATAGCATCCCAGTTCTACTATGTGTGAATCTCACACATTCTTAAGTGGAAGGACTATTGTGGAAGGCTTAGCCCTTTCTACTCACCGTCATTCACCCATATTGAAATACTCTATTGACTTCCAAATGTCTACACTGGCCTTTTCAGTCTTTGGATTGGAGTCATTTCTAACCTTCACGATGGCGCCCCAATCACTTTTTATTGTTGGAAAGAACAACAGCATGGAAATCAACCCAACCTGGACTCCAAACATACCTGACTGTGCCCTTGGATTAGTCCCTTGCCTCTCTGAACCAGAGTCTCCTGGTTTGTAGAATTGGGATGATAACTATAACCATCTCACAGGGTTGCTGTGAGAGTTAAAATGCTAACGTGCTAATGAAGGCCTCTAGCTTGTGCCTGGCACACAAAGCTGTTGCTTTTAGTCAATTCCAACTCATGGTGATCCCATGTATTACAGAGTAGCAGGTACCAAAATAAACACAGGTTCTCTTTCTCTTTTCCCTTGTTCTCTTTTTCAGTCCTTCCACATAGAGGGTTTGCATTGGTTTTCAGTTGCATAGCTCCTCTCTGATGCCTTTATTTGAATAGAGCCTTCTTTGCAAGATGTTAGAGGAGGAATTCTTCCTATCCCCATTGAACATTCCTCAATACCACACTCCTCTCTTTCCTGTCCGGTCACAGCCCCACCTGTGCCAGTTCCACAGGTACAATGCTTCAGTTTCATGGGAGCAGGACTCAAGGCTCTGGCATTCCTCTTGTATCATGACTGTTTACAGTCACTGCACCTATAAACTTAGTAATGATTTCACATGCCTTAAAAATTAAATCAGGAAGCTGCAGGGAAGGCTGCAACAAGCCATTCAGAGGATTCTGAACACATCCAGGAGGGGAAGTCTTTGAATAGCATGAATCTCTCCTGCTTACAACTTTCATTGCTGTAAAATCACTTAGATCTTCAACAGGACACTACGTCTGGCAAAAAAATAGATGGTTGTCGTTAACTGTCATCAAGTTGGGCCCTGATTCATAGCAAACCCCCATGCACAGCAGAAGGAAACACTTCCTGGTCCCATACCCGTTATGGATTGGACCTTTGTGATCCATCAATTATCCATGGTTTGATTTTTGAGAGTACATCACCAGGTCTTTCTTTCTAGTCCATCTTAGTCTGGAAGCTTCACTGAATAGGAAAGAGCTGGAAATTGGTTCTTGAAAGGGCCTTGTCAGTCTAGGTGACTTACCCTGTACCATCCCATAACACTCATCCCTCTGCAGTCTCCTGTTGTCCTCCAAGGGGAGCTGGTAGCTGCACAGGTCTTGCACTACCCTCTGAATCTATAATCTTGGTCATTAAAAAAAAAAAAAGAAAAGAAAAGAAACATTGGTTTCCTGGCCAGCTGAAAACACTCTGATATGTGGGAGAAAGAAAACAGCAGCCAGTGAGCATCTACTGTGTGTGAGGCATTGGCTGGGCATCTAGACAAACATTCTCTTATTTAATGCTTAAAGCAGCACCTGAGGTAGGCCTGACCACCACCACCCCCATTTACAGGGGTAAAATGTCAAATTTTACATTTTATAGTGAAGAAACTCTGAGTCAGAAAAGCTATGTAACCTCCCAAGAAAGTATCAGGAGTTCTAGTCCAATATTCATATTGTTTTCCAACCTACCATTAGATCTTTCAAGAAGAAAACATAATGATGTTACATAACAGCAAGAATTGTTGTTGTTGTTAGGTGCCATCGAGTCATCTCCAACTCATACTGACCCCATGCACAGCAGAACGAAACACCACCCAGTCCCGTGCCAGCTCCACAATCTCTGCTATACTTGAGCCCATCGTTGAAGCCACTGTGTCAATCCATCTCGTTGAGGGCCTTTCCCTTTTTCATCGACCCTCTACCTTACCAAGCATGACATCGTTCTCCAGGGATTGTGGGGTTCCTTCTGATAATATGACCAAAGTAGGTGAAACGAAGGCTGGTCATTCTCACTTCCAAGGAGCATTCCAGCTGCACTTTCTCCAGGACAGATCTGTTAGTTCCTTTAGCAGTCCATGGTACTTTCAGCATTCTTTGCCAGCACCACAACTCGAAAGCATCAATTCTTCTTCAGTCTTCCTTATTCATTGTCTAGCTCAATAGTTTGAGGACTTTTAAGGGCAAGCGGGTGACTGTTTTAGGCTCTGCAGGACACATAGTAGCCTGTCATGTACTCTTTGCTTTTCTTTTTGTTTCTTTAAGTCCTTCAAAAATATAACAACTGTTCTCATCTTTCTGAGTTATACAGACACAGGCTGCAGACTGGACTTGATGAGCAGGATGTAGTTTGCTGACCCAGGTGAGATCTGAATATATTACTGAGTTCAGAAAATAAAACTTGTTGCCTGTGAATTAATAAAAATGGCTAACATTTAGTTAGTATTAACTTGGTGCCACATACTTTTGCATATATTAACTCTTCAGAACAACTCCATGTTATTGTTTGCATATTACAAATGAGAAAAATGAGTCAAAACAGGTTAGGCCACGTGACATCATACAACTCAATAATGGCTGAGCTAAGGACTCAAAACCAGACAGTATAGTTCCAGAATCCCCTCTTTAAACCAGGACCAACAGCAAATCTTGGAAAGATGTCGTCTATTTCATGAACAAACTGTATTTAACTGTGAAACACTCCTTTTGGACATTCAGTGGATAAAAGATACTTTTGCTCTCAATGTTTGTACATCTCTGAACTATGCTTCTTCTTAGCGGATCTTGGGTTATTTTTATGTATTAGCTTTAATGGTTGGATGTATTTGAGGTACTCTAAACATGTAAGTAAGCAAAATTGCTAAGATGCCTTACTTAGAAGTCCTAGGAATCCATTCACTCGATAACATGTTTTTTTGAGTATCTACCCAGTGCCAATCCCTATGTTGGGCATTGAGAACAGGGGCATTAATGCATTCAAGTCCCTAACCTCACAGAAGTTGTGGTCAAATGAGGCAGATAAGCATGGGGAAGTACAATTAAACAAGTGCTTTAGTGAAATTACGCCTAAAGGAAGAGAAAAGAATAGAAAAGGCAACAGCTAGTGCTAGCTTCAATAGAAGAAGGCTGGATCTGAGGGGATAGTCTAAGTTTATCAAGGTCAAGGTTATATGCCATACCCATTCAGGCCACTGAGCACTTTGTGCAGCTACAAGCCACACTCCTCAGCCCAGCTTCTAGTCACAAGGAGGCTGTGTTAGTCTTTGCAACACTGGCCTGGTAATAAATGAACCCCACAATCTCAGAGGTTTTGCAAAATAAAATTTCTTTCTACTTGTCCCAAGTCCAAACAGCGGTGATGGGAGGACAGGGGTAGGGGGAACTCATGTAAATGTTCAAGGATATAGGCTGATGAAAGCTCTGCCATCTTCAAGGCATGGCCTCCATGTTTGCTCTTGGTGTCCCAAAAGTATTGGGAGTTTTTTAAGTGTCATTTTCTAATATCCATCAGAACTAAAGTCCCATGGTATTCACTTTGGCAAAAATTGGTAAAAGAAAACAACAGTGAAAGCTTTGAGTTCAGAGCAAGGGGGTACTGGCTGTCGACTGAATTGGGATTTGCTAGGAAGACCTCATGAAGAAGGTGAGACTTTGAACACATAAATCAGTGAGAGTTCCAGCAGGAAATAAATAACACAAATTAGGATAGTTGAGGAGGGTTTGATAGGGGAACTATTTTCAAAGGTGTGGAGAAACCACAGGAGAGGGTACAGTGCCCCAGTGTTGCAACAGTGTGGCTCTCACTGCCCTTATACCTGAAAGGACAGGGGAAGGGAGGGTCAGGTAGAAAGGCTACCTTAAGGGATAGCAGTGACCTCATCTGAGTGATACTGGTGAGAGGGGACACTGGGATAAGTACATCTTGCTCCAGTCTCCTGCCAGGACTCCTCATTGGCCAAACCCAACCAGAAGCCAGAGAGCAAGGGAGCTCAATGTTGACCATAATGGTCAGCCTCCCAGAGGAGAGACTGATGGGAAAAAGGTAGTTAAGCAGAGTATCCAGCACAAGTAGGGCTTTGAAGGATGCATAGAAGGTGGATTGAGCATGATCAAACCCGCCCAGGGGAAATAGGATCACCTCCTAAATACCTCATTGTTTGATAGCTTATTAACTCTTTCATGTTGTCTCTTGTTTGCTGTCCCAACAACCCATGAGGTATATAGGTGGCAGGAGTATTTTACACATGAAGAAACAGCCTTTCCCATATCCAGTCTAGAAAGGTCAAGTGGGGACTTGAAGGTGGAGCTCCTGGAGCTCACCTTGTTCTGTTTCCACCGTATCAATGGCACAGCTTGCTCATAGTGTCCTGGAATGGTCATCTCAATGAAGGACATTATCATTAGTCACTTACTGCTGCACTTTTCATTAAATAATACCCTTCAGTTTTTCCATATTTATATAGCACTTTCTATCCACTGTATAGAAAATCGTGGAAACCTCTGTCCTCCCAGGAGCTGAGAGGCTGTTTCTACTGAGCAGACCCCATTTCTCTGTTCCCTCTTCAACAAGTACTTGTTAAACTGCTATTTTGGACAATGCAAAGGTGAATTCCACTTAGTCTGTTTGCACAGAGTAAAAGAACAATTAAGTACTTTAAGAGAGAGGAAAATAAAGGGTTAAGGGGGATTATAAAAAGAAGAGTACATCTAGCCTGAAGTATCCAGGAAGGCTACAGGGAAGAGGTAGCTTTTTATCTGAGGCTTGGGAAAGGCTAGCATTAGGACCAGAAACGATAGGAGAGGGGTATGGGCAAGACACTACTTCTGTGTGTAATTCTTTATTGAATACACAATAAAGAAAGTACAAAAATAAATATGTACAGAACTTAAATACATGAAGTACAATAAATCTACACAGAGGTTTGATATCTTGGTTTAAAGCTGAAATTCTGGAGTCAGACCACATGGATTTAAATCTAGGCTCTGGCACTCATTAGCTGTGTGGCCTTGGACAAGTTACTTAACCTCTCTATGCTCAGTTTCCTCATCTGTAACAAATAAATAAAACAAATAACATTAGCACCTCCCTTTTAGGGGAATTATGAGGACTGCATGACCATGTGAAGCACTGCAAACAGTGTGTGGCACACAGGACATTATGGACTAGCAATTATAATAATATTACAAGGATGTTCCCAGAAAAACTTAAAAAAAAAAAAAAAAAAGATATCGACAACCTAATAAAACCTCACTTTTTGCCATAATCTTTGATAACAGATTTTGAGCATTTGATAGGTGTTCTTTCACCCTTTGTGGACACATCATCAATGAGCTGAAGTGCAGGAGGCCTCTGATGTTAGCTCAAGCAGCATTGCTTTTGACATGCCTGATGATTTCCACTTTAGTTTCAATTAGATTAGATGGTAAGACCTATACTTCCTCTTGTGAGGTTCAGCACTTTCATTTTTTTGTTTTAGACCCATGTTCACAAAATAATAAGGGACATGCACTGAAACACAATCATGGAACAAGGATGACTGTGCAGACAACTGCACTAACAAGTAGGACAGGTAGTGGGCAGGGAATACTGCCAATACGCCTCTGAATGGCCATCATTTAAATTGATGGGAAGTCGGCATGTGTGAACCCAACACTGGCTGAACAGCAGTGCCTGAGAGTTGCCATACAGTGGTCCGTGGTCTGTCCATCATGGCTTAGGGACATGCATCCAACACAGCAGTACGAATGGTTCATGTGGCAAATGTCTCAAAGTCCAGGGGCACTTGAGCAAAGGTGTAGAGGAAAGAACTGCCTGAAGACTAAGAGATTCAACATGTAACTAAGTGTGCCTAGAACTCAGGGCAGGAGTCAGGGTAATACAAATATTTTAAATAAAGACAAGATTGGTGCCAGACTGAGCTGTATTGTAACCTGGGACAAAAGGAAAAAAAATCAATATTTATGCTTTCTTTATTTTAAATGTTCATATTTTGTGCATCGTAAATTATTTTGACATTCATTAGTTTGGATTTTTTTAAATATTGCATCAAAATATTTATCTTGATTACTGAATTTGTGACACCACCATAAATTTTGCACTGAAACTAATGCCTCACTTGCCTCATACAAAGGACTTACAGCAGACTTAACTTAATGGCCTGCCATGTGGTTTGGTAACATCAGGACTTATTTGTCGACCTTGGGCTTGTTAGCCTTAGCAGCTAGTAGCTGCTTGAGTGAAGAGATGCCTCTAGCTTCAGTGAGCCGGGAGCAAAAGGCAGAGCTGAAGCCCAAGGTTGAAGGGCTTTCACACAGCCCCTAGAGCCTGGCACTTTGAACTTGGACTTAAAGCCTCCAAACTGATAGAATAAACTCCTGTTTGTTAAGGCCATCCCCATTGTGGTATATTCTTGTCAGAGCATCGCTAGGTAACAAAAACAGGTCATCAGAACAAAGAGAAAAGACCAATTTGGGGGCTAAGCCACACAGGATATGAGAGAACAGGGAATAGCCAGGACCAATTGTGTAAGCCCTTAAAGCCTGTTGTTAGGATCTCCCATTCTACTCTGAGTGAGAAGAGAAAGGGTTTGAGCAAAGGAGTGACATGGTCTGACTTCTGTTTTGTTTTTCCTGACTCCTGAGTATAGAATAGTTTACCATGCAGGTTGCCATCAAGTCCATCTCAACTCATGGTGATGCCATGTGTGTCAGAGTAGATCTGCTCCATAGGGTTTCAGTGGCTGATTTTTTTGAAAGCAGATTGCCAGACCTTTATCCAAGGTGCCTCTGGGTAGACTCAGCCTCCAAACCTTTGGTTAGCAGCCAAATCTGTTAACCATTTGTACCACCCAGGGACTCCATAGAAAAGATGGGCACATAAAAATAAAAGCAAGAAAACTAGTTAGAAAGCTGTTCAAATAGTTCTACAAAGTGATGATAATGGTTAGGACTAAAGTAATAGCTTGTGGAAGAGGACGAGGAGAAAGAATCAATGTATTCTGAGGATACAGAAGATGAGATTTGCTGATAGATGAACTGTGGGATGGGAGCAACATAGAAGTCGAGGATGATTCCAAGGTTCAGCTGATATTCCTTATACACTGAATCTGCTTTGTTCCACCCATTCCACAGTACTTGACATAATGTACCATGGTTGTGGATTCACCTATCTCTGTTTCCTTCTAGATAACTGGCTTGTAAGAGGCAGGAACTCTGTCTTGTATGGCTTTGTATATTCAGCAGGTAGCACTGGGATACCCAGCATTTAGCACCTGGTGCCTGGCATGCATTAAGTGGACAAGAAATACTTGAAGGATGGGAAAAAGGAGGAAAGAATTTTAGAAGGAATTAATCAGTCTTAGCCCCAAACTGAGTATGTTCTTAAGATGTCTGTTTATTTTTTTGTCCAAAATGAATGAGGACATAATTATTCTAACAAAAGAAATACTTCTACCACCAGCTTGTGATCAGTACTAATAATAACTGATGTACAAGTTGATGCAGTGTATATCTAACTTAACTCTCACACTAACTATGTCAGGTGGTCTGGGTGGGCAAGTGCTTTTTTAAAGTTGCCTTCAAGTTGGTTACGACTCATGGTGACTTCATGTGTGTCAGAGTAAAAATGTGTCCCATAGGGTTTTCCGTAGCTGATTTTTCAGAGATAGATATCTAAGCCTTTCTTCCAACATGGCTCTGAGTGGATTCAAACCTTCCACCATTAGTTTAATAACTGATTGCATTAACCATTTGAACTACCGAGGGACTCCATGCAAGTGCTACTATTCCGATTTTAATGATAAAGAAATTGAAGTTCAAGAATCTTAAGCCCATTGCCAAAGGTCAGACAGCTACGAGGTAACAGGAATAGGGCACAAACTTAGTTCTTCTCTCTTTAAGCTCCATGTTTTCCCTCTTACCAAAGTGGTTCAGTAGCCTTCAGGAATAAATAGAAGCTTTCAGACATGCTTTAGAGCTCACCATTTTACATCTTTGCCCAAAGACAGACTAAAGAGAATGCAGAACAACGTGTTAGGTTCAAACTTTGCGGGTTCAACACTGCAGAGACCTTGGAATTGGGAGACAAGATCATTACTGTCAAGTATATAACCCATGAAGTCAGGCAACACATTTTTACAGAATATCTACTGTATGTCAGTAGAAGCAGCCCACTGTACATACACAAAACAGGGACAAACTGAAGTGAGAAAATACATCGTTGCAAACTGAGAACATTGAAAGCGCTTATAGCTGAAGGTAGTGTAACCTGGGGATTCCTGGTTCAGGTTCTGGAGTCAGACTTCATGCATTCAAATTCTGTCTCTGTCGCTTTCTAGGAGGGGGGCTTGAGACAAGTCGTTTAACCACTCTAAGCTACATCTGTAAAACATGAGTGATAGCAATAATCACCTCATTAGGTGCTTATAATGATTAACTGAGAACATGCATATATGAGAACGTGGCAGACTAAACCATCAAACAATAGGACAGAGAGAGTGAGAAAGAGAGTCAGAGACATAGAGCGACAGAAGGAGTGGACTAGCAAACTTGTCGTTGTGATTGTTATTAGGTGCCATCAAGTCAATTCCAACTCTTGGTGACCCTTCATACAACAGAACAAAACTTCTGGTAGGGGGTCAGATTTTGTCAGAGTTCAGGAGGTTGAATGCAGATGTGAGGAGAGAGGAGGGAACTCTACTAGACAGACATCTCAAACTAAAAGGAAAGAAACTATATTAAATTCCTGTTATTCTCCATGGTTATGTTCTGTAAAGTCACCATAAACACTGAACTCTAGTGAATGCTAAATTACTCCTACAGGGTTAGGTTTCTGCAAGCCTCTGCTCACAACATTTTCATCAACCAGTCAATACTTAACTTTGTTTTATGTGTATTTCTATTTAAAAACACTTTAATATATATTGTTGATTCATTAACATTAAATTCATGGCCAACAGCATTGTAACTCATGCTTGAATGAAGCTTATGTAACACATTTATTTTCTCTATAAGGCACATCACAGCCTTGTACTTAAGAACACAAGATAGCACTTTAGCAATAAGCTTGGGGGCCATTTGAAGCAGTGAAAACAGCAACAGAACTACAGCAAACTATATAGACCATGAAAAAGATGTGTTTATAGTATGAGGGCTGAAACAAGAAGGCAGATTGTTGCCTTGTTCACCCTCATCTGTGAACATGCACATCAGGAGACTCAAGTTTTTTGCTGCTCTGGCATATCTATGAACAACCACAAAAGCACTGTGAATATTGATTTGGGGATTACAAATAAATTTTAGTGAGTAAGTGAATTTGCAAATAAGGAATTCACAAATATTGATTGACTGTACAAAAGGACACCAGAGGGGACAGAGCAAGATGATAAAATGAGAGGCTCCCAATTAATCTCCCAGCAACTAACCCACTGAACAATGAGCAAAAACAAGCACAGATTGTGATCTAGAACTCTGGATAGCAGCTGAAGTGTTGGAGAGTCAGGATGGATCCAAAAATGGGGAAGAAGAGGAGTGAGGATTGCATAGAAGCTGGACGAACCTCCCACAAGCATCTGGAACATTTGCTTATCTCAGCCATTTGGGGATGGGGTTAGGAAACACCCCCAGCCAGGGGACACAGAAAAGGAGCTAATCTGAGGAAGCTATAACCTGATTTTTTTTTTTTAAGGTGTCAAAAAGTGGCCATGGGAGTTCATTGACCACACAGTTAGGAGGGGGTGAAGGGAGACTGTGATTGTGCAAGAGAATGCTGTTGTATCTCCCTGAGGCCTGAGACAGACAGACATCAGGACCAGGAAAACAGCAAGGGCATCATGGAGAGGGAGATACTTTAGACTAGCAGGGCTCATGGCACAAAGGGAAAGGCCCACAGTGGGACACTGTGGGAAAGCCAGTACAGAGGCACCCATGAGGGAAAGACATAGAGGCACCCATGAGGGAAAGACACCTTCACCATAGGAAAGTCGAGCCTCACAAAGTATATCAACATCTGCAAACAGCTTTCCCCACCCACTCCATGGATGCATATTGAGTTCGAGAGATCAAGCATCCAGGACTCTGGAATTAACACTGAAAAATATACCTAAGGATAAGAGTGCCCTCTAGATGTTCTCAGGTGAAGAAACCAAGCCTGTTCCTGCTGGGTTGATTCTGACTGATATCTACCCAGTGAGGCTGAGTGGAGCTGCCTTGTAGAGTTCCCAGGGCTGTGAGTCTTTGTGAAAGTTGGCTGCCACATCTTTGTCCCATAGAATGACTGTGTGTGCAGACCCTAGCTTAGCCCTGGTGCCACCAGGGCCTCCAATCAAAAATATTTCCCACAAAAACAAGAATACAAAATTTAAAGTTTTTTTTTTTAAAAAAGTTATAAGATGACTCGTGTTCAGCAAAAAGTAGTAAAACACGCAAAATCACAAGAGAAGACAGACCAATCAAGAGGAAAACATGAAGAAGAAGAAGAAAAATTTCTCCTATGGAGGCCATAATGAAAATTGTTAATTTTCAGACTGTTTAAAGAAAGCAAAAAGCACACAGAAAACAAACTAGCAAAGATCAGGAAGCAAATGAATGAACAAAATGAGAGACTCAACATCAAAATTGAAAACTAAAAAAAAAAAAAAAAGAAAGAACTACTGAAACTGATGAATAAGACAACTGAATTAGTAAAGCAAGAGATACACTCATCTATAGTTGGACAGAAGATAGAATAAATGAACTAGAATACAAAATAACTAAATTTATCAAGTCTCAAAAGAAATAAGGGGGGGCAGAAGAAAGCATGGGATTAAATTAAGAAACCTAACATGAAATTATTGGGATCTCACAGCACAGTGACACAATAAAGGCACAGAAATGATTTCCCAAAAGATAATCAGAATTTCCTAGATCTGAACAGAGAATCAAGCCTACAAATACAGGAAGCTACACAAACCCCAATTAAAAGATACATAAAAAGATCACCTTTGTGCTATATCCTAATAATATTCTTGAAAACCAAAGACAAGGAGAGAATTCTGAAAGCAGCAAGAGAATAACACAGTGTAACATTCCAAGGATATTTCATAAGGATCAATATGAATTTCTCCCCAGAAACTCTAGAGATCAGAAGATAAAATAATGAAAGAAAATAATTGGCAACAAGAAATTCTTTACCCAGCAAAATTGTCATTCAAAAATGAAGGGGAAATGAATATGTTCACAAACAGAAGCTCTGGGAATTTGCCACCACCAATCTAGCTCTGCAAGTATTATTCAAGGAAGTACTCCAAATGGAAAAGCAAGAGCATGAAATAAATACTGGTATCTATAACCCACTGCCATAGAGTCAATTATGATTCACAGTAAACCTATAGGACAGAGTAGGACTGCCCCATAGGGTTTCCAGGGCTGTAAATCATTGTGGAAGCAGACTGCCCTGTCTTCCTCCCATGGAGCAACTCATGGGTTTGAACTGCCAACTTTTTGGTTAGGTGCCCAATGCTTTAACCACAGCACCACCAGACCTCCTTACTGGTATCTGTGCCTGGGAGAAAAACAGACAAACAAAAAATAGCAAAGAGCTCTAAAAAACACAACATGAGCAATCATAAGAACTGTGTATACAGTATTTTCAGGGAATAAACTCAATAATTAAATCTCACAAGCAATACCATATCAAGTTTGTAAGAAATAAGTACAAAGTAAATTTATCTAATATAGATTGTGTATTAATTTTAATGGAGATATCCCAACAAAAATGGGGAAGTGACTTACATATCAGGAATAGATTTACTATGTTAAGGTTATATGTTAACTGTGGTTCACATATTAAATGTTGTTGCAGTCATAATCTGTGAAATGTAAAATATGATAACCACTAAGCCTAAGGCATTTGACTGCTAACCCGAAGGCTGGCGGTTCAAACCCACCAGCCACTCCTCAAAAGGAACGTTGGGCAATCTACTTCTGTAGTGATACCACCTCGGAAACCTAAGGAGGGGTCGTTATGAGTCAGATCCAACTCATTGGCAGTGAGTTTGGTTTGGTTTTGATAAGAAATCACCAAGAAGAAACATTCAGAAGAAAAGAAGGAAATTGGCAGTAAGGCTCATCACAAGATAACAGCCAAATAACAAACAAAAACAGAAAACTTGGAGTAAAATAAACAAAGAAAATACAAAACACTCAAAAACAGATACCAAAATGAGTGAAGTAGACATTTTTATTTCAGTAATAAGGCAGAGAGTGGCAGAATGGATAAAGTACATGATCCATCCTTTTGCTGTCTATGAAAGTGTACCCTAGACATAGGACACAAACATACTGCAAATGAAGGGATGGAGAAATATCTTATGCTGCTAGTAAACAAAAAAGAGCAGGAGTGGCCATAGTGATATCAAGTAAAATAGACTTTCAATCAAAATGGATTATCTAATATACAAAAGCACAATCAGAAAAAGAGAAAATAAATAAATTCTTGAGTCAGTTTAGTGCGTAAGGCACTGACTGCTAACCAGAAGGCTGGCAGTTCAAACCCACTGGCCACTCCTCAGAAGGAAGATGGGGCAATCTACTTCTGTAGTGATACTGCCTCGGAAACCTAAGGAGGGGTCGCTATGAGTTGGGTCTGACTCGATGGCACATAACAACAACAATGTACAGTGCAATGAGACATTACCCAGTTCTATGCCATCCTCACATAAGATGGCTATGTTTGAGCCTATTTTTGCAGCCATTGTGTCAAACCATCTCTTTGAGGGTCTTCCTGTTTTTCACTGACCCTCTACTTCATTGTTGTTGTTATTTGCCATTGAGTCACACCCAACTCACAGCGACCCCTCCTTGGGTTGCCGAGGCAGTATCACTATGGAAGTAGGTTGCCCAGTCTTCCTTCCAAGAAGTGGCTGGTACTAAGCATGATACCCTTCTCCAGAGACTGGTCTCTCCTAATAACATGACCAAAGTACAAGAAATTAACTCTGGCCATTATCACTTTCAGGGAACATTCCAGCTGTACCTCCAAGACAAATTTGTTTATTCTTATGGCAGTCTTCACTAACACCAAAATTCAAATGCATCACTTCTTCTGTGGTCTTCCTAATTTATTATCAAGCTTTCACACACGCATGCAGCTACTGAAAAGACAATGGCTTGAGTCAGGCACACCTTAGTCTTCAAAGTGACATCTTTGTTCTTTAACACTTTAAAGAGGTCTTTTGTAGCCGACTTTGCCAATGCAATTTGTCCTTTGATTTCTTGACTGCTACTTCTATGGGCATTGATTGTAAATCCACATAAAATGAAATCCTTGACAACCTCAATCTTTTGTCTGTTTTTCATGATGTTGCTTATTGATCCATTCATGAGGATTTTTGTTTTCTTTATGTTGAGATGTAATCCAAACTAAAGGCTGTAGTCTTTGATCTTCACTAATAAGTACTTCAAATCTTCCTCACTTTCAGCAGGCAAGGTTGTATCATCTTTATATTACAGGTTGTTAATAAGTTTTCCTCCAATCCTGATATTGCACTCTTCCTGATATTGCACTAGTCCAGCTTCTTGGATTACTTGCTCAATATCCAAATTGAATATATACAGTAAAAGGATACAGCCCTGATGCACACTTTGCCTGATTTTAAACTACACAGTATTCCCTTGTTTTGTTGGAATGGCTGCCTCTTGGTTTGTGTACAGGTTCCTCATGAACAAAATTTAAGTGCTCTGGAATTCCCATTCTCTGAAATGTTATCCATAATTTTTTATGATTCACACAGTTAAATGTCTTTGCATAGTCAATAAAACATAGCTAAATGTATTTCTGATGTTTTTTGCTTTCAGTCAAGATCCATATGATATCAGTAATGATATTTTTCATTCCATGGCCTCTTTTAAATCTGTCTTGAATTTCTGGCCTTTCTCTAAGTATGTACTGCTGCAACCATTTTTTAATTACTTTCAGCAAAATTTTACTTGCATGTGATATTAATGATATTGTTCAATAATTTCCACATTCTGTTGGATCACCTTTCTTTGGAATGGATACGAACATGGATATCCTCCAGTCAGTTTGCCAGGTAGCTATCTTCCAAATTTCTCGGCATAAACAAATGAGTGCTTCCAGCATTGCATCCATTTATTGAAATGTCTAAGTGGGTATTCTGTTAATTCCTGGAGTCTTGTTTTTCGCCAGTTCATTAAGTGCAGTTTAGTAGACTGGTAGCCAACAGATTCTAACAGCATGTCCCCCCCAAAAAAAATCATACAACGTGATCAGGTGGGATTCATACCAGGATTACAAGATTGGTTCAACATTAGAAAATCAATCAATGTACTCTACCACATAAAAAAACAAAGGAAAAAAGCAATATGGTCATATCAATTGATGCAGAAAAGGGATTTGATAAAATTCAGTACACTTTTCTGATAATAACTCTTGGTAAAATATGAATAAAAGAGAAATTTCTCGAGATAATTAAGGGCATGAAAAGCAAAACCAACAGCCAACTTTATACTCAATGCAGTGAATCTGAGGGCCTTCCTTGGAGAACAGGAATGAGCCAAGGATGCCCATTATCACTATTCATATCCAAAATTGTACTGGAAGTCCTAATCAGAGCAATTAAACAAGAAAGAGAAAGAAAATGTATCCAAATTGGAAAGAAAGAGGTAAGACTATCTCTATTTGCAGATGCCATGATCCTATTAATAGAAGATCCTAAAGATTCCACAAGAAAACTCCTAGAACTAATAGAAGAAGTAAGCGATGTTGCAGGGTACAAGATCACCACACAAAAATCAGTTGAGTTCCTCTACACTGACAAAGACTACTCTGAAAAAGAAATCAAGAAAACAATACCATTTACAGTAGTCTCCAGATCTACATAAAAAACTTACACAATAAAAATTAGAAAACACTACTGTGGTGTAGTAAATTTCCTGGTATGGCTTTTCTAGCCATAAGTCTTTATAAACTCTGTGGTAGAATTTGCTGTGGGCAGCTGAGGAGCTCGTGATTGTTAAAGTTATCCACCTGGGGTATTTCTGTTGAAAGTGGCAAAAAGCAATGTTCTGGGAAGTTCACTATCTCTCAGGTGCTTAGAATTCTGATGTTATGATTTGTTAATTAGCCACTCTGCCAGGCTTAAAAGGAGCCCTCCTAGAGACAGAAAGAATCTCTCTGACTGCTGGCTAAAAAAGATATGCTGCTGAGAAAAACACACTCCTGAGAGACAAGCACTGCTGGGAGTGAGACACTGAGAGACATGCACTACTGAGAGAGAGACTGAAAAAGATCGTTAGCTGAGAGACAGTGGGCTGAGAGAGACTGAGCGTGTTCCTGAACTTCAATTGTAGCCTGTTGCTTCACTAATAAACCCATAATCTGTGAGTTCTGTGTGGCCACTGCAGCAAATTATCGAACCCAACAGAGAGGTGGTGGGTGCTGTGGGAGGAACGGTTGGTGTCAGGGCTGGTGAAAGGGCTGGAGGGAGGCAGCATGTCTGGCCTCGCAAGGATAGGTCTTGGGCTGCTGATGGTGATTCTGTCTTCCTCTTGTGGGGTTAGAGGAGGTCAGAAGATGTGGCCTCCCTGCCCCTTTGGCAACTCTTATCAGAGACTAAAAGACACATACAAAAATGGAAAGGCATCCCATGCTTATGGATTGAAAGATTTTATACAGTGAAAATGTCAGTTCCACCTAAAGCGATCTACAGATTCAATGCCATCCTGATGCAAATACCAACATTCTTTACTGAAATGGAAAAACTAATGACTAACTTAATTTGGAAAAAAAAGAAACCTCCAATAGCCAAAGCAATATTGAAGAAAAAGAACAAAGCTGGAGACCTCACAATCCC
Organism: Orycteropus afer afer; assembly: GCF_000298275.1. Lineage (NCBI taxonomy): Eukaryota > Metazoa > Chordata > Mammalia > Tubulidentata > Orycteropodidae > Orycteropus > Orycteropus afer. Next base: position 2,265,402 of record NW_006921672.1, read on the forward strand.
TAATGTCAAAATATACTGTACCATCACTGTAATCAGAACAACATGGTATTGGTTCAACAGTAGACCTTTAGACATGTGGAATAGAATTGAGAACTCAGAATTAAACCCAACCATCTATGGACAACTGATTTTCAACAAGGGGTCAAAGTCCATTCAGTTAGGCATAAATAGTCTAACAAATGATGCTGCAAAACTGGATGTCGACCTGCAGAAAAAATGAAATGGGACCATACCTCCCATCATACACAAAAATTAACTCAGACTGGAACAAAGACCTAAATGTTAAACCTAAAATCATAAAATTCCTGGAAGAAAATTGTGGGACATAATCTTTTGTAAAAACAGGATACAAATATTACAACAAATGCATGCATAGAAGACCAAACAGATAAATAGGACCTTGCAAAAATTAAAAATTATACTCATTAAACAGTCAAGCACACAGATCCAAAGGGCAGCATTTGCCCAGGGATAAAACTCAGAAGCTGGAAGGGAAAGGAAACACTGGAAGTATTCACTCATTTATACCAAGAAATTTAGAAAATGAGAAAAAGTAATGGGAAACTCAAGGCGGAGGTGGGAAGAGTGCGTTTACATTGTAGGGATTGCAAGCAATGTCACAAAACATAATATGTATGAATTGTTGAACTGAAAACCAGTTTGCTATAGTTTTCACCCAAATCACTTAAAAAATAAAAAAAAGACTTCCCCAACTTATTGGGGGTAAATCTTTAGAACTAATCTATCCACTAAGGATCTAATGTCTAAAATCTATACAAAACTGCAAAACTCAACAACAAAAAGACAACACAATCATGGAATGGGCAAAGGACATGAACAGAACCTTCACCAAAAAAAACCATAAAAGCAGCCAAAAAGAAAAAAAAAAAAAAAACCATCTGAAAAGATGTTCATGATCACTAGCCAAGAGAGAAACAAATCAAAAATACAATGAGGTACCATCTCACACTGGCAAAATGACACTGCTGGTTGAAGACCCCTCAACCTTGGGCTTCAGCTCTGCCTCTTGCTCCTGGCCCACTGAAACTGGAAGCTTCTCAACTCAGGCAGCTCCTGGCAGCTGAGGCTGATAAACCCAAGATCAACAAGTAAAATGTCACAGTCCAAAGATTATCAAGCAACACAGCAGGCCACTGGTTCAAGTCCAGAAACTGTCTCAAGGTCGGCAGAAAACATGGCAGGCCATTCACTGATGACTCAGCCAAATGCAGGATCCAGATGTGCCAAAAACTCAAGCTCTTTCTCAAAGTGTCTTCTTATATACTGGAAGCAGACCACATCCCCAAGGCAGCTACTCAGCTATTCAGTAGACTCCACCATGGAGTTGATTACTAGTCTCATCATGGGGAATAACTACATCCAGCTGCCCAGTCACTCAAAACCAGGCCCAGCCAAGTGGACACATAATCTTAACTACCACACTGGACTATATGAAGAATGTAGTATCAGGATTGGAAGACGGCTGATTAACAACCCGTGATGTGCTGATGACACAACCACACTTACTGAAAATGAAGAAGACTTGAAGCACTTAATGATGAAGATCAAAGATTACAGTCTTTTGTATGGATTATACCGCAACATAAAGAAAACAAAAATCCTCACAACTAGATCAATAAGGAACATCATGTAAAATGAAGAAAAAATGTCAAAGATTTCATTTTACTTGGATCCACAATCAACGCCCACCAAAGCAGCAGTCAAGAAATCAAAGGACATACTGCATTTGGAAAGTCTGCTGCAAAAGATCTCTTTAAAGTGTTAAAGAGCAAATATGTCACTTTGAAGACTAAGGTGTGCCTGACCCTAACCATTGTCTTTTCAATAGCCTCATATGCACGTGAAAGCTGAACGAACCCAAGGTCATCAGGTAAAAGTGGACAGTCCCAAGATCAGCAGGCAGCATGGCAAACCACTGGTTCAAGTCCAGGTACAATTCCAAGATCAGCAGGCCACTGAACAAAGACTCAGCCAAATGTAGGATCCAGATGTGCCAAAAAGCTAGAGACCAAACCTTCTCCTTCTATACTGGAAGCTGCCCACACCCCAAGGGCAGCTCCCTTTCCACTGAGTTATGATGTCTCACAGCAGATTCCATCCATCATGGAGGTGATTACAATCGCATCATGGGGAATAACTCCATCCAGTGCCAAGCCATGCAGAACACAGCTTAGCCAAGTTGACACACAGTCTTAACTACCACACTCTACCTGAGACACTCTTTAAACCTAGAACTGAGCCTGTCCCCTGAGGTCACTTTTTAGTGAAATAACAGAGTGGCACACAAAATAAAAGATATTACCTGTAAGATTGCCGCCCTACTTAAAAACCATATGAGACCAAAAGATCAACAGTTACTCAGAAGCAAAGATAAGAATATAAGGGACAGGGAAACGAGAGTACTAGAAAGGGAACAAACTAAACATAATTATAGACAACGTTGACACACTCTGATAGACGTAACTCATGTCACTGAACAATTTGTGTGGAAATTGTCCAATGGGAACCTACCTTGCCATAAACTTTCACCAATAACTCAATAAGATATCATTTAAAAAAAAAAAAAAAAGACACCACAGCCATTCCTGTTTCAGTCTCCAGCTCGTCTGGGAATGAAGATGGTGTCTGCAACACTTCCTCCTGGAGGAAATACGAACATGCAGCTTTGAGAAAATACTGGAAAGTTATTTTTAGGCTGTAAATCTGCGAAGTTACTTCAGAAGGTGACTATATTTCAGTTTCAGTAGCTCATCAGCAGTTTCTTAATGAGATTAATTAGCCCTACACAGCTTTCACACTGCCGGGCTCCACTGAGAGCCTGATTGTGTGTAAACCAGCAAGCCTGTGACCTCCCATCAGTGGCTGGGAGTCCTAGATCCTGGGCATCAACCTCATCAAAGCTTAATGATCAAAGACACTTTGAAACAGCTTGAAAGGGTTTGTGGTGACCCCAGATCCCAGGTGCCACCACATACAGAGAGCCAGCCCTGTGATCAGGAAAGGAAGAGCCACAGTGAGGTCCCCTATGAGGTCCCAAACCAAAGAGAGGCCAACTTAGTGGTGAGGAAAGAGGCTGCCACCGTGGAGCCCCCATGTGAAGATTAAACCAAATACTGAGGGCCAGCTCTTGGCTAGTAGGAAAACATCCACAGGAGATTTAACTCAGGAGCTTTGAGTTATTTATGGGTAATTTCCTCAGTACCCACACTAGCTGACACTAGAACATGAAAGAAATGTATATTTAAACTCACATATCAAGCAAGAGACCTAAACTAGCAGTAATTTTCTGAGTGCTGCTTTTCTCGGTCATACATCTGAGTGTAGGTAGTCATCACTACATTAACAAAAGAAGGCAAAAGGCGTGTTTCTTTAGCATGCTTTTTCTGGACCTCAGGAAGACACATCACAGCCTCTTTCCTGCCCCGTGAGTGGATTGCAGTGTTAGGTGCTTCAATTAGAGTATCCTTGTCTTAGTCTGCTAGAGCAAGAGTTGTAACAACAGCTAGCATTTATCAAGTCTTAGTGTATGCCAGGGGCTTTATTACATACTTTATCTAAGTCTTCTCATTCAACTTCGTAACACCCCTATGCACTGTTGGTGGTGGTGGTAGATGCTGTTGAGTTGGCCCCCAACTCAGCACAACAGAATGAAATGCTTCCCTGTTCCACACCATCCCCATCACTGATTAGGAATTGGACCATTGTGGTCTATGGGGTTCTCTTCAGCTGATTTTTGGAAGTAGATTTTCAGACCTTTCTTCCTAGTCCATGTTAGTCTAGAAGCACTGCTGGAAGCTGTACAGTATCATAGCAGCATGCAGGTCTCCACTGACAGATGAAAGGTGGGGACATTTGAGGTACATTGGCCAGAAATCAAACTGCAGTCTCCCACATGAAAGGCAAGAATTAGACTACCCTATGAGCTAAGTACTATTGATATCCATTTTTTGAATAAAGGACAAACTATGGAGATGAGGTAAGAAATTAGCCCATGTTCACACAGTCTGTCAATGCCAGAGGCACCACTCAAACCCAAGTCTCTGAAGCCAAAGCTAGCAGGGGGTGAGGGGTTAACATTGCACATCTATCCCCAAAGAAAAGGGACTCAGCAGTTGTGACTCCTGTGCTTGGATAACCGTCATCTTGCACTCAGCCACCCAGAGCAACAATCGATCCTTCCTTCTGGAAGCAGTAAAGTAGCTTGGAAAATACACATCCCTAGGAATCATAGGGGTTAAAGCATTAGGCTGCTTACCATAAGTCAGCAGTTCAAACCTACCAGCAGCTGTGCAGGAGAAAGATGAGGCAGTCTGCCTCCTGAAGATTTACAGCTTTGGAAACCCTTTGGGGCTGTTCTGCTCTGTCCTATAGGGTTGCTATGAATCGGAATCAATTGGATGACAGCGAGTAGGAATCAAGGACTGGAGTTCTAGCCTCAGCCTGCCCTTCATGGGTGACTCAAAGCCAATCCCTTTGCTTCCCAAGGTACCTGTATCCTCATCTGTTCAAAGAAACATTGATTTCAAGTGAGCTCTTCAGCTCCCTTCCAACTCTATCATAATATCATTCTTTGATGTGCTGAGGTGATTGAATCAAATAAAATACGTCTTAATGAAAGGAAAAGGACTGATACTAATTATGGCAGCTGTCACTGAGCCTTTCAAAGAAGTATTTCCAAAAAAAAAAAAAAAAGAAAACCAACTTTTTTTTAGCACTGCAACTAAAAAAAGAAAAGCCTCTGCAGCTCATGTATTTTCTTTCTTCTTTGAATGAGTTCCAAATTACCCAGTGAGATGAGATAAGGATTATAATTCTGTTTTGACAGTTGAATAAACTGAGGCTCAGAGAGGTTAAGTGACTTACTTAGGATGATGTAATGATTCAACAACAGAGGACAAGTAAGAGCTGACTGCATATCATTTTAAAGACCATTCTGGGCTGGGTTAGGGCAGAGGCCTTGTCACAATTATACTAAGTGACCACACACATCACTAAAAGGCCCTTGGATAATGATGCAAGCAGCAATGAAAATCATAGCAGAGAGCAGTGTTGGGCAATAGAAACTGTGCTGGGCATGCAAAGAAGTTGGGCTAAAATCACAGCTCTTCCACTTACTACATGTACTGTCTTGGGCAAGTCCTGTGACCACTCCCTCCCAGCCCTCTACTGGCTTCCTGGTGGTAGGGCTTTAAGGAAAGCCCCCAGTAATTGAAGGCCCTTGTTTATTTGTCAGTTCCCTTCCCACTTTCCCTTAACCTCTCTGTACTTCAGAGTCCTCATCTGTAAACTAGGTATGATCATATCTGCGCTGCAACGTACAAACTGCTGGGAAAAGGCTGTACCAGCAGAAAAGTAAGGGGCAAACTGCCCTTGATATTTAATCAGCCCCATGCTTGTCCCCAGTGCCTGAGGATATCTAACTACCTAATAAAATGAAACGACCCTATGTAAGCATTAATATATTGAACCAGTTTGAGGAAATGCCAAAAAGGGGCTGCCAGTTCTGGCTTGGAATCCAATTGGCCCAGTGCCTTTAGGTGGCAGGACATGCTGTGTGTACCCCATGTGCCCCAGCCCAGCCTTACAATCAGGCCTAAAGAGGGTAACATCCTCCCAGGCTTTGTAGCCACACAAAGAGATTGCAGGGTCTATGGCAAAGGAGTCTCTGGTTGGTACAGAGGGTTAATCACTCAACTACTAGCTGAAATTTTTGTGGTTTGAATCCACCCAGAGGTTCCACAGGACACAAGCCTAGAGATCTGCTTCTGAAAGGTCACAGCTTTGAAAACCCTAGGAGGCAATTCTGCTCTACACGTATGGAGTCACCATGAGTCAGAAGCAACTCAACAGCAGATAACAACAGGAAGAAAGATACCATTCTCTCCAAGAATAAGTTGCTCAGAGCAGTTGAAAGGCTTGGCAAGGTAAATCAGTATGAGTCAGGATAGACTAGCTGCTGTAACAAACAGTCCCCAAATCTCAGTGTTGTAACAAAAAAAAGGTTTATTCATTGCTTCTGGAATCTTGTTGGCTTTCTTTCTGTGAGTTAGTAGGGCTGCAGGAGATTGAGTCCATGGTGGGAAAGAGGGCTCTGCTCCGTGCAGTAATTAAGAACCAACCCTCTTCTGTCAAAAGCAGCAGCTCCAAACCTTTTTTGTGCCATAAACTCCTTTGGCCATATAGAGAAGCCTATGTACTCTTCTCCAAATGTATAAATAAATAAAATACACAGAATTACAAAGTAAACCAATTTTGAAATACAGTTGACCCTTGAACAATGTGGGGGTCAGGGGTGTCAATCCCTCATGCAGTTCAAAATCTACATATAACTTTTGACCCCCCAAAATCTTAACTGCTAATAGCCTACTGTTGACTGGAATCATTGCCAATAAAAACAGTTGATTAAAGTTAAGAAGAGCACAGGGAGGAGAGTAGCCGCAGGGAAGGGAGGGGAGGAGAGTTTGTTAGAGCTGTGGATGGTAATTGGGTTGTGAAATCAAATGTACACTAACTGTTGAATGTAAAACAAATTGTGCTCTGTAAATTTGTACCCAATGCACAATAAAATATTTAAAAAATTAAAAATAAAAAAGATTACAGCTTAGAAAACAGTTCTACTCTGTAGCACATGGGTTGCTAAGAGTCAAAATCCACTGGGTAACAACTAACAATAGCAGTAACACGAGGGCCCGATCCAGTAATCTTGCTTCCTCTTATGACCTCTTGGTATATGAAGATAGTCCTGAACATTAGCATTTGAAAACTCCTTCGGGGTTTTCCTGGGTGCACTCAGAATGGCACTCCCTCAGGGCTGGCTTCCTTGGCATGCAAGCTGTGCAGTTGCACAGGGTCTCACTCTCAGAGGGCCTCATACTTGGTTTAATGCTCTTTCCTACCTCCCCTCTTGAAATGTAGTAATTTTGAACAAGGGACTCCACCTCTTCATTTTGCATTAGGCCCGGTAAATGATGTTGCAGATCCTGCACTCCAGCTCTAAGTGTCCTTCATTCAAAGATAAAGTAAAACCCACAATTCCACAGATCCCACTCTATAAACTCCAGTTTTAACGAAACACACCCCAGTCACAAAGGGCGATTGTAAAATATTCTTGAGATAAAGGTAGATTTCACCCAGGTGGATATTGTTACTCAACACACACACACACACAGTCGACTAACACAGTGCTCACCAGTGACGAGATTTTCACACAAAGACACACATGTACAACAGAAGAGCTTATTAACTGTGCAGCATGATGATTATTTCCTGTTAAGTGAAAGTGGATCATCATAAAGGTCTTCATCATCATTGTCTTCATGTTGAGTAGGCTGAGCAGGAGGAGGGAGAGGAGGATTGCTCATGCTGTCTTGGCAGAGGTGAAGGAGGTGGAAGGGGAGGCAGGAAAGGCTGGCACACTGGGTATAAATTTACAGAAATACATCGTCATTTCTGTCAAACATTTTTGCTTTTTCATTTCTCTAAAAATGTTTCTATATGGTACCAATCCTTCACCCATTTGCTTTAGTCTTAGTGCCTGTATCATAGAAGGGCTCATGTCATAAAAGAAGTCAAAAGCAGTTTTGAATAATTGGAACCCTTCTCCCAGATTGTCAAATGTCAGTTTGTCTGCTGGCACTGCTGCTTCTACGTCTTCTTCCTCATCATTCATTGTCTGGCACTGAGAAGGAGCACTCATCTCCATCAAGTCATCTTCTGTTCATTCCTCTGGTATGGTGTCTATTAGCTCTTGAATTTCTTCAAGATCCATATCTTGAAAAAAATCCATGTGTAAATGGACCCATGCAGTTCAGGACTGTGTTCAAGGGTCAACTATAGTTATCAAAATATTAAAATAAACAGAACAAATTTGTAGTATAGTGATATATGTGCTTCTTTATAAGTGCATAAAAAAACAAGATCTAGCAGCCACTCAGATAACTGCTAAAATTACAGAGTAGTGATGAGCAAACATGGTATTTTGAGATATCAATGTAATAACTGCAGTGTGATATAGTAAATGTCTCTGATTTCTATTGTTGACAAAGTCACAGGTACTGCTACTTATATAATTGCTTTGTGCTTGTATTCTTAATTGAAAATGTGCTTTCAATTAGAAGTTGGGAAAATGAAGAAGTAATTTTCCCCTTCCAAGTTTTCCAATGTCCATGGACATCTTGGGATCCAAGTACCTAAGTGTAAGAAGCCCTGAGCCACTACCTAGATGGAGACTTAGATTCCTTCACTGGTTTATCTACCGGCGGTGATGGAAGAGGGCACACTTGGAAGATCACATGGATTGTCTAGGGCCAGACACACTAGAGGGTCACATCACTTCACCTGCATTCCAGAGCCAGGTGCTGAAGTCACTGGCTCTCCTAACTAATGGCAAGGCATTGGGTAGGGCTTCTGTATGGACTTTATCTGTACACCAGAGAAAGAGAGGAGACCCACATATCAGTGAACCCTGTAAGTCTCCCTCCAAATGGAGCCAGAATTTGACCCTGTCTGTAAGGCACCCAGTGAGTGCTCTTGCCACTACTCCACACTGCCTCAATCCTTTGACACACAGCCCAGACCATCTCACTTCCTTTAGTCCAGGGCTTCTCCGCCTCAGCATTATTGACATTTTGGGCAGGTTGATTCTGTGTTGTGGAGACCTGTCCTTTACATGTTGTTGTTGTTGTTGTTGTCAGGTGCCATCGAGTCAGCTTTGACTCATAGTGACCCTCTGTACAATAGAACAAAACACTGCCTGATCCTGTGCCAGCCTCACAATCCTTGCTTATACCTGAGCCCATCACTGCAGCCATTGTGACAATCCATCTCGTGGAGGGCCTTCACCTTTTTTGTTGACCCTCCACTTTACCAAGCATGATAGTAGAATGTTTAGTAGCATCCCTGGTCTCTACCTACTATATAACTGTTACACCCTCTTACCCCAGTTGTGATAACCAAAAATGTCTCCAACACTACCAGATATCCTCTGAAATGACAAATTGTCCTTGGTTGAGAATTGCTGCATTTAGTCCCTTTACCTAATCCCTGGTGTTTGATATCTAGAGTACTATCTCTGGAATGTTCAGAAAGAAGAACCAAAAAAATTCTAGCAGTTAGGTTTATGATATAGGATTCTTTTCAAATTTAAAGACAGAGGCAAAGAAGCCTTCATATACCTTTCTCTAATCTGCCATACTTATACCTTTGGCTAGACATTTAAGGGAGAGTAAGTTCCAGACACAGAAGACACACAGCTGGGTGCAGGTTCAGCATTACATCAGCACTAACTGAAAGGTAGCATAGTGCCTAAGGCACTTGACTACTAACCAGAAGGCTGGCGGTTCAAACCCACCAGCCACTCCTCGGAAGGAAGGTTGGGCAATCTACTTCTGTAGTGATACCGCCTCGGCAACCCAAGGAGGGATTGCTATGAGTCAAGTCCGACTCGATGGCACATAACAACAACAACAAACTGAAAGTCAATGGAGACTGGAGTGGTTCCCCAGCCTGAGTGGACCAAGGCAGACACGACACCTATAAAGGTGGTTAAATTTATTCTTAGCAAAGGACCATGTTTCTTCTAGTGACTGCAAGGCAACTGCATATAGACCCAAAGACAGAAGACCTAGCTCTTCCAGCCACATGACCTTGACTAAATTACTTGGTCCAGGTATTACTAATGATCTGTTCCACAGAGTAGACACTCCATAGAAACATAGTTGTGCAAATGTTAACAGGTATTTGGAGAAGAGGTATCTTTCATCATCGTGTAAGTTTAGCTAACATGGTTTAAAAAAAAAATGAAGCAGGTTTCTTTACTGCAGGACTTAGCAGCTTTTAGTGTATTATGCAGTTTATGACTTTCTAAGTGGCAGGTATACCATGTAGCATCTCCCAGCCAACCTTTTTCCTATCTCCAGGGACTAACATGCCTCCAGAATGCTGGCAGAGACCTCTAGGCCTCAGTTTCTTCATGCCTACCAAAACCAAAAATCAAAGTCATTGACTTCAAGTCAATTCCAACTCATAGTGACCCCACATGTTACAGAGTAAAACTGTTGCATCAGGTTCTCTTAGCTGCAGTTTTTACAAAGCCAGGTCACCAGGTCTTTCTTCTGTGGTGCCACTGGTGGGTTTGAACCATCAGCCTTTAGGTTAGTAGATGAGTACAGACCATTTGCCCCACCACATTGGGACCTCTTCATACCCACATTGGGGAAGTAGTAGCTGCCTTGCTGACCTTACAGAGCTGTTGGGAGGAGAAATGAGAAAATACTTTAGAAAGTGCTTTGTAAACTCTAAAGAGTTATAAAAGTTTAAGAGGTCATTATTAATGGATACTTATTAATAATTTACTAATAATAAAATCTTCTCTGCCTCACTTAGATGTTGAGTTGATGAATGTGATAATTGAAGTAACTGAGGCCCCAAGAGGTTAAGGTCTTGTTCATGGTCACTCAGCTAGAAATGGAGTCACTGAGCAGATTAATTAAGATGACAATTATGGAAGCACTCTAAGCTCTGGAAAGCAGTTTCTGCAACGTCAGTTGCTTTGGTTGTTGGAATGGTTATTATCTTGACTTTAATGGAAAGCAACCAACCAGTTGCCATCTAGTTGATTCCAACTCATGGTGACCACATGTATTGCAGAGTAGATCTGTGCTCCATAGGGTTTTATAGCTGTGACCTTTTAGAAGCAGATCACCACATTTCTCTTCCAAGGCACCTCCAGATGGGTTCAAGCCATCAACATTTCGGGCAGTAGCCCAGTGCTTGACTGTTTGTATCAGGTACTCCTTACAGGGAAATAAGGTGGGAGGGAATGAGTGAGATAAGCAACTCAACAGTTTAGAAAACTGAGGGAGGAGCACTAGATTTGGTGTCTAGGCTTGAACTTTTCTGCAAGCTACTGGAGCTTTTTGAGCCTTTTGTTGTCACCTACAAATGGGAATTTTATGTAATACTTGTCTTCCAGAGTGATTGGAAAAATCAGAATATCCCATGGTGCATTAGTATGGATATTGTTGTTGTTGTTGTTGTTGTTATGTGCCATTGAGTCGGACCCGACTCACAGCGAACCCTCCTTGGGTTTCCGAGGTGGTATCTCTACGGAAGTAGATTGCCCAACCTTCCTTCCAAGGAGTGGCTGGTGGGTTTCAACCACCAGCCTTCTGGTTAGCAGTCAAGTGCCTTAGGCATTGTGCTACCAGAGCATCTAGTATGGATATGGCAGAACTATAAGAAACCCTGGTAGTGTAGTGCCTACAGCACTTGACTGCTAACCAGAAGGCTGGCAGTTCACACCCACCAGCCACTCCTCGGAAGGAAAGTTGGGCAATCTACTTTCGTAGTGATACCGCCTCAGAAATCCAAGGAGGGGTCACTATGAGTCGAGCCCGACTCGACAGCACATAACAACAACAACAACATAAGAAACCTGGTGGCTCATTAGTAAAGAGCTGGGCTGCAAGTGAAGAAGTGAGCAGTTCGAACCTACCAGCCATGCTCTGTGGAAGAAAAGAACTCATGATCTGCTTCCTTAAAAATTCCAGGCTAGGAAACCCTGTGGTGCACTTCTGCTTATCCTTTAGGGTTACTTTGAGTCCCAATCAACTCTGTAGCACACAACAATAGCAGAACTATAGTGGGGAGTGGAGATCATTCAGAGGAGAAAACCTTCATCTTAACCATGCACGTAGCTTAACGGAAAGCCCACTAAGCCTTTAACTCTTGATGTGTAGCTCCCTATGCATAGGACGAGAGAAGCTGGTGGCATGATTCCAGACCTTCAAGTGAAGCAAGCAGTGGGCCATGCAAAAAACAGAGGCCCAAGGCTGGTCTGAGGAACGTGAAGTTGCTAGGATTCAGAGGTGGGCCAGAAGAGAAATCAGGGTCCAGTGATCTTGAAGGGCTTCATGTGGGAGGTGGGCAGTGCCCTGACTGCCTCCTATTTTACATGTAAGTGTACACCTAGCCTCTGGCATGCCTGTGACCTTCACTAGTGCAGCCCAGGTGAGTGGTCTCAGTGTGGCCCAGCTCAGTGCCCTACGGAGGCCAACAGATTTATGCCAAAAGGCAAAGCTACCATCTCCCGTTTAAGAATCCCCGCTGTGAGTGTGCATAATGCAGCTCTGTGTCCCGATACAATGGCACAATTATGCCCCAGCATTGATGCGGGGCTTTATGCTTTGAAGTATTTCACAACCATTAATTACCTGGACTGTTAATGTGCCAGATCCCATCATTTGAGGAAGTTGCTTCCTTCAGAGCACAGTCCTGTTGTTCCTCCCCCACAGTGCAATTTTTAATCTGTTATATGTGACTGTTTGTAACCTTTCCTATCTCCCTTGTGCGTTTTCTATTATCTGATTAAGTCTAAGTGAAATTTTAATGCTGATTGAAAATTTGAAAAGTAAATAACTAAATTTTATGTGCCTTTATTTCTAAACAGCCCCTGAAGTGAACTTAGCACACATACTGTGATTGTCCTCTTAGTTGAGAATGCTGAGCCATTTGGGACACAGCTAAGCTGGGCCCCTTTGTCCAGATGGCTCTTACTGTGCTACAAGGCCGGGAGAACCACCATGAGCTATTTCTCACCTTCTTAGCTCTCAAGCCATTGACCAGCAACCAGCCTGGGAGCAAGCAGGACCCAGAACAGTGCAAAGAAGATCAGGAAGGGATATCTTGGTGCTTAAAGATAGTGCTCCTTAGGCAAAGGAAATGTGAGGCTTCCTTATTTTCATACCTGAAAGGGAAAGAATCAAGATAATTAATTTCCATCTGTGTCGGCTCTTTTATCACCTAAATACGTCTTGAATCCATCCACTAATCTCTACCTTTTTTCCCAGTGCCCCAGTTTAAGTCTTCAATATCTGTGAGTAAGTAGAACCAAATGTGCTGATAAATGTTTATCAGCCATCTAGAGGAAGAGAGCAAGAGAAGCCCTGAGTTGTAGTGTTTGGCAATTTCCATGGTGCAAATACTCCCACCATTTCAAGCTACCTAGGTAATATCACTAAACTCTGTGTTGAGAGGAGATTCACAATAGCATGCCATTTTATACTCTTTCCACTGTACAGATATAGTGGATATAGATATACTCCCAAATCAACTGCAGTTGAGCTGATTCCAACTCACAGAAACCCCATGGAGATTCTAAGGCTGTAAACCTTTATGGAAGTAAATCACCCCATCTTCCTTCTGTGGAGTAGCTGATGGGTTTTAACTGCCAACCTTCTGATTAGCAGTCAAATGCCTTAGGTACTACACCACCAGAGCTCCTTAAGGTGTTAAGAAGGACATATTGTAGGATTGGGGCTTGTGACAGGTGGTTTGGAGGAGAGTTCAAGGAAGCAGGCTTTTCTCTGGATTGGGTCCTATCAGGACAAGGGGGTAATTCTTGACTATCTGTAAAACTATAGAACTGTAGCAAGGTTAAAGCTAATTAGTAATAAAGCCACAGATATTCTTGTTGGTTAAGAAAAGAGGGTGTTTCATCACTTTCTAGTTTAGACAGTGTCCAGTCTCACCTCCCTGCCTTTCTGAGGTGCTAGAGTATCAGACCGGTCATCTCCACCTATCCAAATCTGACCAATCAATGCAGAGGCCCAATCGGCACCCCCCACCTCCTGCCCCATCCATGAAGGCCTTATTAGCTACTGAAGAGTTTGAGTGTCTTGAAGCATCCATAACTGGTATCACACGATTTGGGACGAGGATACTCCAGGGAAGCAACTGGATGTGGTATAAAGAACATGTAATTGAAGCCTGCTGGTATTAGCTGCTGGCAAGTAGGCCCCCAATTTAGGACGACCCTATGTACAATGGGGCTGTGTTTCATAGGGTTTTCATTGGCTGTTTTTTCCGAAGTAGCTTGTTTCTTCCTAGACCATCTTAGTCTGGAAGCTCTGCTGAAACCTTTTTAGCATCAGAGCAACACACAAGCCTTAGCCTGCAGTGATAGACAGGTGATGGCATTGGCCTGTAATTGAATCTGGGTGTCCTGCATGGAAGGCGAGAATTCTATCACTGACCTACTACTGTTCCCAATTGAAGCCTTAAAGACCTTAATTTGGATGCTGGCTGCAGCTCTGTCTTTCTGTGGGATGCTGAACAAACTATTTAACCCTTCTGAATCTCAGTTTTTCACATCTGTTCAGTGGGTTAACTTCTTTGAAATAAAGGGCTATACACTATACATGCTTTTTCTGAGATATAATTTTTTATACAGCAGTAAGGATAGTGGGAGCTCTGGTAGCATAGTGCCTAAGGCACTTGGCTGCTAACCAGAAGGCTGGCAGTTCAAACCCACCAGCCACTCCTTGGAAAGAAGATGGGGCAGTCTACTTCCATAGTGATACTGCCTCAGAAACCCAAGGAGGGGTCGCTATGAGTCAGGTCCGACTCGACGGCACATAACAACAACAAGGATTGTATCTTTCTTGTCTTTAACCCAATGTCATATCTGCAGTAGACATTGTGGAATAAATGGATGAGAATTATCGTAGCCATCAGATGATGGAATGTTTTCAAGAAAACTGATTTAAAGTATCTAGTAGATAAGGAGCTCTGGTAGCACAAAGGAGCTCTGGTGGTGTGGTGCTTAAGGCATTTGACTGCTAACCAGAAGGCTGGTGGTTCAAACCCACCAGCCACTCCTCGGAAGGAAGATTGAGCAATCTACTTCCGTAGAAGTACTGGCTCAGAAACCCAAGGAGGAACCGCTATGAGTCGGAACCAATTCAGTAGCAGTGAGTTTAGGGGGTAACAGATCAAAATAGTTTTCATTCTTTTGTTATTGTTGATGTGTGTCACTGAGTTAATCCCAACTCATACCATCCCTGTAGGACAGGGTAGAACTGCCTCCATAGAGTTTCTTAGACTGTAATTTTTACATGAGCAGATCACTAGGTGTTTTCTTCTCCAGAGGCACTGGGTGGGTTCAAACCACCAACCTTTCAGTTAGCAGTCTTGTCCTTAACCAGAGCCCCTTTTCATTCTTATAGTCTCTTTTTCCATTACCACTTTTGTCTCTGGTATCTTCAGTGTTATATTTTTATTTTGCCCTGCATAGTGCTATGAGAAGTCATAGACATAATTAGGGTCTAATAAACCTCAGCTTATTGATTTAGAAGTAAAATGTTATTACTACTAAGAAGCATTCCATAGCTCCTAAAAATGCAGGACATTTAGAAAGTGTATCTAAAAGATGCTGAAAATTAATTTTCTTTTCATAGATACTATTTTTTAAAGTATAAAACTAGTACATGCTCATTAAAGAAAAGTTAGAAAATAGAGAAAAGTAGAAAGGACAAAATACCCTAGTTCTCCTAACCTGAAAACAATCACTGTGGACATTTTTTTTTTTTAATGTGATTTGGTTGAAAAGTTACAGAGCAAATTCACTTTCCAAACAGCAGCTCACATACACTTTGTCTCATGACATTGACTG
>NW_006921672.1:2281414-2318532 GCF_000298275.1 Orycteropus afer afer
CTTCCAAGGAGTGGCTGGTGGGTTTGAACTGCCAGCCTTCTGGTTAGCAGTCAAGTGCCTTAGCCACTATGCTACCAGAGCTCATATATATACACACACACACACACACACATACACACACACACTCACACTATATATATATATTTACATCTATAATTCTTGTTTAAGGAGTCCTGGTGGTTCAGTGATTAAGCACTCATCTGCTAACCGAAAGGTCAGCAGTTTGACCACCGCTGAGTCTCTGGGAGAAAAGACCTTGCAGTCTGCTCTCATATTCCAGGCTAGGATACCCTATGGGACAGTTCTACTCTTCCATGTAGGGTCACTATGAATTGGCATCAGCTTGACAGCACACATCAACAGCAATTCTTGTTTGGTTGAGACACATTGTATATAAAATTCTGTTTGCTTTTTTCCTCTTAAAAGATCATAAGCATTTTCCAAGCTACTGCCTAATTTTAATGGCTGCATTGTATTCCATCTAGCAGATTTACTTTGTATTAGTCTCTAGTATAAAAAAATGCATCAGAAAATGTCTATGTGAATAAAGATCTCTTTTTAAAAACAAACTAGAAGTTCAAAAGACAGAGATAGAAATGTAATTCTGAAATTGCCTCCGGAACTCTCCCAGCTGGTAAAGTAAGCTATATGTGGTGCTGCAAAAAACTATCCCCCTAGGTCCAAAATACATTTGTCTAGGTTGAAAAAGAGAAAGAAGATTCCAGAAGTTAATTGGGAAATAACAAGCCAGTTTAGTAAATTACCTAATCTAAACCCATTAGATAAGCATTTATTGTAATACAAAATCTTCATGATGGTAATTAACACACAAACTTTCCAAAAAACTTCTCTCTCTCTCTCTCTCTCTCGACTAAAGACTTGAAACCAGCAGCTCTCAGGAGGAACTTAGGACTGGGCTATCACTTTCTCTAGGCTATGGGGTTGGTCAGCAAATGCCCTGGGCCTGATGCTCCTAAACCTGATTGTATTTCTGGGCTATTGTAAGATGAAATTAGAGATGTAAACATTTTTGTTGTTGCTGTTTACTGTTCATCGAATCTACTGAGATATGATTGCATTCAGAAACTCACGTAGATCTTAGAAGGCAGTGTGATGAACTTTTATACATGTATATATCTGTGTAACTACCACCTGCCTATCTGTCATTTTGTCATACTGTGGTGGCTTGTATGTTGCTATGGTGCTGGAAGCTTTGCTAGCAGTATTTCATACACCAGCAGTATTACCCATGCTGGGCAGGTTTCATTGGCGCTTCTAGACTAAGATGCACTAGAAGAAAGGCCTGGCAATCTACTTCTGAAAATTAGTGCATGAAAACCTTATGAGTCACAACAGAACTGAGTCCAATTCACTTCCTTTGGACATGTCATCAGGAGGGATAGATCACTGAAGGAGGACATCATGTTTGGTGAAGTAAGGGCCAGCGAGGGTAAGGGAGACTCGGTGAGATGAATCAGCACAGTAGCTATTACACTGGACTCAAACATGCCAGTGATCATGAGGATGATGCAGGACTGGTCAGTGTTTCATGCCGTTATACAGTAGGACACCATGAGTCAGGAAACTCAACAGTAGCTGTCTGTCTGTCTCTATCCACATCAAGATACAGAACATTGCCAGCACCCTGGAAAGCTCCCTCATGCTCCCTCTCAACCATTACCCACCTAGTGTAACCAGTAGTAAGACTTCTGTCACATTTTGCCTTTTCTTGAGCTTCATATAAATGAAGTCATACAGTATGATTACTTTTTTTGGTCCAACTTCTTTTGCTTATTATTATATCAAGATTTATCCACATTGCTTTGTGAAGCAGTGTGCTCATTCTTTTTCATTGCTGTGTAGTATTCCATATGAGCTCCGGTGGCATAGTGCCTAAGGCATTTGACTGCTAACCAGAAGACTAGTGGTTCAAACCCACCAGTCACTCCTCTGAAAGAACATTGGGCAATCTACTTCTGTAGTGATACTGCCTTGGAAACCCAAGGAGGGGTCATTACGAGTCTAATCCAACTCGACAGCCGTGCATTTGGTTTTTTGGTAGTACTCCATGGTAAGGAACTCTGGTGGTGTAGTGCCTGAGACATTTGACTGCTAATCAGAAGGTTGGCAGTTCAAACCCACCAGCCGCTCCACAGAAGGAAGATAGAGCAATCTACTTCCATAAAGATTTACCACCTTGGAAACCCAATGGAGTTCACTATGAGCTGGAATCAACTTGATAGCAGCAAATTTTGGTTGGGTTTGGTATTCCTCTGTATGAACATACCACACACTGTATGGTTTAAAACCAGGAAACGTGTGTGAGAGTTGCATACTTTCACCATACTTAACTCAATGTGAATGCTGAGCAAATAATCCGAGAAGGTGGACTGTATGTAGAAGAGCACACCACCAGGTCTGAAGGAAGACTCATTAACAACCTGTGATAGGCAAATGAAAGTGAAGAGGATTTTAAGCACTTAGTGATGATTACACCTCAACATAAAGAAAACAAAAATCTCACAAATGGGCCAGTGAGCAACATCATGATAAACAGAGAAAGCACTAAAGTTGTCAAGGATTTTGTTTTACTTGGATCCACAATCAACACCCATGGAAGCAACAGTCAAGAAATCAAACAATGTGTTAAATTGTGCAAGTCTGCTGCAAAAGACCTCTTTAAAGTGTTAAGGAGCAAAGGTGTCACTTTGAAGACTAAAGTGCTCCTGACCCAAGCCATGGTATTTTCAGTTGCCTAATATACATGTGAAACTGGACAATGAATAAGAAAGATTGAAGAATTGATGCCTTTGAATTATGGTGTTGGCAGGGAATATTGAATATACCATGGACTGTCAGAAGAACAAACAAATCTGACTTGGAAGAAGTCCACCTGGAATGTTCCCTAGAAGCAAGGATGACAGAACTTCATCTCTTGTGCTTTGGTCATGTTAGCAGGGGGGTCAGTCCCTGGAGAAGGACATCATGCTTAGCAGAGGGTCGGCAAAAACAGGGAAGAGCCTCAACCAGATGGATTGATATAGTGGCTGCAGTGATGAATTCAAGCTGGGCAGTGATTGTGAGGATAGTGCAGGACTGGGCGCTGTTTCATTCTCTTGTCCATAGGATCACTGTGATTTGGAGCTGACTCAGTAGCATCACCAACAACAAACCACTCTTGGACACTTGTATTATTTCTATTTTAAGGCTATTATGAATAAAAGTGCTATGGACATTCTCATGCATGTCTTTTGGTGGACAGAAAACTGTAAGCTCTGAAGTCTTTTACAACTTGGTGGTAAGAACAGTGAGCCAAGAGCCAGAGGACCTGGGTTCTTTTTGAATCTGCCACTTCCTAGTGTCATGACTTATGCAAATCATTTCAGGTATCTGATTGTAAATACCTTCAACAGCAAAATGAATAAGGACGTCTTACTCCAAGAGTTTCTGACTAAATGGCAGTGTGATCCAAAGGGAAAGCCCCGCCCCCCCAAAAAAAATTGCCATTGAATCAGTCACAACTCATAATGATCCCATAGGATAAGGTAGGACTGCCCCAAAGGGTTTCCAAGGCTGTAACTCTTTCTGAAAGAAGACTGCTACATCTTTCTTGTAGCTGAGCCCTTTAACCACTGTACCACCTGAAAAAAAAATTCACTTTATTTCTCTGAGCCTCAGTTTCTTTACCTGTAAAATAGAGTATTTGAAGTCAGTGCTGCCCAGCATCCCTTCCATATGGAAATTCCATGTTTCAAAAGAGTCCCACATAGTGTGTATTCTAGAGAGAACTATAGCTTTCCATAGGGAAATTCCAGGGTGTCCTGGATGTGCCAACTCTTCCCAAGAGTCATTATCCAACAAAGAGACCTGGGTGGGAGCAGAAGAGGAGGATTTGAGTCTCTGCTGTGAGGAAAGGATAAGGTCCCCCTGCTCCTCAGCTCCCTCCAGTGAAAACACATCCCCATGAAAGGAAAACTCTTACCATCTTCAACCCTTTACCGGTCACAACACACAACACAGTGCTTGGTATGTGGTAGCACTCAGTGACTGTTTCCTGAACAGATGAAAGCACTTTGGAAACTATCAATCATTATATGAATGTTAGCTTTCATTATTACCAAACAGTCATATTCCATGTGCTGATGGAATCAAATCCCAAGGTAGATTCATTTATGCAATGTGAAATTATACATTGCTTATCTTGTGCATTAAATCATGCTAGTTGCTGAGGGGATTCAGGACATGAGACATGGTCTCAGTCCTTGCAGACAAACGTTTATTTCTTGAACACCTGTTATTGCACCTGGTGTAGTGCCAGGTGCTAGGAATAGAAGAGTAAATAGCATATAATTCTTTTTTCTTTCTTTTCATTTGTTGTGTGTTTCGATTTATTTATTTGGTCAGATTACCCCCCATGCAGTCCACCAAAGGAATTAACAGACAAATAAATAGGTTATTAATAGTCCCATATGTGCCTAAGGCATTTGACTGCTAATCAGAAGCCTGGCGGTTTAAACCCACTAGTCACTCCTCAGAAGGAAGATTGGGCAATTTAATTCCATAGATATAACGCCTCGAAAATGCAAGAAGGGGTCGCTATGAGTGGAATTGACTCAATGGCATTGAGTTTGGGTTTTGTTGTTGTTGTTGTTTTTTATTTTTATGATTGGTTGTCTAGTGGAAGTGTGTGAATGGAGCTCTATGGGAGTAAAAGTGAGGACACTGAGAAAGCTTCCCAAAGTAGGTAAAACTTCATCAAGCATTAAGGGATGAGTAGAAGTCAGCCATGAAGAAATAGTTCCTATTTCCTAAGGAATAGTCTCCCTGCTTCTCTCTTTTCCCCCTCTCTAACCCCTTCTGCCACCACCCCTCTATCAATTTGCCATGCTGTGGGAGTTGCATGTTGCTGTGATACTCAAAACTATACCATGGGTATCTCAAATACCATCAGGGTCACCCATCATGGACAGATGTCAGCAGAGCTTCCAGACTAAGACAGACTAGGAAGAAAGACATGGCAATCTATTTCCAAAGTCAGCCAATGAAAACCCTGTGGATCACGACAAAATATTGTCTAATATAGAGCTGAAAGATGAGTCCTTATGTTGGAAGGTATCCAAATTACCCAGTGGTCACAACAGGGACTCAAGCACAGAACCAAGGATGACAAGGAACCAGGTTCTCTTGCATGTGAGTCAGCATGTGTCTGAGCCAACCCCATAGCAACTAACAACAACAAATTTAAAGCTGTTTCAAAAGTCTTAAAAAAATTAACTCATTTATTCTTTGCAACACCTCTACTGATAACTATGAAGACACCAGGCACCAGGGCACAGAGAGATTAAGTAATTTAATCAAGATCTCATAGCTAGTAAGTGGCCAAGCTAAGCTTTGAACCCAGCAGTCCAGCTCATGAGTATATACACTTAACCACTATATGATTCATATGAAATACAATGTTGGAAATAGGTATCTTTTATTATTGTTGTTTTGTCTGCTTTTTATTCACTGACAAAAGGAGAGATGCTAGATTCTTTGCAACTCAGTAACTTACAGCTTCATTTATCGCAAAAGTTAAAAACATTGCTAAGTAAATTTAATTAGTTCGCTGGTAATTATTGTCTGACTAAATTATACTTTAAAATTTAATATACCAATCACCACTTAATTAGCAAACCAAGTTGTAGAGGGTAGCCTTATGCTCCTAAACTGACTAAAACTGGCAGTTAAAATACGAATTACACAGATTTCGACTTTTACGAAAATGTGGTGTTTGTTTGCTTATTACGCCATACCATCCTTTTCCCCCTCCAAAACACACACACACACACACACACACAAAGTAAGAAAGAAATCAAACATTTTGCTTGACTTCCAAATCTCTAGATATTTTCTCTTGTTAGATTGCAAAGCTAGGAGAGAAGTACAGGAATCGGGATTTGGGAAGAAGAGGCAGTAGACGGAAAGTGAGGTCTCTAGGCACCGTTGACACAGAGGAGCACAGGCAGACAGAGGAGTCAGAGGCAGTAGAGAAGTCCCCCGAGTTTGAGCCGCCATTTTGGAACAGCAAAGGCCTGGGGAGGGGATGCTCAATCCCAGGAGGATGGAGGGCACCACTTCTGCTTCCAGAAACCTTGGACAGAGTACCTCCTTCCAGGCAGACCCTCCTCATAGCTTGCAAATCAGGCATTTGAACGCCATCCATATTCTGGTAGTGTTTCCAGTGATGTCAGGGAAGGTAAGGAAAAAAGTGACTTGTACGGCAGTCTACAAATTCCCCATTTAAACCAGAAGTAGCATGTTAATCTGTTAGCCTGAAGGGTATCTGTCATAGCTGGTAGTGTCCTGAGATTTTAGGACTTGAGTCTTATTATCTTCACTAGATTTCAAGAAGAGGGATGTTTTATTGCTTGTGGTAGAGGGGTGGGGTGCTTACGGGGAGATTCCACAGATCCTGGAAGCAGGTGTAACTTGGTTATTTGTTTGGAAGCTGGCATAGCTTGCAGAGCTGTGTGCTGACTATTAAGTATCGTGGCATGCCCAATGGGCAGGGTGAGGGTGGCTTTTGCTTTCCAGGCCACAGCTGCCATCAGCATCTGCACATTAATGGATGTGGGGACACTTTGTGGATACCCCTAGCAATCTGCCCCTCAGGCTCAATCCAGACTCAGCAACCCCTTCTCACTTTAGCCTTAATCCCTTGAGGCCTTTTCATCTCAACTGTCTGAAGCACTTTTGGTTTTGTTTATCTGTTTGTTTTCTTGGTTGTTTTTTATTATTATTATTATTATTTCAGGCACAGATCCTCCAAGCATGCTTTTCAGGGTACAGTACATTTGCTCTGAAAGCACTGGCTTCAGGGGAAAGAATTTTCCCACATGGAATGCCTTACTTCTACAGGTAGCCAGGGACCAATTAGGCTAAAAAGTTGTGAGGACCACATGCATTTAAAGGTGGAACATTTTTTAATACTGTCTGGAGCAAAGTGAACACAATATAAGAGTAATTTACTTATTGCTATTTTTCTCATTTTGCAGATGGGAGGATGGAGGCTCGAGGAAATTAAATAAATTGCTCCACTGTCACCCAGCTAAAAATAAACAATTGACACTAGGTATACCAGATTCCAAATCTTTCCCCTCTAGAGCATTGTCTCCCTGGAAGGAAACTTTAATGAGAAGTATCATCAAAGGCAGATCCAGCCCTATTCCCAGCCCCAGCTAAGAGTATATATAGGTGTGATCCATAATTGTGCACTTTCCAGTTGAAGTTCTGAAGCAGCCTCAGAATCATCCTCAACATGGAATGCCAAGCAGCCACTTCCAAACAGTAGATGCAAATCCAGAGGAGAAATGAAACTTACTTGCCATGTCTGTGTTGTGACACGGACCCCTTAGGCATTAGGCCCCAGTAGAACTCACCTGCAATATATTACTCCTCATGAAGCTCCATTAATCATGTTCTATTGGGACCGTTCTCTGAGCAGTGTCTCCAGCAGGGCTAAATCGAGACTTCAGAAGAACAGTCTGCACACATCTCAAATCCAAATACTGCTATGAGAATTACACACCTCAGCACACCATGATCAAAGACATAACGGTATCACCAGGTGAGGTCCCTTTTATAAAATAGTCAACCTTTTGTACAAGAATGTCTACTCCTTATCTCACTGTAATTCTCATGAAATTACACTGTAAGCCTGGTGTCTTAGTAACCTGATGCTGCTGCCACAAATTGGGGACTTTAAAGAATAGAAAGTTACTGTCTCACAGTTTGGGAGGCTAGAAGTCCACATCAGAGCATCAGTTCAAGGAGATGCACCCTCCTTATTGGTAGCCCTAGGCATTACAACTTTGGAAACCTATGGGAGTCGCTGTGAGTCAGAATCAACTCCATGGTAATGAGTTTGGTTTTCTATTGTTTAACATGAAAATGAGAATACACATTCATGCTGTTAAGAAAGCTTATGAATTTAAGAAGGCATTGAGTTTCTGTTTATGGTGATGGAAAATTTGGCAATGGATATTGGTGATGGTTACAGAACATGATTGATGTTATTTGGCTTGTAGATGGTTGCTCATATAGTCTGCTCCCCCTGTGTGTCTCTGTCTATTCTATTCTTGTTGTAAGACCCCACTCAGAAGGAGTTAAGGTTAGAACCCACCCTACTTGGGTGTGGCCTCATTAACATAACAAAAGAAGACCCCTATTTCGAAATAGGGTCATAGTTACAGGTCTGGAATTAGGACTGAAATATAATTTGGGGTGGGGCAGGGGTACACACATTTCAATTGATAACACTTGGAATCATCCAGAACAAATGCCATCCCAGGAGAACTGTGATAATGTAAGCATGGCCTCCACAATGCTTCTCACCGCACCATTTCTAGACTTTATTTCTAAGAAAGATTGCTTTCGATCACTATTTCATCTTAATTGCATTTCCCCATAAGAACATCCTGTGGCTCACATAAGAAGAACCTGTATTTTTCCCCCTCTAACATGAAAAATTTAAGGTGTTCTGGTGGCACAGTGGTTAAGGCATTCAGCTACTAACCAAAAGATCATTGGTTCGAACCCATCTGCTGTTCCATGGGATAAAGATGAGGCAGTCTTCTTGTGTACAATTTACAACTTTGGAAACCTATGGGAGTCACTGTGAGTCAGAATCAACTCCATGGCAATGAGTTTGGTTTTCTATTGTTTAACATGAAAATGAGAATACACATTCATGCTGTTAAGAAAGCTTATGAATTTAAGAAGGCATTGAGTTTCTGTTTATGGTGATGGAAAATTTGGCAATGGATATTGGTGATGGTTACAGAACATGATTGATGTAGTTTGTTTCACTAAATTGTTCACATGAAAAATGTTGAATTGGCAAATGTTGTGTTACATATATTTTTGCAATAAGAGAAAAAAAATTGCATGAGATCCTGCCTGCAATGAAGCTATTCTCTTATCTTTCCTAGATGAGTC
This sequence comes from Orycteropus afer afer, assembly GCF_000298275.1. Classification (NCBI taxonomy): domain Eukaryota; kingdom Metazoa; phylum Chordata; class Mammalia; order Tubulidentata; family Orycteropodidae; genus Orycteropus; species Orycteropus afer. Next base: position 2,290,394 of record NW_006921672.1, read on the forward strand.
TGGTAAATTGCAAAACCCCTGGTCCCTAAGGGGGCTGCAGATTTGCTGACAATCAAAAGATGGATGGGCAGCACTTTGCTTCATTCCATTGCCCATCACTCATCAGCTCTCACTGCTAGTAACCCAAACAAAAGTGAACATGTGTGTGGTTTTCCACTCTGCCCTCAGTGGAGGCTGCCATCAAGGACCAGATGTGTGTGTGTGGTGTAGTAAATTACATAGTGTGGCTTTTCTAGCCATGTTGTTGTTGTTGTTATGTGCCGTCGAGTTGGACCCGACTCATAGCGACCCCTCCTTGGGTTCCCGAGGCAGTATCACTACGGAAGTAGATTGCCCCATCTTCCTTCCGAGTTTCTAGCCATAAGACTTTGTAAACTCCAAGGTGGAATTTGCCATGAGCAACTGAGTAGCTCCTGATTGTTAAAGTTATCCACCTAGGGTATTTCTGTTGGGAACAACACAAAGTAATTGTCTGAAAGGTTCGCTGTCTCTCAGGAGTATAGAATTCTGATGTTGGTATTGGTTAGTTTGGGCCACTCTGTTGGGGCTCAAAAGGAGCCCTCCTAGAAGCAGAAGGATTCTCTCTGACTGCTGGCTGACAAAGACTTGCTGCTGAGAGAAGCATGCTCCTGAGAGACATGAGAGACACGCATTGCTGGGATACACGAAAGACATGCACTACTGAGAGAGCAATGTGCTACTGAGATGGCCAGCTGCAAGAGACTGAGTGCATTTCTGAACTTGAATTGTAGTCTGGTGCTTCCCTAATAAACCGCATAATCTAGGAGTTCTGTGTGGCTGCTGCAGCGGTTTATCAAACCCAGCAGATAGGTGGTGGGTTCTGCGAGAGGAACAGTTGGTGTCAGGGTTGTTGAAGGAGCTGGAGGGAGGCAGCATGTCTGGTCTCGCAGGAGTAGGCCTTGGGCTACCGATGGTGATTCTGTCTTCCTCTTGTGGGGTTAGAGGAGGTCAGAAGATGCGGCCTCCTTACCCCCTTGGCAGTGTGCCACAACAAAGAGCACTCTTTGTTTATCCCAGTCACATCTGTCATGGGAGAGACAAAATATCCCTGAAGAGTTTTAGAGGCAGAAATTATCTCCAGCCTCCAGTCCCTGAGAGAGGCAGATTATAAGAGCCATGCTCAACCCATGCTTGAACCTTTCTTCCCTACAAATAGACAAGACACACCAACACAAACCAAGACTTCTAGGATCCAGATGTAAGGGTAGGTTGGCTGTGCCCTGGACTTAGGCATTCTTGCTGAAGGCTGGGAGTCAAGGATGAATACCCAAAGAATGATTAATATAGGAAAATTGAGTGAGTCTGAAAACTAAATCTAAAGACAGAAAGGCCTACACTATTGAACAGATTTAACTTCAAATGCTACTAACATTTCTTCCACTTGTGCCATATTTTGTTGGTCCCAAGACACGCATTTTCCCACGTTTTGACATCTCTGTAATTAAAATACAGTGTATTAATGTTGATGGTCTGTCATAGTTTACTTGACTATTTTTTTTCTTTCTTGGTGGTACATAAAACAATGGTGCAACTTACAATCTACAGGATCTTAGATTTTATGAAATATTCTTAACATGACCAAGTACTGCTGGGTACCTTTAAAAGAATTATCTCATTCAATTCATTTGTCTTGGAAAAGCTGTATTGAGATTCACATAGCATAAAATTCACCCATTTAAAGTATACAATTCAGTGTGTGTGTGTTTTGTATGTTCACGGTTGTCCAGCCCATCATCGTAATCCATTTTAGAAGATTTCATCACCTCAGGAAGAAGTTTTATCACCTTTCAGCCCCTTCCTAGCCTTCCCAGCTCTAGGCAACCACTAATCTACTTTCTGTTGCCGTAGATTTGCCTGTTCTGGATATTTCATATCAGTGAAATCAAGTGATATATGGCCTTTTGCATCTGGCTTGTTTCACTTAGTATGATGTTTTCAAGCTTAATCCATGTTGTAACATGGATAAGTACTTCTTCTTTATGGCTGAATAATATTCCACTGTATAAATATAGCACATTTTGTTTATTCTTTCTTCCACTAATGGACATTTAGGTTATTTCTGTTGTTGTTGTTGTTGTTGTTTGCCGTCAAGTCGGCCCTGACTCATAGCGACCCCTCCTTGGGTTTCCGAGGCAGTATCACTACGGAAGTAGGATTGCCCAACCTTCCTTCCGAGGAGTGGCTGGTGGGTTTGAACCGCCAGCCTTCTGGTTAGCAGTCAAGTGCCTTAGGCACTATGCTACTCTACCTTTTGGCTAATATGAATAATGCTTCTATGAACATTCATGTACAGGCTTTTGTGTGGGCATATATTTTCCTCTTTCTTGGGCACACACCTAGGAGTCAGATTGCTGGACCACATGGTCAATTTATGATTCACTTTTTGAGGAACTGCCAGAATGTTTTCTAAAATAGCTACATGAACTTATATTCCTACCAGCAGCATCCAAAGGTTCTAATTTCTTCACATTCCCACCAGTAGTTGTTATTATCTGACTGTTTTATTCTAACCGTCCTATCTAATGGGTGTTGTGAAGTGGGATCTCATTGTAGTTTTGATTTGCATTTCTCTGGTGACTAATGATGTTGAGCATCTTTTCATGTGCTTATTGGCCATTTGTATGTCTTATTCAGAGAACATTTATTTCATATTGTGCCCTAACCAATATTGTAGGCATATGGGCAACTGATTACATTAATGGCCTCAATTCATTAGTCATCTCTGTATGCTTATCCTATGCCAAGTAATTTGGTAGTACCCTCACATTCTGACTTGAACTTAGCCTCGTGACTTGCTTTGGCCAGTGAGATATTAGAAAAACATTGCCAAGCTCTCCTACTGAAGATGAGATGTATGGTGCAGAGCTGAGTTCGCCTAGTCATCCTAACCAAGATCCCATATCAGCCAACAGCCAGCCATCCCACAGAAGTGAATGAACACAGCATGTTTGGCAGAGCTGATATTTTGTTGCAGAGTAGAATTGCAGTCCATAGGGTTTTATGAACCTCTGACTAACCACAAGCATATGATGACCCACAGCTAATCACAGACATATGTGCAAACCCAGCTCAGATCACCTAACTCCAAAGACTCATGAGCTGAGTAAGTGCTTAGTGTTGTGTGCCACTAAGGGTTTGTTGTTGTTTGTTTTGCAGCATTATTATGGGAGTAGATAACGAATGCGGGCGTTGGTGGCTCAGTGGTAGGGTTTTTGCCTTCCGTGTGGGAGAGCTGGGTTCATTTCTCTGACAGTGTGCCTCATGGACAGCCACCACCCACTGTCGGTGGGGGCTTGTGTGTTGCTGAACAGTTTTCACTGGAGCTTTGACTGAGACACACTAGGAAGAAAGGCCTGGTTATGTACTTCTGAAAGTCAGCCAGTGGAAACTGTATGGAGCACAACAATCCAAGGACCAGACGAAATTTCATTCTGTTGCACATGGGGTTGCCATGAAATGGGAGACTGATTCAATGGCAGTAACAACAATGTAGCAGGTCACCGATATAGGAGGGTGTCCTATGTACTGAGGATAGAAAGATGAAAGATACAGTTCCTGCCCTCAAGTAGAGTGATAAGACAGTTGATTTGTGAAAGACATTTGTGAATTCCTTTGATAGCTATCACTGCCCATTTTGCAGAAGAAAGAGATTTTGAGTTTGAGTGACAAAGCTTCCTAACTATTCTCCCCAATTTCCTACTTTGTGCATTTGATGGGCTGCCTTGATGCCCACTGCAGTGTATCTTGTACCCACATTATATTCTTCCTGGAGCCATTAAAAATGTTTGGTGATGCATGGAGTTGGCATAAAACTTTAATTATGAATCTTGGTTGCCCACATTAGTGTAACCAGCATAACTTTAATTAAAAATTACTGCTTCACATTCCTCCCAAGTCCTACCCTGATAAAATGGTTTATTATCCTTCCAAGTGTGTGTTTCAAGCCTTCTCTGGCTTCTTTTGCCTTCTCCTTGAGGGTTTTGGCTTGGCCATGTTTTTGCATCACATTAGTAGCAATACTGCTTAGAGCCCACTTTGTAAAAAATCTCAAGCTGCGTTACTTTGATGATCATGTCTTCTGTGTTGACAATTTATCACACATTTTCACCACATTTAGCACAGCTAGATGCTCCAGAAATCAGTAAGGTAATCTGGGTCTCTAAAGCAGATTTTTCTTACCATTTTCTTATTTATTTTTAAGTTCTAAACCTTCTCCCTCAAAGTGGAAGGTGGACAAGCTCTTAGAAATATTGCCAACCAGAAGTTTTAGCCATTTTAGGAATATAGACTGTTGCCTGTGAGCCTCTGATAAAATCTATGATGAACCTTCTTGCCAAAACCAGGCATAGATGTGCATACACAACAATTTTCATACATTTTCAGAAGCTTATCAGACCTCTAAAGCCTCACGTTCTCTAACACCTTGAGGAGCCTGGCCTAAAGAGCTCATTTGGTAGAGGGAATTTGAGATTCCAAAGGGCAGTAGAGTTAGATTAAGTATTTTTGACCACTATGTGTATTGTGAAAATGAGATAAATAGGAAGGAAGTCTGTGGTTCAGGGACATGGCAGTGCGTATTGTAGGAAGGGGCAGAACATGAGCTGGGGGATTTGCTTCAAGTCTCATCTGTGCCAGGGCTCACCCATGGGCTCGGGGCTTCCTCTCCCAGGGTCATTGTGTCCTTCACAGTATAATTTTTCAGGGATGAAGGGGTATTTAAACTATGAACAGTGGCCCTCAAATACTAGTCTGGCTACTCCATGGATGCATGTGGGTTGACTACATCCACCTCACTGGGAAAGCTTGTTTTAATAGAGGTGTTTCTTATTTGTTTGTTTGGGTCTTTGTTGTTGTTGTTGTTCTTTTTGTTCTGTTTTTGTTTTGTTTTACTTCTAGTAGTACATTTGGTACATCAGGGCTGGGGCCTGGGAAACTGTGATTTCTAAAAGCTCTCCAAGTGATTATAGTCTGTAAGCATGGTAAAGTGTAGGAAGCATTGCACTAAATGATACTCAAGTCACTTCCAGTACCATTACTCCATGAATCAGGGACCATGCTTGTGTGTATGTGTATGCATGTGTTTGAATGTGTGTGTGAGAGAGAGAAGAATTAGGATAGGCACGGTTTGCAGCTTGAGCCTGAAAAGTCCACAGAAACAGAAACACTTTGCACAGTGTGGGCAATTGCATGTCCATTTTTATGCTGCCTAAATACCCCCAGCAGCTATTCCATGACCAGGTTGGCTGTGTCGTGGGCCTGCCTACCTCCCTGATTTGGGAGATGCTCTCCTGGGCCCTGCAGAAGCTCTCTGGTTTCATCTTCTATCTGATGGGCAGATGTTCTGGCAAAAACAGCTGGCAGATGGTCTATGGGTTAGGAACCTTAGTATACCTGGGATACCTCTGGGGAAAAAAAAAAAAAAAAGTTTATTTAAAGATGAGGATGATAACTAAACAACTGTTAACAAGGTCACCATTCTCATCTTTAAAGACAGCCGATCATGTTTTATAGAAAATGGTGCCTAATGGCTTTAACAGCTGTGGAATTGACTTTGTGGGGATCTTTGCAAATATTGGTGGTTTTAGTGAAAGTGACAGTGCTGTTGGCAGGAATGCTGGAGTCCTTGGCAGTAGACAAAACTTTGGGGAGTTGAGAGGAAGGGGGTAAAATGACAGATGCTACATTGCAATTAAGAAGATGACTTTCTTGTTTGAAGTGCTCCCAGCACCCTGATACAGGTACAGAAAGAGCCAGAGCCAACAGTTGTGTGACTGTTATTATCAGTAGATTTAACCTGAAGCTTGAGTGGTCCAGGATTCATGAGTCATGTTAGAATTACCTCGTAAGATTTAGACATCTATTTTATTGACCCATTTTCCTACCTATCTCCCTCATCCTGAAGGTTATAAGTTTTTCTTCATGGTGCTCTAGCATGTATCAGGATAATGTGACATGACACATGAACTCATGGTTCCTGGGACTGATGGGAGCACATGTAACCCCTTTGAAGTCTTGCTGTCCATGGCCACTACATGAGGAAGTACAAATGGCACTGGACACGGGAGAGGTGAAGTGGACTCTGCCCACGCTCTCTCACTAACTTCTGGGAGATCATCCTGGGCAAGGCAGCTTCCCTTTCTGGACTTCATTGTCCTCTAAAAAAAATAAAAATTGAACAGATAGAGTGAGAAATTCATAAGATGTTTTCCATCAGTAACATCCAATGTCATGTTTGAGGTTCATGCTGACCCTAGAAAAGAAGGCCAAGATCCAGGCCATCAGAGACACGGTGGGGAAAACACTGGATGAAAAACCAGCACCCCTGGGTTCAGGTCCCACAACTGCCACAAACCTGGTTTCCTATTCGATGAAATAAGCATCTAGATACAGAGCTCCAGATTCTGCAATTTATTTATGCCATAATTCCCTGTATTTTGAATTCTCCCACTACTGTCCACCACAAAAGGCATTTTGTGGGGGTTTTGACACTCAGGGGTGTTAGTACATACCTACCTATCTGTCTCCCTACCTGTCTCCCTGAACTTGCCCAGAACAGTCCTGCCCTATGACCACCATGAGTGAGAGCAGACACTAGGCAGAGGACACTTGTGTCTCACCGGGCTCAGCCCTGAGCTCCGTCAACAATGACCATAACTAGGAGAGGCTATTTTTAGTGAGGGCACTCAGGTCTTTTCCCTCCTGGAGGAAGCAAATGCCAAAAAACACAGAATGCATCCAAAAGCACCTTGGTTAGGGTAATTTAAAACAAAACTTCAGTCACCCATAATTCTTTTTTTTTTTTTTTTAACTTTTTATTGTGATTTAGGTGCAATTTTACGAAGCAGATTCATTTCACATTCAACAGTTCATACACGTTTTGTTTTGTGACACTGATTAGAGTCCCCACAATATAACAGCTCTCACAACCACAGATAACCTCCCTGTACTTACCCTTTTTCCCGTGTCCTCCTTGCCTCTGTGTTCCTGCCTGCCTAGATTTCTCCCTATGCAAATGCTGGCCTTCTGATCTCCCTTGGTTGAATGTTATAGAGAATGAATTTCCCTGGTGTAGGGGTTCAGCTCATAGGCCTGTGTATTGTTTGGCAGAAAGTTGAGCCACAGGAGTGAGTCCAATTCCAGCTCGAAACGGTGGGTGGCTCACAGCCATGGTCTCCGAGGTTTCACCAGTCTCTATCTGACCCTGGAGACACAGCAACTCACTCTCTCAAGGTGTTTGGTTATGGCTAAGAAGTTATCCTAACTTTGTCCTCTGTATAAGAAAATTTTTATACCATATACAGATATGTATGTGGGAATATCATCTGGCAGACCTATGTATGGTCATGGGTATATTCCCATTCACCTTCCCATACCTGATCTTCTTGCCTGTCTACCTGTGGATTGTTGTTGTTGTTGTTATGTGCCGTCGAGGTCGAGTCGAACCTGACTCATAGCGACCCCTCCTTGGGTTTCCGAGGCGGTATCACTACGGAAGTAGATTGCCCAAACTTCCTTCCGAGGAGTGGCTGATGAGTTTGAACCGCCAGCCTTCTGGTTAGCAGTCAAGTGCCTTAGGCACTATGCTACCCGAGCTCCTGGGGATTAGTGTTTGTTATTACTGATAGTGTAATGCTGTATATGTAATTGTATTTATCTTTGTTGTCTGTACCTCTTGTGTACCTCTCCGTGTCTTCCTTTTCCTTAGTGATAGTGTTCTGGAAGTCACCCACAATTCTTACCACACTTGTGCTCTGGTTAATTGAATTTTCTGGTTGACTATGAGAGAAAGGCTTTTTGTTTCCATTTCACTAGCTAAAAGTCTTTTCAAAACTTATACAGGCATACCTCATTTCATTGTAGTTCATTTTTATTGCCTTCACAGATACTGCTTTTTTTCTCTCTCTCTCTTTACAAATTGCAGGTTTATGGCAACCCTGCATCAAGGAAGTCTATTGATCCCATTTTTCCCACAGCATGTGCTCACTTCATATCTCTGTGTCGATCACATTTTGGTAGTTCTCACAGTATTTCAAATTTTTTCCTAATGCTATTGTACACTTAAAAACTACAGTGTAGTCTAAACATAAATTTTATATATACCAGGAAACCAAAAAATTCATCTGATTTGCTTGATTGTGATAGTCGCTTTTTGCGGTAGTCTGGAACCAAACGTGCGGTATCTCCTAGGTGTGCCTTTATCTCTCATGTTCTGCTTTGGTAAGTGGAACACAGTGCCTAGAATAGAAGCATGTTTAGATGGCTGCAGCTCTGTTGGGGCTTTCTCACCAATATTCCAAATGTTGGTTCTCGTGGTTCTGTCTTACAATGTAGATGGTACCAGAGACAGTCCTGAATATGGATGAAAGCCAGGAATGTCCTCTGGAAGTGTGTTTTTAGAACCAAGGAATAAAATGAAGATTTGCTGAGCAGATAATTCCCATCAGACTCTGGGCTGGGTACTCTGCATAAATTGTATCATTCTACCCACATGGAGTTAAGGCCACTCGTAGAAAATCTGGAGGTGAACCCAAGCCCTTTCCAGATGTCGCCCAAAGCAAAACTAGCAAAGTTCCCATTAACTGAATGGTTTGTTGTTGTTAATTGCCTTCAAATTGGCACCCAGTCACAGAACAAAATGCTGCCTGGTCCTGTCCTGCCTTCATGGTCATTGATGTTTGGGATCATCATTTTGGCTGTTGTGCCATTGCATCTCATTGAAGATTCCCCGCATTTTCCCTGACTCTTTACTTCACACAGCATGATGTCCTTTTCTAGGGATTGGTCTTTCTGGATGATGGGTTCAAAGTATGAGCCAAAATCTCACCATCCTCATTTATAAGGAGCTTTCTGGCTAAAGCTCTTGGTTAATTTCCTTCTAATTAATTGAGGTTTCACTATAAACTCTATTTAAACTGAGGAGTTTTAGATGTTTTTAGAAGTCTCAAGTATCTTGTCTTGCATGCTTAGGAATGTCCTAGATTTGCTATAATGAATACATCCCTTGTTGCTGTCTCTTCTTTCTTTCTGTTTTCTCACTGGATTATAAACTACTTGTATTTCTCTTTGGAATTCTGGTAGTCTCTATCCCAGTGCCTTGTACAAAGGCCTTCGATAAATATTTGTTGAAAGAATGAGGATATTTATGACACTGCATGTTATACTTAGTTTGCATAACATACTTATTTGGTGTTATTTGTTCAGGACCATCAATTAAAAAAAAAAAAAAACATGAGACTTACTTGCTTTAATTTGTTTGGAACCATCAATCTTTAAATAATATACAATTGAATTTAAGATTTAAAAAAAGAAAGAAAGAAAAAGAAAAAACACCCTATCTAAATAGGAAAGAATGTCTCAGAGCCCAATACATAGAAATTAAAATGAGTACAATACAGTGGAACAACACCTGCCAAACCAGAGATAAATGATTTTGCATCCTCCTCCACCTAGACCACCAGTTAGCTCCATGGCCTTGAGCCAAGCATGTAACCCCCCTGACCTTAATTTTCTCATTGGTAAAATGGAGAGAGCACACCCCTTCCAGCTCTGACATCCTTAGGTTTCAGGCACTCTTGTTCACAACTGTAGCTGCCCAGACAGCTTAATGCCCTGTTTACACACTCATTTGTGTTTTTCACAATGAAACAAGAAACAAACAAAAAATCCTCCTTTCCCTCTTGTGGTAGTTAAGAAATTCAAGGTGACTGGAGTAATTAACTTCTCTCCATGGGCCTTGCAAAACCTAACAAAAGCTCTGGCAGAAAAGCAGTTGCTTTAATTTGCAAATATCTGCCCTGCCTAGTTCAATTCAGCCTTCTTCCAAACAACTACCCAGCATCTGTTGACTTTGCAGAGGTGGGCCTCCCGGTCACCGTTAGCTGTTTGATGTATTGTGTACAAAGAGAAAAGGACTTGGAAAAGCAAATCCCCATCAGATTGCATCAGATGTCCGCAGTCTGAGCATGCTCAGGCATTCCAAGGCAGATGGAGGCACAGCAGGTAGATAAATGATAACCCTACACTGAATGAGTAGTTGACAAAGAAAGGGCAGAAATGAGATAGTAAGGAAAGAAAGCACAAGGAACACCAAACATCTGTCCAAAAAACACAAGGGGAAAAGAAATTGTCTTTCCTCTACACATACCGTGTGGGTCTGTGTACTAATTTATCAGTCAGCAGCTGTTCAGTGTTTCTAGTGCCCATTGTGTAGGAGATAAGTTTATTACCAACCTACAGCATATTTCTCTAAGCCCAACCTCTAGTTTTAACACAGGGCAAATGTCTGGTTTCTGTAGGGTACCAGCTTTAGGATACCAGCTTTCTAAGAGATGGTAATACATCTGTACCAAATTAAAGATTATCAAGAGTTCTGGCTCCATCTTTGGCCTGTTACTCAGTTTTGTTGTCATCAGTAGTATTTCCCTCTCTTTCAGCCAGCAGTGACTACTGCACTTTAATGTGTATGTGCAATGTAGATAAAACCAGTGGCCATTGAGTTGATTCCGACTCATGGAGACCCCACGTGTGTCTCAGTAGAAGTGTGCTCCATAGGATTTTCAGTGACTGATTTTTTTGGAAGTGCACCCCTGTGCCTTTCTTCCAAGGTGCCTCTAGGTGGACTTGCACCTACAGCCTTTCGATTAGCAGCCAAGCATATTAACCATTTGCACCACCCAGAAACCTCAGTATATATGTTGTTGTTGTTGTTGTTATGTGCCGTCGAGTCAGCCCTGACTCATAGCGACCCCTCCTTGGGTTTCCGAGGCAGTATCACTACGGAAGTAGGATTGCCCAACCTTCCTTCCGAGGAGTGGCTGGTGGGTTTGAACCGCCAGCCTTCTGGTTAGCAGTCAAGTGCCTTAGCCACTATGCTACCAGAGCTCCCTCAGTATATATAAGAACAGGCAAATAACTTTAGACTCACTGCCATCACTGTGATACCACGGATGCATGGTATCAGTAACAGGCATCTTGCATTTTATTGTCTTGAATTCCCCGCCTCCAAAAAAAAAAAAAAAGTGGCCTCTGATCCAAAAGTTGTCAGAAAATGTAGGCACAGCTACAAGGTCATGGCTCAGCATACTCTTTGCCCAAAATTTATTTTAAGCCATGAAGCAACATTTCCTGTTGCTTCAACTCAGAGGGACTCCCATGCAAGAAATGCTGGGTCCTTAGCCCTCAAGCCATGGAGAGAGGGAGGATGACGGGACGGCGCAGGACAGGAATACATTGATTGGGATAATCAATTTCTTCCCATACACCTCTTTAGGACTAGGAAAACCCTTGGAAGAACAGCATTTTCTTGAAGGTCTGCATTCTTTTCATTGCTCTTTCATCAACTCTGGGCAAGTTGTTTCAACCTCTGAATCTCTGCTTTCTGTCCTATGAAGTAGAAGTGATAATACCTACCATATAGTGTTGTTTTGAGGATTAAAATTGATGAGGGGTTTGGTATTATTTTTTAAACTGCAAAGAGCTGCATAAATGTAAGATATTGTTATAGTTGTGATAATGGCAGTTGGGCAAGAGACATTGATCATGCCTGAAGTTTCTTCAAACATGATTTATGGCTCCTATCTGCATAATGTAGACCAGCCTTTCTGTTGGATCTGATGATCTTGGTGCTTATTTTCCTATTTTGTTTTCTCTTTCAGATGAGATGCATAAAAACATATTTAATAGCTACCAGTCAGTTTACTTCTGAATTGCTCATAATTAACACCATGATATGATTATGGTTTTGCACATATCCAGCAACTGAGGTTGAGCTTTTACACTGAGCTTCCTTTATTAATTCAGTCTTTACTTTTTATTTAAATGAATTGCCTTCCCATAATATAGTTATTCTGACAAACATAAGCTGTGGCCAGTCTTCTACCACTCAAGTGCTTTGAAGCTGTTAAATGGGATTTGATTATATTTAGCTATGATGATGGACCCCCTTTTTGTTGTTGGGCATATCAGGTCAAGATTCAACAATTACTGCATGTCTGTGAGGTACAACGTATTTGGAGGGAGCTGACAAGGAAGAAGAACAAGCCTTGGAACCAAACAGAATTGGGCTCTACTTCAACCTCCACCATTTGCCGCCATATTTATCACTTGGAGGATTGATTCCACCATAACACCATGAGGAATTAAGCTGTGAGTGGTGAACTGAGGTGGTAGCATCACAGTGCTGATGGTTATGCAAACAGGAGCTCCATCACCTCTTGACAACTCATGTGTTTTCTTAGGTTCTTGGTCACAGACAGTCCCCTGTTGTGGACCAGAGAGTATGGGAGTGGATCAGGCCATACAAATAGTCATGTCAGTAATCTCCTAGTGTAGTCATAAAGTCTAGGATATTCCCAACTAGGAGAAAAGTCAAAGAATCCACTAAACATTTTATTCAACAAGCATTACTTGAACACTTGCTATATGCCAGGCACAGGGCATTTCAGTGAAATGAATATACAGATACAATATTAATTTCAGCTTTGCAAACAAAGATACAGAAATAGGAGTTTGTTGCCATATTATCACTTGGTCCCATAAATTGGTTTTGAAGATACAGAAATATGAGAGTTCTTTGTCATCTTGTCACTTGATCACATAAATTGGAAATTCAAAATGGCAGACTTCTGTTAGGTAACATTAAACTAGTGTAGTAGACAAGTCATAATAAAATTTGCAGTTTCTAGGTCTTAGTCTAGTACTGCTATTTGCTAGGTATGTGACAAGAATACTATTATTGTTATTGTGCACAGAAAGTAAACTATATTCTTGGTACCTACATAATCTCACTTATTCTCCTACAGGTATTTGAGAAAGTTATCTAGGTTCTCATTTTACTGATGCAGAAACTAAAGCTAAAAGAATTCAAGTAACTTTCCCAAAGTCACATGTTACATAGCCAGTAGAGCCCGAACTTAAATTTTGGTCTGTTTCACTCCAAAACTAGTCTTCTTGACCTCTGAGTGGGTCTGAAATCCATTTGGTTCTTATCCTTAGGAGATTTTTGGGAGATCGTTCACCAAAGGATGAAGATCAATGATACCCTCTAGATCTACTCTTTTCTAAATTTCCCTGTACCTCATCCCCATGCTATGCTACTTTCCATATTAGTTGGCTTCTGAATAAATTTCTTGCCCCCAAAGTGGGGATAATATATGTGAAAGTGGTGATTGTTGTAAACCACTGTACATAAATTGATTATTACTTTAAGTGGGGTTTAGCGCACTGTTAACAAATGGAACTATGAATGAGATGCAAAGATGGTGGGATGTTTAATATCGATTCACCTACTCAACTAACCTCTGCAAGGTAATAGAATAAATCTGAGACACAGTTTATCTGGACATACACTTGAGGCAACAAATATTTGTTACACTCACTCTTTTCCCAGATTAAAGCTGAATAGTTGGAGAGTTCCTGCCCTCAAGGTATGCTCAGCCTAGTAGGGAAGATACGTTTACAAGCAAATAAATTGCAGTCAGTTTTAGTGAATTAAGGGAAAGAATTATATTATAGGTAGAGAGGTAGCCAGGGGAAAGAATGCTCTCTCCAGCCAGGAAAGGGCCTGGAAAGGAGAGTGGATCATTACGGGTTTGCCAAATACAAAAGGTACAATCCCAACCACCTGTCACTTAAGCCAGAGATTTATTGCTGTAACGCAAAGGACAATTGTTAAAAGAACAACATCCTGCTTCAGGCAGGAGTCAGGTCCCAGCTGTAGGGGCTTTAGACTGTCATATTCTCACTGAGTTCCCTGCTCTTCTTGTCATTGCCACAAAGTCATTATGGGCTTAGCCATGCAAGGGAAGTTAGGAGCTGGGGCTTTGGTGGAGCAGGCTGAGGAGTCAGTGTTCCTGGCCCTGGAAACTCTGTAGACAGTTTTACATCTTTTACAGATCTAGAGCTACGGTTGTTGTTGTCGTTGTTATGTGCCGTTGAGTTGGACCCGACTCATAGTGACCCCTCCTTGGGTTTCCGAGGCAGTATCACTATGGAAGTAGATTGCCTCACCTTCCTTCCAAGGGTGGCTGGTGGGTTTGAACCGCCAGCCTTCTTCTGGTTAGCAGTCAAGTGCCTTAGGCACTATGCTACCAGAGATCCCCTAGAGCTACTAGTCTACTGTATTAGTCTAATGTTGTCTCACAGAATAGTCTGCCATTTTGAATTTCTGTTCTAAACCAATTTATGTGATAAAGTAAAACCGTGACAATGAAATCATATATTTCTGTCTTGAGTAGGCCAATAATGCAATGCACTGGCTCCTCCCCTGCCCACAAGTAAGGAAGGCAGCTGAGAAGTGAGGTACTGGCCGGGCATCACCCAGGAGCAAAGCTGGGGCTGGCTGCTGCCAGTGAGACCTGTGGACCATTCAGGGACCTTGGAGATAAGGTATAGGGTCATTTGGAGGAGAGTGGGTCTAGGGTACATCACTGATCTCCATCATTTGGTGAGCACTATCTCCCAATATCTCTAAAGTCTAAGAACCAAAGTGATTTGCTCAGTGTCACAGGCCCATTTAACAAGGCAGAAGGTAGAATGAGTTTGCTATCCTAGACATTTAAAATGGCAAGTGAATCTATGCATGTTGGTGTAATGAGTACCTGTGTATGGGTGCTCAGCATGTTAAACAACCTTGTAGTTGTTATGTGCCATCAAGTCGGCCCCCTTAAGGAGCCACTATAGGAGGGGAACCAAGGAAGGCTTCCTAAGTAAGGAAGGAAGCATTAGCCAGGTGAAATAGGAGGCTGGGGCAAGAGTGGCAGAGCAGGCTGCATTCGTAAGCAAGATAAATACCATGAGCGGACACTCAGAGTAGAAAATCCTGAGCTCAGGGAGCTGTAAACCATGCAACATGTACATGCAAGGGGGGAACCATGGATATGGCCTTGAAGAGGAAGTTGCGTGCCAGGATCTGTCTGTGACAGAGAAGGTAAAGGTAGATGCAATAAACTTACTTCTTTAAGCTGCAGGCTATAATCAGTATAAAGTGAATTAAAGATAAATACAGCATTCCAAAAAACCAAACGCACTGCCGTCGAGTCAGATCCAACTCATAGTGATCCCTCCTTAGGTGAGGCGGTATTGCTACAGAAGTAGATTATCCAACCTCCCTTCCGAGGAGTAGCTGGTGGGTTTGAACTGCCAACCTTCTGGTTAGCAGCCAGATGCCTTAGGCACTATGCCACCAGAGCTCCCAAATATAGAATTACTATAATGTAAATGTCTATTATTAGAAAAATGTGTGATTGAGAACTAGATGTCATTAACTTACAAGGGGAACAAACTAACATTTATTTAGTTACTCTGAAGTTGGATATTCTCTCTCAGGATATAGCAACTGACAGGTTTTGTATCCCAGTTTTTCAGAGAAGGAAATTGAGGTCCAGAGAGGTAAAGTAACTTGTCCAGAATCACATAGATAATAAGCAATAGAGGCAGAATTTGAACCTGGGTCTGTTAACTTCCAAAGCCACAGCTATAGCATTGGGACAAAGCTTTCTGGAGGAGGAGAAACGGAGATCTGTGTGATCCTCAATAGTAGGCTTTGGTGAAGGAACCCTGATAGCACAACAGTTAAACACTTGGCTGCTAACTGGAAGGTTGGCAGTTCAAATTCACACAGTGGCTCTGGGAGAAGGAACTGGTGATCTGGTTCCATAAAGATTACAGCCAGGAAAACCCTATGGAACTGTTCTACTCTGTCATGTGGGATCACTGTGGATTGGAAATCAACTCCATGTCACCTAACAACAGCAACTAGGCTTTGATAAGGTGTTTCCAACCAACATGTTTTACATTAAACCCTTACTTATTTCAGAATCCTCATCCCACTCCTAGGTGCAGCCCTGCCAAATGTTCTGCCTCCAAATCTTGGCTCTGGGCAGTGGCTGGATTGAAGGTACTCCTTTCTGGCTGAGAAGGAACCCAGTACTCACACAGCCTGAGTTTACCAGTACTCTGGGCTCCAGCCAATACCTCTGAGAAGTCATCGTAGATTCTGCACTTGGCACCTGGCCTTGAGAAACGAAAGCTGGTTGACTTGCTTCCTTGACTAAAAAATGAGAACACGAATACTGAACCTCTCAGGCAAGGGAAATGAGAGAAAGAATTCCAGTGATGGTTACACAGTGCTCCCTGCAGGGTGAAGCATGTCCTCTGTGCTGATCTACCCTGCCCCCAGCCTCCTCAGACAGGCCTCTCTTCTAGAACCTCTCTCTGTTTCTCCAGACAGTAGCTTCTTGAGGAAATCAGTGGACAGGCCGTGAGGACGGGGAGCCAGGCCAACCTTCCAGCCTTACTCTGACTCAGCTCAGAGAACCACTGTGCTGTCAGCTCAGGGCCTCCTCACACATTGGCTCTCTGTGAGCAGGGGTGAATGTTAGCCTCTAGTCCCACTGCAGAGCCACATTACCTAGCACAAGCAGCCCTTTTTCTCCCTGTTTGCATGGACACTTCACTGCCTTCTTTTTTCCTTTCCTTTTCTCTTTATCCTTCTTTTCTTCTCTTCTTCTCCTTGCCTGCCTCAGTCTAGGGAGTTTGAAAATGCTCATGTTGGAGTCTGATGGCTCTTGGTGTGGATTTCAGCATCACTGTTAATCAGCTTTGAGACCTTGAAGAAGTAACTTAATCTGCATCTCCATTTCTTTATTGGCATAATGTAGATAATAACAACTAGTTTGTATATTTGTTTAGAGGCTAAATGTGAAAATACTTGAATTATTACCTAGCTGTCATTACTAGGTGTCAATTATTTAATCAACTGTTTATGGTGGGCCCAAATACTTATTGATGTTCTACATTCCAAAGATGCACCAGGTGAGAAAAACAAAACAAAAACATCCGCTTTCATACTTCTGTAATGGAAAACAGCAAAAAATAGTCATTTCCAATTTAATTCCTGTTTTAGGGGTTAGCAGCACCACTGAAATATAAGAAGGAAAGCAATAGCAATTTCCTGCCAGCTAGAGGCATTGCCTAGAAATAGCTCTGGGAAAAAGAGGTCAGTAGATGGGGCAATCTACTTCTGTAGTGATAATTCCTCGGAAACCCAAGGAGGGGTCACTATGAGTCGGGTCTGACTCGACGGTACATAACGACAACGAACGAACGATTATAAGCAGCAGTAAGTTGGGAGATTGTCTACAAAATTCTGTGTTCTGTACTGTACCACTAAGGATTCTTGGTTGCAAGCAACAGAAACCAACTCTATCTAAAACAAAAAGAGAAATTATTGGAAGGATACTAGTGGAAGGCTAAAAGACTAAGCTTGAATAAAGTGTGCCGCACATCAGGAGCAACCGCCTGTTGGTCAGGAGGCCATCAAAGTCACTGCTGAATCACTGCTGCTGCCACCACCGTTACTACTGCTCCCATTGCTAGGAAGAGCTGGCCTCCAACAGGTTGCTTGTTTGCCATCACATACTCAAGATCCAGTGTTCTCCCTCCTTGCTATTCAAGAGAATATTAGGTGGGTCTGAACCCCATGCTTCCAGAATGTGAGAGACAGGCATTGGGAATTGCTTTCATGCCAAGACCATGCACACTCGATGAGAGAGAGTTCCCTTTGGGTCAGGGAAATTGGATTCTGGATAATCAGAAATCTGACACATGTTCATCACACTGTTCTTCCACACTGTTTCCATGGAGAATGAAGAGATGAAGAAAGCAAGCTTGACTTTTTCTTATAAGAAAGGAATAGACCAATCCTTGATACCAGTGATTATTAGAAGGAGGATTCCAGTCCAAAGGACCATAATTTCAGTTTGATTCAGAATATATTTCCTCCAAGAAACTCCCTAGTATCAGGCCTGTTCAGCAGAGAGAATGTACACTGGCTTCTGAGCTGGCTTGTCACCTATGATTACAGGATCCATACGCTTGTGTGATGGATGGCAGGCCTTTATTTTCAGGCAGGTGTTATAATACTGTTTAGCATATAAACAGAAAATATTTCCATTCTTGCTATATGTCAGAAGAGCAAGTTCTCAAAGGCCAAAGTGAAATGCATTCTTGGAATAATCCAAGATTTGGGGTCAAACTACTGATCTCTGGTTTCCTTATCTCTAACATAAAGTCAAAACCAAACTCACTGCCGTCAAGTCAGGTCTGACTCATAGCAACCCCTCCTTGGATTTCTGAGGCGATATCACTAAGAAAGTAGATTGCCCAACCTTCCAGGGAGTGGCTGGTGGGTTTGAACTGCCAGCCTGCTGGTTAGCAGTCAGATGCCTTAGGCACTACACCACCAGAGCTCCCATCATAGGAGTAATAAAATACATACCTGAGTGTTACAGGATATTAAATGGTATACATAAATTGTTTAGGATAATCCTTGACACATTGTAAGAATTCAAACAGTGTTAAAATCATTGTTATTATAAGAGCAAAGATCTGATGTAGGAGGCTCAGAGGTATACATGGCATATATATAAAAGCTAGAGTTAAGGAGAGAAGAGAAAGAAGGTGCCATAGGCAGAAAGAATGAAAGGCACAAAGGCATCTATATCAAACACTCATTGAATCCTACTGTGTCTGGAAATGTGGATGCAGTGAAGAATGGTCCCATTTTGAGATGCTTCAGGAGGTATTTACCAGTAGATTTTCATTGGTGTTTCTGTGTGCCATCAAGTTGGTTCCAACTCATAGTGACTTTATATAACAGAGTAGAACTGCCCCATGAGGTTTCCTACATTGTGATCTTCATGAGAGAAGATTGCCAGGTTTTTTCTTTCATGGAGCCACTGATGAATTCAAACTGCTGACCCTTCAGTTAACAGCTGAGCACTTAACCATTGTGCCACCAAGTCTCCTTGATTAGAAGTAGTGTAAATAAACTCAGATCATGAGAGGAGGCCATTTGACCTAGAGCCTCCAGGGAGGTATCCAACTGGAAACTCCCCTTCTCGACTGATGGCCAAATAGCATCTCCCCTTTTTTTAACCTTCTAGAGGAAACAAGCCATCTTGCTTGATGAGTCTGTGCTGAACCCATGACAACTCTATGCACTCCTTTTGTGGAGGAAGTGACAACAATAGCAGCTAGCAGAGGCAATCCAAGATGGTGGCATGGTCAGATGCCTCCTAACATCCCATTTATAACAAAGACCCCAGAAAACTAGTGAATAATGATATCAATGACAGCTTTGGAAACGTGAGCATTAAAGGCAGAGCCAAAGACTCAGACCAAATGCCAAGTGGAAGGAGACACTACAAAAACAACAGACAAAGAGAATTACAGATCACTGCTGCCCTGCCAGCTGAACCTGCACAGAGTGGCCATTAGTGAAACAAAGCAAGCAGTGTTCCCAGCTGAAGCTCCCATCACCTGCTACAGCCAAGTGGGAGCAACTGTGCCCACATCCAGAGTTAGGCAGGAGTGCTCCTCACCCTGAGAATGTTAAGTGCACTCACGTCACTCACCATATCCCCTATGCTATAGTCCCATCGACGTGAAGCACCCCACAGCTTCCCATAGACATCCCCCCCTACCCCGAGGCACACAACTGCAGTCTGGAGGCACCCAGCACTGACTTGCCCCCTGAGCTGGGGAACTAAGGACCAGTGGCACTCTCCCCTCCACTCAGCTGCTTGTGCTAGGAGCCATGGATTGGCAGCACCTGCCTCTACACTCAGCCAACAGTGCTGGGAGCCCACAGAACAGCAGCACCTGCTCCTACACCCATACACCTACACCAGGGGCCCATGGACTGGTGGCACCCACTGCTTTATCCAGCTACTGGCACAAAGAGCCCATGAACCAGAGATATGTGCTATTATGCTCAGCCACCCTTGCTAGACACCTGCAGACCACTAGTACCTCCTACTCCCTCCAGCTACCTATGCTGAGGACCTGAGGACCAGCAGCACACCATCCTCCACACTGCACTCTATCAGACAGGGTCATGCCCTTCTAGCAGGCATCCATGGACTGATGACATCCCCCCACCTCACCTTCATGCCACCCTCCCCCCTGCAGACACTTGTGCCTGCTTCAACCACCCCTGCACCGCCTTGCCCACCCAACACCATTAGTGAGAGATTCCTCAGAACTCACTTGGTGACTGATGACCCAGGCATCCTCATCCCAACCACCCAGCAACTGGCATTGTGCACACACAACACCCCACCCAGCAACCAGTGAGAATGCTGCATGCACCTATACCCAGGTATCGGCCAGACAGACACATCACCACACCAACTACATCCTCAGCCTCCCAGCAAAGCCAGTGAACAAAGGCCCTTGCTTATATACCCAACCACTGCCCCACCCACCCACAAACAGGTGGTGAGGGTTCCAGTGCAGCCAAACTAGCAACCAGAGTAACACACACACCTCACCTACTCAGAGTTATCAAAACAAAACAAAAAATCAGGATGCAGCAAAGAAACACACAATAAATAAATAGCACTTTCATACCTCACAGACAACAGATAATATCAAATTGCATAAGGAAACAGGACAAGCTGGCTCCAGCAAATAGCCAAAATAAAGAATCAGAAACCCTTCCAGAGCAAGAAATGGTAATGGAATTACCTGATGAGGAAATAATATTCTCCAAGAGATCAAGGAAAACACACACAAAGCAATAGAAGAATTCAGGAGAACAAAACAAGGACAAAATGACAAATTAGATAGTTAGAAATCTAACAAAAACAGCAATTTGAAACCCAAAACATTAACAATAAAGTTTTGGAAATAGCTCAGTAGGAGAGAGGAATAGAATTAAATCAGTGGAAGATAGAATCAGAAAAATACAGAACAAATCCCTTGACACCAATTTTTTTGAGAAAAAAAGAAGAAAAATTAAGAAAGCCTAAGAATTATGTAAGACACTCTCAAGAGGAAAATTTTTCATGTGATTAGAATTTCAGAATGGATAGAGTCAGCAAAATACAGAACAAATCCCTTGACAACAATTTTTTGAGAAAAAAATAAGAAAAAAGAATGAAAAATTAAGAAAGCCTAAGAATTATGTGGGACACTCTCAAGAGGAAAATTTTACATGTGCTTGGAATTTCAGAACAGAAAGAGGCCAAAAAAAAAAAAAAAAACCTACAGAATTGCCAAATATTTGCCACAGAAAACTTCCTTAATGTCATGACAGACACCCATCCAAGAAGCTCAATGAACCCCATACAGCATAGGCCCCAAAAGAAAGTCAACAAGATATATGATAATCAAACTTGCTAAAATTGAAAACAAACAAAGAATCCTCGGAGCAGCTCAGGAGAAGCAAAAAGTTTCCTACAAAGGGGAGCTGATAACACTAAGCTCTGATTATTCAGCAGAAACCATGCAAAAAAGAAAAACAAAATTGCCAACAAAGAATTACATATCCAATAAAATTATCTCTCAAATAGTATGACAAAATTAAGACATTTCCAGATAAAACAGAAATTAGAGAAATTTGTGAAATCCAGACGAACCTTACAAGAAATATTGAAAGGAGTCATGCAGAGAACCAGCAACAAACAACTTGAGATGAGAATGCAGGATGGCATCAGCCAGATGCCAACCCAGATAAAGAATTCTCAAAAATAAAACAAAGCTTAAAGACTGGAAGCAGGGAACCAGAGGCATCAATCTGTAAATGATGACAGTGTCAAGATAAAAAGGGAGAATAAATGGTGTAGTTATAGAACTTTCATATGGAGAGGAAGTCAAGATGATACCAAGAAATCAAAGGCTGTTTTAAACTTAGGAAGGTGAAAGTAAATTTCAAAGTAACCACAAAGAAAGTTAACAAACGTACTCATCAAAATACAAAAGAAGAACAACAGAAAACAAGAAGAACATAAAGACTCAGTAAACACAAAATCAACAAAAAGGAAAGCCACAAACAAAAAAGAATTCACCACAAAATTAAGCAGAACAAAGAAACCATAAACCCCACACACACATACAAAAAGTACAACAAAATGATAGTAGTAAATTCATACCTATTGATAAGCACACTGAATGTAAATGGCTTAAATGCACCAGTAAAGAGACAGAATGGCAGAAAGGATTAAAATACATGACCCATTAATATAAGAGGAGCAGAAGTAGAAATATTAAATCTCTGATAAAATAGACTTCAAGCCAAAAACCAGCATAAGGGACAAGGAAGAGTATTATATAATGATTAAAGTGTCAATCCAACAAGAGAACATAACCACAAGAAATATATATGCACCCAATTATAGGGCTCCTGAATACATGAAACAAATTCTAACAGAATCACAGAGAGAACTAGACAGTTCCACAGTAACAGCATACCAAAAAAACCAAACTCATTGCCATCAAGTCAATTGCGACTCATAGTGACCCCTCCTTAGGTGTCCGAGGCATTATCTCTATGGAAGTAGATTGCACAGTCTTCCTTCCAAGGAGTAGCTGGTGGTGGGTTTGAACTGCCAGCCTCTGGTTAGTAGTCAAATACCTTACACACTACAACACCAAAGCTCTTCAATACACCACTTTCAGTGAAGGACAGAATGACTAGAAAGAAACTCAACAAAGATTCAGAAGATCTGTATGCCACAGTCAACCAACTTGACCTCATAGAGCTATACAGAACACTCCACCCAACAACAGCAAAGTATATGTTCTTTTCCAACACACATGGATTATTCTCCAGAATACACCACATTTTAGCCACAAAACAAGCCTCAATAAAATCCAAAACATCAAAATAGTACAAAACATTGTCTCTGATCATAATGCTATAAAAAACAGAAGTCAGTACAGGAAGATCAGGGGAAAAAAATACATGGAAAATGAATAACACTTTTGTTAAAAATCATTGGGTAATAGAAGAAGTCAAAGATGAAATGTTAAAATTCCTATGGGAGCTCTAGTGGCATAGTGCCTAAGACACTTGACTGCTAAAACCAGAAGGCTGGCGGTTCAAACCCACCAGCCACTCTCCAGAAGGAAGGTTGGGCAATCTATTTCCATAGTGATACTGCCTCAGAAACCCAAGGAGGGGTTGCTGTGAGTCAGATCCAACTCCACGGCAGTGGTTGTATTTATAATGAAATGAGAATGAAAACAAAACATAACTAAACCTTTGGGACAGAGCAAAAGCAGTGCTCAGAGGTCAATTTATAGCAATAAATCCACACACTAAAAAAAAAGAAAGGGCCAAAATCAAAACATTAGCCAACTGATGTTGGCTCAACAACTAGAACAACTAGAAAGAGAGCAGCAAAAGAAGTCCACAGTCACCAGAAGAAAGGAAATGCTAAAGATTGGAGCAGAATAAAGGAAACAGAGAAGAGAAACATAGTAGAAAGAGTCAACAAGACCGACCAGAAGTTGGTTTTTTGAAAGGATCAATAAAATCAGCAAACCTCTAGCAAGCTGGTATCAGAAAAGCAGGAGAAGAAACAAATAACCCAAATAAGAGATGAGATGGGTGACATTACAGCAGAACCAACTGAAATAAAAAAGGATACTAAGAATACTATGAAAAATTGTATTCCTATGAATTTGAAAACATAGAGGAAATGGACAAATTTCTAGAAGCACACTACCTACATAAACTAACACAAACTGAGGTAGAAAAACTGGACAGACACATAACAAAAGAAGAGATTGGGGAAGTAATTTAAAAAAAAAAAAAAACCACCTGGCCTGGACATCTTCACTGGAGAATTCTACCACTTAGAGAAAAGCTCACACCACTACTACTCAGACTATTTCAGAACCTAGAAAAGGAAGGAATGTGTCTTCATTCTATGAAGCCAGTGTAACCCTGATAGCAAAGCCAAGCAAAGGCACTACACACACAAAAAAAAAAAAAACGCAGACAATAACCCTCATGAAAGGAGATCTGGTGGTGCAGTGCCTAAGGCATTTGACTGCTAGCCAAAACATCTGTGATTCACACTCACCAGCTGCTTCTGGAAGGAAGACTGGGCAATCTGCTTCTGTAAAGATTTACCCCCTTGGAAACCCAACTGGGGTCACTATGAGTCAAAATCGACTCAATGACAGTGGGTTTGGTTTTCCTTTGGTATCCCTCATGACTATAGACACAAAACTTCTCAACAAAATTCTAGTCAATATAATTCATCAGCATATCAAAAAAACAATGCATTATGGCCAAGTGGAATTCATACACGGTATGCAAGGGTGGTTCAACATTAGAAAATCAATCAACGTAATCTACCACATAAATAAAACAAAAGAATCATGTCATCATCTCAATCAATGCAGAAAAGGCATTTGATAAAGCCCAACAACCATCCCTGATAAAAACTCTCAGCAAAATAGTAACACAAGGGAAATTCCTCAACATAATAAAGAGCATTGATACAAACCAACAGCCCAAAAAAAAAAAAAAAAACAACTTACTGCCATCTAGCCAGACTTGATTCATAGCAGCCCCTCCTTCGGTTTCCAAGGCGATAGCACTACAGAAGTAGATTGCCCAGCCTTCCTTCTGAGGAGTGGCTAGTGGGTTTGAACTGCCAGCCTTCTGGTTAGCAGTCAAATGCCTTAGGCACTATGCCACCAGAGCTCCGGAACAGCCAATATTATTCTCAAAGAGGAGAGAATGTAACACATTCCCCTTGCAAATGGGAACCAGACAAGGATGCCTTTTATCACCACTCTTACTCAACATTAGAATTCCTACCTAGAACAATAAGCAAGAAAAGGAAATAAAAGCCATTCAAATTGATAAGGAAGAAGTAAAACTATCCCTATTTGCAGGTAATATCACCCTATACATAGAAAATCCCAAAAATGCCACAGAAGGCTACTGAAACTAATAGGAAGATTCAGCAAAGTGGCAGGGTACAAGATCAACATAAAAATATCAGTTGGATTCCTTAACACCAAAAAAGAGAACTTGAAAAAGGAAATCAGAAAAATATTACCATTTACAGTACACCCCCAAAAAAGAAAATATGTAAGACTAAATCTTCTTGGGGAGGGAACACTGCGGGGGAAAAAAAATGCATTGAGCCATGTCACTTTAGTTTTGTGTATTTCACTGTACATAAATTATATTCCAATAAAATGTATTAAAAAAAGAGATAATAAATTTTGCCAGCCATGTAAAAGACCTATACAAAGAAAACTACAAAATGCTACTGCAAGAGACCAAGAGGCCCATAAACAAAAAAGAAAACCACTGCCATCAAGTCAGTTCTGATCCATAAAAATGGAAGAATATTCCATGTTCATGCATAAGAAGACTTAACATTGTGAAAATGCCAGTACTACCCAGAGTGATCTACAGATACAATGCAATCCTGATCCATATTGTAACAGCATTCTGTAACAAATTGGAAAAACTGATCATCAGCTTTATATGCAAAAGGAGTCCCCAGATAAGTATTACTGAAGAAGTAGAACAAAGTAGGATTGCTCCCACTACCTGATCTCAGAATCTATGGGACAGCCATGATAGTCAAAACAGCCTGGTACTGATACAACAGACACATAGACCATGGAACAGAATTGAGAATCCAAATGTAAATCTACCTACCTGTAGACAGCTGATCTTCTACAAAGGGCTAAAGTCCATTAAATGGAAAAGAGACAATCTCTTTAACAAATGGAGCTTGCATCACTGGATGTCTATCTGTAGAAAAATAAAACAGGACTCATACATCACATCATGCATGAACGCTAACAATATGTTTTGAAAGAAGTACAGCCAAAATACTCCTTAGCAGCAAGAATGGCCAGATTTCATCTCAAGTGCTTTAGCTATATTGCCAGATGTGACCAGACCCTGAAGAATGATATCATGCTCGGTAAAGTAGTTGTTGTTGTTGTTAGGTGCCGTCGAGTCATCTCCAACTCATAATGACACTATGCACAGCAGAACGAAACACTGCCTGGTCTGCACCAGCTCCACAATCCCTGCTATATTTGAGCCCATTGAGGCAGCTACTGTGTCAGTCCATCTCATTGAGGGGCTTCCTTTCCTTCATCAACCCTCCACTTACCAAGCATGACATCCTTCTCCAGGAAATGGTCCCTTCTGACAACATGACCAAAGTAGTTGAGACGAAGTCCAGCCATTCTCGCTTCCAAGGAGCATTCCAGCTGCACTTCCTCCAGGACAGATTTGTTAGTTCTTTTAGCAATCCATGGTACTTTCAGCATTCTTTTCCAGCACCACATCTCAAAAGCATCAATTCTTCTTCAGTCTTCTTTATTCATTGTGAAGCTTTCCCGTGCATATGAGGCAATTGAAAATGTCATGGCTTGTGTCAGGCATACCTTAGTTCTCAAGGAGACATCTTTGCTCCTCAGCACTTGAAAGAGATTCTTTGCAGCCGACTTACCCAATGCTATATATCGTCTGATGTCCTGACTGTTGCCTCCATTGGCATCAATTGTAGAACCAGTCAGTGTGAAGTCTGACAACTTCAATTTTTTCTCCATTCATCGTGATGCTCCTTACAGGTCCAATTGTGAGAATTTTTGTTTTCTCTATATTGAGATGTGATCCATACTGCAGGCTGTAGTTTTCAATCTTCATCAGTAAGTGTCTCAAGTCATCCTCACTTTCAGCAAAGTTGTGTCATCAGTGTATCTCAGGTTGTTAATGATTCTTCCTCCAATTCTAATCCCATGTTCTTCTTCATATAGTTCAGCTTCTCAGATTATTTGCTCAGGAGAGAGACTGAATAAGTATGGTGAAAGGATCCAACCCTGACACACTCCCTTATTGATTTTAAACCATGCAGTGTCCCCTTGTTCTGTTTGAATTACAGCCTCCTGACCCATGTACATGATCCTCATGAGTACAATTAAGTGTTCTGGAATTTCCATTCTTCTCAATTTTATCCACAGTGTGTTATGATCCACACAATCAAATGCTTTTGCATAGTCAATAAAACACAAGTAAACATCTTTCTGGTATTCTTTGCTTTGAGCCAAGATCCATCTGACATCAGCAATGATATCCCTTGTTCCACGTCCTCTTCTGAATCCAGCCTGCACCTCTGGAAGTTCTCTGTCAATATACTGCTGTAACCATTTTTGAATTATCTCCAGTAAGATTTTACTTGCATGCAATATTAATGATATTGTTCTATAATTTCCACACTCTGTAGGATCACCTTTCTTTGGAATGGGCACAAATATGGATCTCTTCCAGTCAGTGGGCCAGGTATCTATCTTCCAAATCTCTTGGCATAGCTGAGTGAGTGCCTCCAATGGGACATCCATTTGTTGAAACATCTCAGTGGGCATTCTGTCAATTCCTGGAGCCTTGTTCTTTGCCAATTCCTTCAGGGAAGCTTCAACTTCTTCTTTCAGTACCATTGGTTCTTGATCATATGCCACCTCCTGAAATGGATGAACATCGGCCAGTTCTTTTTGGTACGGTGACTCTGTGTATTCTTTCCATCTTCTTTTGATGCTGCCTGCATCATTCAATGTTTTGCCCATAGAATCTTTCCGTTTTTCTCATCTTTTTGATGACCTCTTGCTTTCACATGGATGATGTTCTTGATGTCATCCCACATTTCTTCTGGTTTTCAGTCATTAGTGTTCAGTGCATCAAAACTATTTTTTAGATGGTCTCTAAATTTAGGAGGGATACATTCAAGATCATATTTTGGCTCTTGTGGACTTGTTTTAATTGTCTTCAAGTTGAACTTGCGTATGAGCAGTTGATGGTCTTTTCCACATCAGCTCCTGGCCTTGTTTTGGCTGAAGATATTGAGCTTTTTCATCACCTCTTGCCACAGATGTAGTTAATCTGATTCCTGTGTACTCCATCTGGCAAAGTCCACGTGTATAGCCACCGTTTGCATTGTTAAAAAAGTTATTTGCCATCAATAAGTCGTTAGTCTTGCAAAATTCTATCATACGATCTCCAGCATTATTTCTGTCACCAAGGCCAAATTTTCCAACTACCGATGATTCTTCTTTGTTTCCAACTTTTGCGTTCCAGTCACCAGTGAAAATTAACACACCTTGATTGCATGTTCAGTCAATTTCAGACTGCAGAATTTGATAAAAATCTTCAATTTCCTCATCTTTGGCTTTGGTGGTTGGTGTGTATATTTGAATAATAGTAGCATTAACTGGTCATCCTTGTAGGTGTATGCATATTATCCTATCACTGACAGCATTGTACTTCAGGACAGATCTCAAAACATCCTTTG
>NW_006921672.1:2319242-2338242 GCF_000298275.1 Orycteropus afer afer
AAGCTTTTCCCTGGCCAATTATTTGAGAAGTGGATGGGCTGTTCCTTCTTCCCAGTCTGTCTCCGTCTATAAGCTTCAAAGAAACCTGTGTACCTTGTGCAACCGTGCTGGTGTTTGAAACACCGGTGGCACAGCCTCAAGCCTCACAGCTACGTGCAAGCCAGGATACTGAGCACTGTGGGCTCCTGAGGAGGCTGGCCCAAGGCAAACTCAGTATGACAAACTCACAGACAAGTTCGTCTCCCTCAGCTGTTGGAAACCTCTCCGCCCTCCCCTTACCTGGATCCTCCCTGGATCCAGGGCTCCTTTCCCAGAGCTTTTTAAATCAAACCTTCTCTCTCTCTTTTTTATAAGAAAAAAAAAAATGTATTATTAATTGACCCATTATGATGCCCCTTTCTTCATTCCCACTATTCACACAGCGTCCACAAGGAAAGTTAACAGCTTTTGGATACTAAATATGGCAAAGCCAAACCTGTGTTCCACCATCATCTATGCCCCAGCTGGCACTGCACAGCCCTGGGTCAACTTGAGGCCTGGGTCACTTAGAGCTCCTTTCCCAAACTTAACTCATGATCAGAATTGCAAGAGTTACATTGTAATATACCGAACCCCAGACTCCTCACCTGAACCCACTGACTGTGTCAGCAGGAATGGGGACCAAGAAATGTGGATGTCTAACAAGCACCCTCGGTTGTTCAACAGGCAAGGCCCGGAATCCTAACTTAGGAGTCTGAGTACAGGTCAGAAGTTCTCCTGGTTCCTGAGCCACAGAAGTTCATCAGCACTGTTTTTGTTAAATGCCAACTCCATTTGTCACCCAAACAAAGGTAATGCAAGGAAGCCTTTTGCTGGAGGGGATACATATTTCAAGCCCTTCTACAGCACATTCAGGTAGGGCTCATTTGCACACCTGCATATTTTCCCCAATTTTCCAGCATAACCCTCTGTGAATAATTGCAGTTTAGCTAATTGAATCTCAGAGCACCTGTTTCTTAATCAATATTAATGCATTGCATGGTTACAGAATGTGTAATGAATCATTCTGGTAGGGGGCGAGGGGGGGGATTAAATTTGAAAAAGCATTCAGTGTTCATCTGCAGCCTGATGACTTGAGGCCAGAATCCTGTCTGAAGAGGTGTACAGGGAAGAGCTGGGTTGCTAGACAGGAAGGGAGCCCCGAGAGGCCAGGGGCCTTGGCAGGGCTGTCACTCCAGGCAACTGCTGCCCGCTTGTTGTTGTTGTTGTTGTTATGTGCCGTCGAGTCGGCCCTGACTCATAGCGACCCCTCCTTGGGTTTCCGAGGCAGTATCACTACGGAAGTAGGATTGCCCAACCTTCCTTCCGAGGAGTGGCTGGTGGATTTGAACCACCAGCCTTCTGGTTAGCAGTCAAGTGCTTTAGCCATTATGCTGCCCACTTAGGTATCTCATTTTGCCTGTAACTTCCCAACTCCCCAAACGCCTGCCCTGTTGCCATTCCCTAGGAGAGTCCATCTTCGACACTGACAACTTCAGCACTGATTTTCTGTTTCCCCTGAATCTCCAGATCTTGCCCTTGTACATGTCCTCTCCTGATCTAGCCGTGTATCAAAAAGTACCCAGTTACTAAGGGCTAGGGGGAGTGGGGTAAGAGTTAGGGAAAAATAGATAGATGGATGAATGGATGGAGAGAAGGAAGGAAGCAGAGAAAGAAAGATGAGTAGTTGCATGGATGGATAGATTGTGTGCTTTTTTTTTTTTTTGTATCCATAAGTTGGTAAATATCAGATAGAAGTAATTATTAAAAGAAAACATAAAACTAAATAAAAAATAAAGATAAGGGAAAACATTAACTTTACATATAAAAACATGAATCTTAGTATGTACTAAATAGGTAACATAGCTACACAGAAGAAGCAAATTGATTAAAATAACTTCTTAATACAATACTAAGAAAACAATATGTAACAGAATATATCCAAAGAGCAATAGAATTACAAAGGTGTCTTGAGCTTTGCCTAATATTAAGCCTTATTTTTGGTAGCATTATTGGTTGTTGTATTTCTGAAACTATTTTGTTTTTATTGCTTAAAAAACAAAATACCCAGTTCCCCTAGCGGATTTATGGCAGAGCCTCTGGAGACAGCAGCTGGGTTCCATGATTTTCAGAGACCCCTGTCAATTCTTTGACTCAGAAAAGTGAGGCTTTGGTGCTCCTGTTTCCTCAACAGTTTCAGCTCAGACGTTGCTCTGATGCTCCCTGCATCATACCTTTCCAGGCATGCCCTCTACTCTGATGGTCAGTGGCATGACACTCCCAATGAACCAAGACCAGAAGCAGTGCTCTGCTCACCTCTGGGTCCCATGTCTAGCACACGGCCTGGGGAGACATAGGTACTTTAAAACTTAAGAGTTGAGCACATGACTGGGCACTGGATTATTTCCTCTGTGTAAAGGTGTGAGATGTGATTTTACAGCTCTTGGGGCTATTACCATGTTTTCTCCAATCACATCTAGGCTGACAGAAAAAAACCTCCTAACCCAGTGTGAAGTTCTGCAAGACCCTGTTCTCTGTATCATCTAGAGCAGCCCCATCCTTAGACAGCTGACTGCAGAGTACCCAGGCAGTGCTGTCGGCCAGTGCTTGTGCCATGGGCCAGGACACTGAGCACTGTGGGCTCCTGAGGAGGCTGGCCCAAGGCAAACAAACCCTCAGAGCAGGAGGAACAAATGTTTTAATCATTTAGAATTGGAAAGCCCTTTTCCATGACTATGTCTCTTATCTAAGACTTCCTCTCTCTACTATTGTTTGCCAAAAGAAGATGCTAGAGGACCCTGGACTCAGAGCAAAAGGCAGGACATATTCCCAAAAGATCTTTTGTACCCAAGCCAAGGAGAGCCCCAGTAACCCATCCTGTCCCATGACAGAGGAGACCCCACCACCTTCCTTCTTTAGAAATGTTAATATCTGCAGTTTGGCCACAGTTCCTTCTTGTGTTCAGCCTGGTGGCTATTCTCTAACATTTAAGGTGACTTTGCAAATATCTAATCGTTCCTGTTATAGGTTATTTTTATTACTCGAGTTCTAAAAGCAGTTGGATTATCATAGACTGTAGTTTACCATCCTGACATTTCCCTAATCTCTTAACCAATTTATCCCACAGCCAACTCAACATCTCTACTTAGACATTTCACAGAAACTTCCAACTCAGATTTCCAAAACTAAATGAAATGCCTTCTTCCCAAACCAAAGTGCTTTCTATCTTCACTATTGCAACACATGCTACTACTGCCCACACAGTTGTTAAGCTAGAAACCTACCAATCCTACTTGACTTCTTTTTTTTTTTTTTTCTCATTCCACACAGCTTTTAACTCTATTTTCACCATGAATCCTCCTGTAGCAGATTCAGCCCTGCCCTTATCTTTTTGGGCTTTATACTGGGGTGCATGCCCATCCAATGACCAACTGCCTCAGGCTTCTTCAGGCTGCCAGAGTTCACTGCTCAAGCACAGGCAGGCCTGGAGTGCCAGGATCAGGCCACAACAAATGACTGACTGAATTGGTATATAAATATCCCGTCTCCCCTGCCTCAGCCCTTGGGTGAGATACTCTAAGGCTATGCTGTCCAACACAGTAGTCACCAGCCATGTGTGGCTACTGAGCATTTAAAATAGCCTGTTGCAACAGAGTAAGTGAAATTTTAATTTTATGTAACTTTAATTAATTTTGATTTAAAAAACTGATACTCAATTCAGTTTTTAGAAAACATTTGTATATGTTTAGTACACTTAGGTGTATGAATCGGCTTTACAACTACAAATTTTTGACCTAAAAATACAGATCAGGTATTTTTGATGAAAGTTGGGTGTTCAAATTGAGATGTGCTGCATGTTTAAATTGCAAACTGGATTATGAAGACTTAATTTTAAAAATGCATGTAAAATATCTCATTAATAATCTGTAATCTTGATTACCAGTTCAGTGTTACTCTTTGGGATATATTTGGTTACATAACATATATTCTTAAAATTAACTCTACCAGTTTTATTTTTTCCTATTTTTAGACTGTAGCTACTATAAAATGTTAGGTTGCATAGGTGGCCCACACTATACTTACAGTAGACAGTGCTGCTATAAAGGCACGTACGTGTTCTAGTGAGGTCAAGCTCTAGTTACCCACAGTAGCTTGATTACTCACCCTTTTGGGATCTCCTTCCCTTCCCAGTCCCCCATCTCCATCCCTTGCTGGTGTTTCTGGAAATCAAATAAATTACTGTACTAGAATCCTTGTCTCAGGGTCTGCTTTGGGGTCATCCCAAACTAAGACCCCTAAACCACACTTCTTTTGTAACAGTACAAGTCCATATCATCTCTAATGTCATAAATGGACTGTGACAGTGACTGCCTAACTGGGATCCCAACTTCTGCTCTTGCTTCTTGGTCTATTCCAATCCATTCTTTACACAGCAGCTCGAGTGATCTTTGTGAAACTCAAATTTCATTATATTCCGTTCTTGCTTAAAATCTTTCAGTTACTAGGTGCCACTGAGTTGATTTTCAGCTCACAACAACCATGTGTGACAGAGTAGAACTGCCACATAGAGTTTCATAGGCTGTCATCTTGATGGGAGAAGATTGCCACAGAACTGCTAGGTAGACTCAAACCACCAACCATGGAGTTAGTGACCGAGCACTTAAGCATTGCATCACCAGAGCGCCTTTAAAACTTTCAATGACTTTCCATTAATCTTAGGAAAAAGCTATAATATC
The DNA here is from genome assembly GCF_000298275.1 of Orycteropus afer afer. Classification (NCBI taxonomy): domain Eukaryota; kingdom Metazoa; phylum Chordata; class Mammalia; order Tubulidentata; family Orycteropodidae; genus Orycteropus; species Orycteropus afer. The sequence goes on from NW_006921672.1 coordinate 2,323,997, forward strand.
CTGAATCTGACCCAGAAGCCCCTGCACAAATGGCCTACCTCCTAGCCTCATCTTGTTCATCCTCCACCACCCCACATTTCTCTGTTTCAGCCGCATCTGCTTCCTTTCAGGGTACTGGGTGCCTTGTGCTCAGACCATCTCCCTTTCCTCTTCAGTTGTATAAGTAGCCCAGCTCCTCCTCCTCATCCTTCAGAGCCTAGTTGAAATATCACTTGTTTAGAGAAGACAGTCTCCATCTTCTAGACAAAACTATGCCAGACTCCTTGTTACATATTCTCCTGGCATCCCTACTTCTTTTCTTAGTCTTTATTGCTATTAAATTACATAATTAATTATAGAATATCTTTCTCTACCATTAAAATACATCTTTATGAAGAATGCTCATTTTAAAACTTAGGCTTTGACATACAACTATTGTTGTTAGCTGCTGTCGCATCAGCCTCCGACTCTTGGTGGCCCCGTGTACAGCAGAATGTTGTGATCCACAGGGTTTTCATTGGCTGATTTCTGGAAATCTATCACCAGACCTTTCTTTCTAATCCATCTTAGTCTGGAAGCTGTGTAGAAACCCATGTGCGTTCACCTGTTCGGCATCGCTTATGCATCCACTGACTGATGGGTGGTGTCTGCCTATGAGGTGCACTGGTTAGGAATTAAACCCAGGCCCCTGCATGGAAGGCAGAATTCTACCACTGCACCACCAGTGACACAGGGTCGGTACCCAATAAATATGTGTGGGATCAGTGAGAGAATGAACAACCTTGCTCTTTACTATTAATCTTGGATTTGATTCTTCTCATTTGTGTTTGAATGAGCTGATAAATACCCTTTCCTACCCCCAGCATCCTGTAAGTATTAATTGAATGATAAATAGACCCAAGAGTCAGACAGATCAAGACCAAAATGTCAGCTTTATTAACGATAAAACTGTGTTAGAGGATGTATCAGAGCGTATTAGAATGTAACTTTGAGAATATCACCCTACCCATCCCCTCAAGTTGAACTTACTCTCTTAAACCTCAGGCCTACCCTCAGGAGAAAGAAGTCTTGATGACTAAGGTCCCAGTATGGCCAAGAGAATCAACCAAAGCATGCCCTCTCTGTGGGCAGTCAGTTCTGAACAGAAAGTGAGGCACCAAGCTTCACAGGCTCAGCTCCTTCTCCCAGTCAGACAAGTCACCCCCTCTTCTTTGAGGAGAAATGAAGAAGAGGCGAGGGCCTGGTAGTTTTCTCTGGGGAGAGCTTCTCCTCACAGATCAGAAGACGTGGGAAACAAGAGTTCCCCCCAAGACCTTGGAGCCTGTTTACTCATGTATAAGACAGTGTAGTAGACACACTGAGCTGTCAAGCAAAGTGGAAGGTGTGGAATTACTACAAAAATGCAAGGTGTTATCAAGAACTCTTACACACACCTAGACTGACTGGCATCCTGTCTTTTCTCCTCTTTCTTTGGAAAAAAATTAAAAACATTTAAAGTTACTCATTGGCTAAAAAACAAGGGCTACTTGTCCAAAGCCTTGAGCCTCCAATGTGACCTTGAAATGAAGCATGGTTTCCACCCACTGCTCCCATAAACCCAGCATTGTCTTGCCACATTCACCAAATATGATAGCTAAGCAGATTGGTTTACAGGCTGAAAAGGAAAAAGGAAAAAAATTCCAATTAAAAATGTGCTAAAGTCCTTTGAAAATTCATAAGTAACAGCTAAGGAACTAGTCTGGTGCTTACATTCTGACAGCCTGACAGCTTCATTTGGTGAAGTCTTTTGAAAAAGTAACTTGAAAACTTGTATAAATTGCAACATTTGTATTTTAAGTCACACAGGCATGACAACATAATTATTCATTACTTTGGAGAATGTTCTTGATTTTGGGAAGACATTAATATCCCCAGCCCTTGTGCCAAATTAATAAGAAGCCCCAAGAATCAAAGAAAACAAACAAGCAAAACCCCATCTCCGTAGGAGAGAAGAGTCTGTGCTTTGAAATGTGCTGGGGTCTCCAGTGTCACTTAGAAAAGACAGGTGTACATTTCTGCCTAGTGACTGATAAAGATGCTCAGGCAGAGGCTGCTGAAAAGACATGTCTCTCTACCCTCAAAGGAGAGGCCTTTTGTTTGCTTTCTGTTGCCAGTAGCAGTTGGGCCTGCAAGAGTTATTATTATTATTAAATGAGAAAGGAGAGAGTATCCAAGATACTAGAAACATGCAGATGGAGAACCCAGAAGGATCGAAGTGAAGGCCTTAAAACAATAGCAGTGATCCATTGAAGGTATATTAGATACCTAGCACTGTGCCAAAGGGCATTACAACCGTGAGATCCTGAAGAAGGTACTATCATTCTCAGTTTACAGAAGGGGAAATTGAGGCACAGGGAGGTAAACCATTTTCCCATGATCATATGGGTGGTAAAGGGCAAAACCAAGATTTGAACCCTAGCATACTGGCTCTGAGCAAACCAGTGACCTCTCTTTGTGATACTCCCTGAAGAAATTTTTCTCCATCAGGCTGTTAGGGGTCTGCTCTTTCTGAATGTCTGCCTCATCCTTCTCTCTGCTGCTAAGGCAGAAGTTGACTAACTCCTAATGCCCAAGTTTACATCCTCTGCACCTAAGAGACCAGCCCAGACTGAATCTCTTAGACCCAGTTCCAAATTAGTAAGAAAAGAATCCCAGCAGCCCTCCTTCAGTAAGGGATACAGACTTGATTGAGCTATGTCCAGGAATGGGACTATGTAGCTCAAACCCAGCTTCCAGACATCACCACACTTGTGGGCAAGGGTAAACGAGAAGATGGCTATGATGGTCCTGTGTGGAAGAGGGCTCTATACACTGAGGATGTTTCCCAGAGGGTTCTGGCTTGACCTTGGTCCAAAAGCAGTCATTATGTATGAATGTCCTTGCCTTCTCCCCAGTCTTGCCCATGGCAGAATCTTTCCTCTCCACCATTGTCGTTCAATACTTAACTTACCATGTACAAGGCAATACGTTAGGTGTTATTCAGTGTATAAAAGCAATTAAGACACTGAGCCTGCCTTTAATGAACGTATAGCCTGGTGTGAAGATCACTCAGGTGTACAAATAATGTGGTGCATGCTGTGTGTTGGTACTGTGTGTCAGTGTGTATGTGTGTTTAAGAGAGAGAGAGTGTGTGTGAGTGCCATATGTGAGTGTGTGTGGGCACTGTGTTTGAATAGATGTGTATGTATATCTGAGTGTTGTATGTGAGTGTATGCAAGTGTAGTGTTTGTGTGAGTGAGTGTTGTGTGTGTTGTGAATATGTGTGTGTTGTGAGTCTGTGCATTAGTGTGTATGTGTCAATATGTGTGTGTATGTGTGTAGAACAGTGCATGTGAGTGAATGGTGTATAGAGTAGTATATGTGAGTGTGTATGTGTGAGCATGTGCAGAAGAGCAGTGTGTGTGAGTGTTGTATATGAGTGGTATGTGTGAGTGTGTATGTGTGAGCATGTGTAGGAGAGCAGTGTGTGTGTTATATGAATAGTATGTGTCTGTGAGTGCTAAGGGGGCAAGAAGGCCACATTTTCTGACCTCCTCTAATCCCCCAAGAGGAAGATAGAATCACCATTAGCAGCCCGAGGCCTGTCCCTGTGGGGCCAGACATGCTGCCTCCCTCCAGCCCTTTCCCCAACTCTGACACCAGCTGTTCCTCCCACAACACCTACCCCCTCTCTGCTGGGTTCAATAATTCACTGCAGTGGCCACGTAGAACTCAAAGATTATGGGGTTTATTAGGGAAGCACCAGGCTACAATTCAAGTTCAGGAAAAACACCTGCCCTCTCAGCCAACAGTCTCTCTCAGTCTCTCTCCCAGCGATACACGTCTCTCAGTGTCTCTCAGCAGTGTGTGTCTCTCAGGAGTGTATTTCTCTCAGCAGCACTTGCTTCTCAGCCAGCAGTCAGAGAGACTCCTTCTGCCTCTAAGAGGGCTCCTTTAGAGCCTGGCAGAGTAGCCAAACTAACCAATCATAACATCGGAATTCTAAACACCTGAGAGAGAGTGAACTTCCCGGAACATTGCTTTGTGCCACCCGCAACAGAAATACCCCAGGTGGATAACTAACAATCAGGAGCTCCTCAGTTGCTCACGGCAAATTGCACCATGGAGTTTACACAGATTTATGGCTAGAAAAGCCATACCAGGTAATTTACTACACTGCAGTGAGTATGAACATGTATTGTCAATGTGTATGTGTTGTATGTGAGTGAGTGTTGTATGTTTATGTGAGTGAGTGCTGTGTCTGAGTGCATGTGTCTGAGTATGTGTACGAGAGCAGAGTATATGTGTTGTGTCTGAGTGTTATGTGTGAGTTTGTATGTGTGTGTGTGAGTTTGTGTGTACATTACAGAGATACTAATGCTTTAAGAGTCCAGGAAAAAAAAAAAAAAAAAAACCTCACTGCCATTGAGTCTATTTGACTCATAGCAACCCCTCCTAAGAGTCCAGAGAGGGGAGAAATCACAAGTTGCTCCCCCATGATGCTCAGGTTATTCTGATATTGTTGGTGAGGTAGGGAAGCATAGGTTTTGGAGTAAAATACCTATTAAGATTCCATTCTGTTCTGCGATTTCAACAAACTGCTTGACTTCTTTGATTCTCAGTTTCCTCATTTGTAAAATGGGGACACCGCCACTTCTCTCACATGGCACTTAAGAGAATTAACTCACATGACTGTGTTTAGTAAAAAATGGACTCTCTCCTCTTCTTTCCCTTCCCCTCGTCTTTCCCATGCCCATAGGACTTGTACCCCTTACCTCGTCGTAACCTGGGTGTCTGTGTGTCTGTCCGCCTTTCCTGTGTGTGAATTTCTCCAGAATTTAGTCCATATTTCAGTCCCCCTGTGACCTTAATTCCTGAAACATGAAATGTTAGGGATTTGTATCAGTAACAACCAAGTTATTATTATATGTTATTTTTTTGCCCATATCACTCAGCAGTTTCATCTTACAGGTAAATGCATGTATTTGTATCTTTCTTTAAAACTGTTTTTTATTTGTTGTGTAGACATCATAGCATCAATAATAATACTAGTAACTATTAATATAGAAATTCACTTTGTTGTTGTGGTTGTTATGTGCCGTCAAATAGGCCCCGACTCATAGCAACCCCTCCTTGGGTTTCCGAGGCAGTATCACTACGGAAGTAGATTGCCCCATCTTCCTTCCAAAGAGTGGCTGGTGGGTTTGAACCTACAGCCTTCTGGTTAGCAGTCAAGTGACTTAGGCACTACGCTACCAGAGCTCCTAGAAATTCACTAGTAATAATTAATATTAATTGAGTAACTGCTATATGTCAGGCACTCTTCTGAGTGTTTATACATGTATTGCCTTACTTAAATCTTAACAACAAACCAATAGGTACTATTATTTTATCCATTTTACAGATAAGGAAAGTGAGGCACAGAGAGGCCAAGTAATTGTATGAGAATGAGAAAGAAGAGAAGAGGAGTGATAGGACCAAAGTAACAATACAGAGTAGTTGATGCAGCACTGTATGAATTGCAGTTAAGCTTTGATTCTGCAAGCAGTGTGGCATGGACAAGTTACTTACATTCTGAGAGAGACTTTGTCCTCATTGGTGACATGGACTCCTGCTTCAGAGGTTTCTGCCTGGGAGCCATGGGAGCCGTATGAGAGTATGTGCCATGCTCTGTATGTGTAAGAGCCATGTTCGTGTTAGCCAGCTCAGTATTGGTCAAGTCTTACCTCCCTGCCCCACCCCCTTCTCTCCACTACCCATGACCTAGGAAGACCTAGGCACACAGTGCTTGCTTCAACAGGGAAGAGTCAGGGCTGGCTAACTTTCACTTTCTTGAACTCCAGGATAAGTGACAAGGCTGGGCACCAAGAGAAATGGGGGAAAGGTGGAACTTCAGAGAATTCCAGGTATATAACTACTGAGTTTCATGGAAATCCAAAGGGTCCTTGGTCAATTGCAGCCATTACAGAGACTAGGCACTGCAGATATGGCACAGGGAAGCCCCTTTTACTTACTACTGAGAAGCGTTATCATGGGGAAAGGTCTTGGAGTAGACAAGCCTGGGTTGGTGACCTAGGTTCATCACCTCCTACCTATAGAATCTTGGGCAGGCCATTCAGCCTCTCAGAGTCTCAGTTCTCACATCTACCAAGTAAATATAACATCAGTTCAGGCTCACAGGATTGCTGTGATGATCTGAAGTGGTATCATCAGATCCTCACTGGAGGGTCTAGCACATAGGAAGCATTTAATACAGTTGAGGAGATGTTAGTATTAATATTGTTATTTTGTAGCCTTCCAGTCTCTGGGGGCTTTGTGCCTCTCCGGCTTTTGTTGATTTAGAACTCTTTGTTCCTCCCTAGTTTATGGAGAGAAGTCAGGATGTGGTCACCACACCTGGTCACTTGCAGCTCACCCCAGATAACGATGATGTCGAGCATAACTTGTGCCTTGAAAGCATTTTATTTCTGAAAAAAAAGCAAATGCAGTGTGTGCAGCTACTAGCCATTCTTACATATAAGAACAGACAAGTATTCCCCAAATGCTCTAAGAGAAAAAACAGAGAAACCACAGGGCTATGTAAAAAGGGTTTAACATCAGTCCTTTAAGAAACAATGAGGATATAGATTCTTGGATTTGGAAAGAAGCCTCCACAATGCCCTGTCTACCCTCCTGAACCAGATCCTCCAGTAATTGGCCTTGAAAAATCCGAAATAGCAACTTCACAACCACAGACTAACAAACCATACATGGGCTCCTTCAGCACAACTAAATGCCATATTTCTCACACGGCCTCACCTTGCTATTTGATTGTTACTTGTGTGTAAACTGGGGCTGCCTACCCATCATGCACTATGTCACCTTCTCTTCTGTTCCCGCTTCCTCTGGTCTGGGACTGAGCAATCACTGTTGTTGATCAGCTGTTTTAGGATGCACCAGCGAGGGCTCAGGAAATAGTTCAATCTTAGTGACCGTATTGATACTCTTGCTCTCTGGTGCAGTTGAAACAGAAGGATGACTGGCTGTGTATCTCTGATGCATCATGTTGATCTAATAGGATTGAGCCTATAGCACCCCCACCATGCCCTTTTACATGTAGCTGATGTCTATCAATTCTGCTGGACTCAGATCAGATTTTTACTCCTCCAGGGACACTTGCCTGAACACTTCCCCTCTCACACACACAAATAGTCTGTGTCCTTTTATATTCCAAGAGCACCCTTTGCAAAGCCCTATCACAGTACTTAGCACCTTGTAATGTTCATCATCTATTTGCTGCTCAGCTCCCACCAGCCTATGGAAGTTCTATCTTTCATCCTCATCTTTTAGTCTTAGCACACTGCCTGGCACATTGTAGTTGCTTAAGAAATGTTGGATGAATGACCTGGTTGGGCTAAATGGTGGCAAAACTCTGCCTCCATCTCCCCAGCCCACTAGTTAGTCATGGACCCTGTGATATTCTCTGAGAGAAACTGTCCACCCATTTACAAAGTTGATGAAGAAGCTATTAGTCATCTTAAATACTATTTTCTCATTGAATTGCCTTCACAAATGGCAAGAACAGATGGCACCCAAGACATGTTGTCATTATAAAACTATGAAAACGTTATTTGTTTTTAAAAATTTTTAGAAGGAACCGGCACATGACTGCAGAGTATTTCCAAAGCAGCCCAGGGAGAGCTGGGGTGGGGAAGAAACACTGTGCTTTAACGTTTTCCTTTCCAGACTTGCCATGCCATCAGTTTTCATCCTGGCCCTTTCTTTTCTGTCAGTGTAAAAAACTCTTGGCCCTTGAGTTGATTCCGACTCCTAATGACCCTATTGGACAGAATAGAACTGCCCCATAGGGGTTCCAAGGCTATAAATCTTTACGAAAACAGACTGCCTCATCTTTCTCTTGCAGAGTGGCTGGTGGGTTCGAACCGCTGACCTTTTGGTTAGTAGCCAAATGCTATAAACAACAAATTCTCAAAATCAAGTTCAGAGACTAGTTTGATTATCTTTCTTTATAAGGGGAAAAGGAGCTCTGGTAGCATAGTGCCTAAGGCACTTGACTGCTCACCAGAGGGCTGGCGGTTCAAACCCACCAGCCACTCCTCGGAAGGAAGGTTGGGCAATCCTACTTCCGTAGTGTTACTGCCTCGGAAACCCAAGGAGGGGTCGCTATGAGTCGGGGCCGACTCGACGGCAAACAACAACAACAACATAAGGGGAAAAGGAGGTTTAATACAGATTGTGCACCCACTGTGTGCCAAGTACTATCTTAAGCAACTTAAATATAGATTCACAAGGTTCCATTCTACCTTGCTTAATAAGCATAAATAAAAGTTTGCTATACTGGCAGTCCCCGGGTTATACATGTCTGAGTTACATACAGCCTACTTAGGTACAATTCGTAGTCACGAGCCAACCCCCATAAAGTCGGTTACATTAAAAATGTCAGGAACATACAGTGGTTCATAATAACAACTGGTACTACTTTGACACACATCAAAATATTATTATTATTATTATTATTATTACTGTGTTATTATGTTAAAGATATTTTTGTGTATCTGGAAATATTTCTTTGATTTTTTTTTTTTATACATAGAAAGGTACACTATGTACTGTCTACTAAGCCAAACATTTGACTAACTGCTATTAGATACAAATCATACCTAACTATTCCAACTTACATACAAATTTGACTTAAAGACAGACTTAGGAATGGAAGCCATTCATAATCCAAGGACTGCCTGTACTAATTTAATTACAAAGTTGGGGTGGCAGCAATGGAGAGAAGCCCACTGTGATCAATATGGATTTGATGTGGTGCCAGGAACTGAAATTTAGAGTCAGGGACACTGACCTCATAAATGTACCTACCCATGTAATCACACAACATCCTCCTTGTAGAAAAGTCCTAGCCAGCAATGCTGGCTCACTTGCCCTGATGAAATCTAAGCGCTAAGATCAATAGAGCAATATTTTATGAAATTCAATTTATCAGGAGATTTGACATCTTAAAGATGATGGAATGTCTTATTTATTGGCAATCGTAGAAACTTCAGAAATGTTTGGCACAGTGAATGCTAGAGTCCAAAGTTAATGTGAAATATCCTGTCCTTGAAAGAAGACAATGATGGAGAGTTGCTTTTGAAAGCTGAATCTCAATTCAGACCTTCACCACCATTGTATAAGCAAGCCAAGATTCCCAGACAAAATGAAAGTGTCATTTGCAATGAAGTAAAGTACTCCTTCTACCAAAAATAAAATCAAAAACAAGGAAAGAACTCACACGTCTTTACAAATGGGGATAAACCAAAAAACCAAACCCACTGCCATCGAGTCAGGTCCGACCCATAGCGACCCCTCCTTGGGTTTCTGAGGCGATATCACTATGGAAGTAGATTGCCCAATCTTCCTTCTGGAGAGTGGCTGATGGATTTGAACCACCAGCCTTCTGGTTAGCAGTCAAATGCCTTAGGTACTATACCACCAGAAGCCTACAAAAATGGCCCATATAAAGTTGACCCTTACCCCCAGCCTTTTCTCAAATAAAGTTACAATAAATATTCAGGTCAAAAGTAAGGCACAAAATGTAATGTGGTATCCTGGATTGGAATCTGGAACAGAGAAAAGAACAGAAAAGCTGAGGAAACCCAAATAAAGTCTGCAGTTTAGTTGAGAGTGAGATACCCATGTTAATTTCTCAGTTGTGACAAACGTAATATAGGATGTTGACATTAGGGGAAGCTGGCTGAGGAATATATGGGAACTCTTTGCCACTGTTCTGTGTATCTAAAATTATTCCAAAATAAATTTATTTTGAAAATAAAAGGGGGGATAGGAAGGAAGTCAAAACTAAAGGTTAACAAAAAAAAAAAAAGGTTACTGAGGAAGAGATATGAAGTACTAAAAAGAATGTGAGACATGGCATCCATCCAAACACCTGAGTATGGTGCTTCCCTTCCTTATTAACTACCACTTGTGATAGTTGGAGGTTTGGGTCAACTTGGCTGGACCACAGTTTTGTGTGGTTTAAGCAGTTGTGATGTGGTTATTCCAATGATGGGATCAGATGTATATGTTTTGAGTGGCCAATTGTTGAAAGGGAGTTTCCCTAGGGGTGTGGCCTGCTTCCAGTATATTTATGGACAGCCTGGGAAAAAAGACACTCGTCTGTGGATCGGGATTCTGTTGTGCCACCTACAACTGTCCGTGAGCAAACAATCTACTGTTCGGCCTGGAGAACTTGAATTTGTCATTCGTTGGAGTCAACAGCCAGTATGCTGCCTGCCAACCTTGAGCTCCTCAGCCCCTGCAGCTACGTGAGTCGAGAAAAGCCTCTAGCTCGATGTTTGATCCAAAAATTTTGGACTTACCAGCTTCTATAAGCGTGTGAGCCATTTTCCTAAGATACATTTTCCTTTCTTTATATATATATAAGCTTTACTGGTTTTGTTTCTCTAGAGAACCCACCCAATCTAACACACTGCTATAGCTAAGTTCCTAACCTCTCAGGACCTCAGTTCTCATTGCCAAAAATGCACGTAATTAAGCTCTCTTCATGCAATTCTCACAGAGAATAAATGACATAAGATACAAAATGAACGGGCAATTAGTTAATGTTCAGTGTACATTAATTGAAGGGCAAGACAAAGTAAAAGTCAAAAGCCAAAAAAAGGAATTTTTTTTTTTTTTTTTTTTTTTTAAGTAGAAAGTCCTTATCACAGCACTTCCTGAAATTTTTGGAAAACCGGGAGTCTTATTTCAAGGCCAGGGCAGGCTGGGTACCATTGCCACTCACTGCTAGCCAGGACTCTCTATCTAGCAAGAGTTTGTGTAAGGTTGGCCTTGCACAACCCGTTTCTCACCTTAAGCAAACACCTCCTAATTAATGTATTAGCACTTTGAGCCCTCTGACTCATGGCAAATCCTCTTTTCACAAATTTATTTCCAAGTTACTTGAATTAACAGCAACTTTACTTTTCCTAGGTAAGTCCCATTATAGATAAGAATTGCTTCAAGGGAAAGAATTCTGCCTCTGTAACTTATTTTTTTTTTTTTTTCTTATCTCTGGTGTTGGAGAAATAAATAATAAATAAGCAAAAAATAAGCAAACTGACATATTCATTTATCTCCTCCCCTCCCTGCAAATAGATAGATGGCCCAGCAAATTAAATGTCAGTTAAGGAAACTACAGCCCAGAGAAGCTGAGGTACTTGCCCAGCACCACAGAGCTGATAGTGGAGGAACCAGACCTTGAACCTGGCTTTGGAGCTGTCCTGTTTCCTGTTACATCACCTTTCCGCTCCTGCTAACATCAAGTTGGAAAATGCTAGTGGGAGCCAGTGTTTTCCATCTCATTGCTCCCTCAGAGCAGAGCTTTCCAGAGTGGTTGGGTAGCATGCTAGATAGTCATTAGCCCCTTCCTAGAGACTTGTGAAATGTGTGTCCATCCACTTCTATCCTTAACACCAAACAGGTGCCTTTTCACCCATGGGTGCTGATTATAGAATCAAGCAAATCCAATAGACCTAACCCTGAGTTGTTACTCTTTTGTTGTTGTTGTTGTTGTTGTCAAAATACAGGTAACACATTTGTCAGCATTTACTTGTACAATTCAATAAAACAAATTACATCAGTTATTTCATATCTCCAACATTCATTGCCATGTTTTCCATCCACGTGAAACAGCAACTCAATGGAGTTCTTACTCTTAAAAGAGCTTAAAGAGACACCCAGTGGACTGAGCTGCCCTGGGCCCCTTCACCCTGAACTGTCTGGTTCTTACCCATACCACATGGGCAACCCACCCTTGACCTGGATTCCCAGCACCTTTTCTTGCTTCCAAGCCAGGGTCCTGAACCCTTTTGCTACACAGTATTCCCATTTTCAGCTGAGTCCTCTTTGCCTCACCTAAAGGTGAGTCTTTCCAGTCTGGATGTCACAATTGGTACTGTTTGCCTCGAGTCATTGGGTGGTACAAACATTTAACACATTCAGCTACTAACTGAAAGGTTGGAGGTTCAAGTCTCCCAGAGGCATGGAAGAAAGACCTGGTGATCTATTTCTGAAAAATCAGCTATTGGAAACCCCGTGGAGAACAGTTCTACTCTGACCCACATGGGGTTGCCATGAGTCAGAATCAACTCGACAGCAGCTAGTTACTGCTTACCTAGACTGCAACTTCTCTTTTCAGCCACTATTTGCTCTTGACTCTCAGGCTGGACTTGTCCAGGTATCCATCAATGTGTCAAGGAGCTCTTGTGGTGCAGTGGTTAAGACATTCTACTGCTAACCAAAAGGTCGACAGTTCAAACCCACCAGTCACTCCACAGGAGACATATAAATGAGACAGTCTGCTTCCGTAAAAGTTTATAGCCTTGAAAATCCTACGTGGCAGTTCTACTGTGTCCTGTAGGTTCATTATGAGTTGGAATTGACTTGATGAAAGTGGGTTGGCTTTGGTTTTCATGGGTCATTCTGTCTGGCCTGACCCATCCCAGCCCTCTGGACCCTCTCCCAGTGCCCTTCAAGGTTCCTGAGTTTTCAGCTAGGTTGCCAGAGCCTTACCACCCCTACACACACACAGTGAGAGAGAGAAAGAGAAAGAGAGAGAGAGAGAGAGAGAGAGAGGAGTCATTAGCATTGAATGACAACTTTCAGGAATAACCAACCTTCTTGGTTACAAATAAATGAGAGAGTGCTGCATTAATACAGTAATGGAAATATAATAAAGGAATTCATTGTCTCTGAAAGACAATATCAGCCACACAAACCCCATGGGATATCTCCAGACAGTAAATACAGCTCCATGCCTCTAATTCCTCTGGCCCCTAATTATCTCAGGAGGACTGTGACCCTCCAGTTCTCCCTATTAAAAGTAGATTTCCTTACAAAATGAACTGCGCTTTATTGAATTGCATCATTTTGATCACAGGAAATTGACATATTGGGCTCATTAGCCAGGAAGTTGGATAGTTAATTTGTAAGGATTCCTCAGAGCCTGTCCTGACCGCTCATCGAGGGAGCTAAACAGCCACGATGAGATGGAAGAAAGTTACTCCAGCGGAGTTGTTTTACTTTCCCCTCATTACAGAGATAATGAACAGAAAACTTCCCTGGTGAAGACATTGCTTCCCACCCCTTACCCACCTCCCCCGAAAGAAGTGATTCTGCTTTACTGCAACCTGATACCGTTTGATGGACAAACAGTCTTATTCTGCTCATTAACACCATTTTTCGTTTAAAATGCTTCCACCACTGAGATGGAAAGATGATCTGAGTCTTCGCCTTTATCTTTAATATTTAAAACTGTTCACACAACCTTTTAGAAATCAAATATTGATGCTGCTACCTGTTGTTCTTCAAAGTGAAGCAATTATATCGCAGGCCCTTCGCAGCAAGCCTGCCTTTATTAGAAACCAATGGGGGTGTTAGGGAGATGTTTCTTTCCCTCTCTGCAGCCTGTGCCTGCTTCAGCCAGAGATGGAAAGCTGGGAGGAGCTTTTGACTCTCCATTTGAGAAGTGTGCTGAGGCAGCCTCCTGAAAGCACCTAGTGGGCAGGCTGGCAAGGGATACAGAGATGCTAGGAGCATCCTCACGGTAGTTGCTGCAGAATGATACCGCACCGTTGGAGCTATATAACTTCCTAGGCTCTCTGCCAGTTTGCCCAAGAGAGACCAGCTTCTTAGAGCCTCAGAAACCTAGATTTTTGAGGAACAGCAGTTTTGGACAATGGGATGGTTCCACACTGCCCTCTGGTGATAGTGTGCAGAATCTACTCATAGCTTGCAGTCCTCACCATTGAGTCATTTCCAGCAATCTCTTATTGAGGATTTGCCACGTACCAGGGACTGGGGATATTGAGGTGAAGGCGACACGCAAATTTCTCACAGTCCTTGAAGGGGGACGAAATGTAGGCAGATAATTGCAAAGCAATGTGGATGTGTTATTACACACATGAGAAACTTCAGAGTGCCACGGGAACACAGGGAAAGGTCAACACTGAGCTTGAGGGGCTGGTGGAAGGATTTCAAAGGACTTTGAGGAGGGGTCTTGAAGACTGAGAAAAATCTGCCATGCAGAGGATAAGGAGACATATGTAGCTCGTGGGCCAGCCTGTGGACTTGAGCAGTTAGGAGCCAGTTATAAGAGTTTATTTGAGAGAGGTGGGGCAAGATGGCGGACTAGGCAGAAGGATTGCACAGACCCTCTTCAACAAAGAAAAGGGAAACCAATTAACACAGACACAGAAGAT
>NW_006921672.1:2346017-2357084 GCF_000298275.1 Orycteropus afer afer
AAAAAAAAAAAGGTTAAAAAAAAAAAAGAGTTTATTTGAGATACTGTATATCGTCAGTTTTTAAGATGCACATTTTCTCTTCACATTTTAACATCTCTTTGGGATGCCTCCTACAAATGATTGTGTGTCATAATTTTATTTGTAGTATTTTTCCTTTTCATGGTGGGGCATAAAATTATGGTGCATTTTACAACCAGTGGCATCTAAGATTTGAGGAAATGCAGTAACATTAAGAGCTTAAACAAAGCAATAGCTGTGAGGTTACAGAGGAGGAGACAGGTTATACAGGTTTTTAGGAAGTGGAATTTTTTAAATTGGTGAATGAGAGTATGTCAGGGGTGAGTAAGAAGAAGTGGATTCTTATGCAGAACTAGAGAGTGTAGAAACGACTGGAAGGAACTAGTGAAAACAGGTTTTGCAGGGAGTATTCCTCCGTTCAACATCCCTACATGGAGCAAGTGGTTTGTGCTCAGCTGGTAAGCGAAAGGTGGGCAGTTCAAACCTCCTCAGTGGGCTACAGAAAAAAAGAGGCCTGGTGATCTGCTTCTGTAAAGACTATGGCCAAGAAAACCCTACGGAGCAGCTCTACTCTTTAACACATGGAGTTACTATGAGTTGGAATGAACTTGACAACATATAACAACAACAATTCTAGGTTCATTGACAAAGAAGTGGGTGAGTTGCATAATACGAAAGAGTCATAAGGTCATCAACTAATAGAATTTGAGGTTTTTCACTGGACTTGGATGATGGCATGAGACAAGGGATGTAGAGATGGATTGGATGGTTTCTTTCTGACACCCTGTGTTTATGATTATCTTCTGCTCCTAGGAAATGGGAGCATAGCATTGCATTTAATTTGCCCTCATTCATCTGATGAACACTCTCTCCTGATACCAGCGGGATCAATTGTATAAATAACGTCTGAGCCACTCCATACTTTTGTCATGAATGACATTGAGGAGTACCATTTCCTTTCCCATGCTGGGTATGCAGCAAGTTGATACTAGAATCTCTTAACACAGCCACAGAGAACCCTCTCCCCCTCCAATACACCCACACCTCCACTTTCCCTCAGTGGGCATTTTACCAGATTAAGGACACAAATAAGTTAATGTAACTGCTGCTTTGGAACCATGAAACAGAATATCAAGTGCATAAAACTGAGCTACGTATTTCTGAGATACTGGTATTGCAGCATTTATCTTCTCATCCTGAAGATGAGATTCTAGTTGGTACTACCAGCTACTTAATCATTTCATGGGGATTTATTTGGTGGTTGATTTTTAGATTTCATTCCTATGTAAAGACTGGGGGGCGGGGGGAGAAGAGAGTTGACAGTGGTGGTGATAGTAGTGCTGGTGCTAGTGTTACAGAGGGAGCACGTGAGCAGGGCTTTCCCTTAGAAAGAACTGTGGCGAATGTGGACAGTCAGTGTAGCAGGGCAGAGCATTCCAGCAGGGAATTATTTCTTCCCTTCTAACATGGTCTCTTAGAGTCATGGAGAGGGGCAAAGAGGTGCATTCCAGTCCTCCCTCCTTTTCTTGCTAGCTGGGTAACCTAGGCAAGTTACTAAACCTCTCAGAGCCTGGTTTTCCTTATTTATAATATAGAGACAGTAATGCATCACACCTCAAGATTTTTGTGAAAAGTAAATAGGATAGTGTCACAGTTAAGGTTATGTGTCAACTTGGCTGGGCTGAGATTTTGAATGACTTGGTAGCTGGATGTAGTAATTCCCCAAGATGAGACTGGACGTGGTATAATCACTTCCATGGTGAAATCTGCTGCGAGCCATTAATCAATTGAAAGAGAGTTGCCTTCCAGGTGTGGCTTGCTTCCAGTATAAATAGAAAGGCTCCTGCATTCATCAGCCTCAGCAGCCAGCAGCCTGCGATGCAGCCTGCGATACTGCCTGCCTAGCTGGAGCTCTTCAGCCCCTGCAACTGTGTGAGTCAGGAGATGCCTTCAGCTTGCTCCAGAGAGCCTGAAACGAGAGGCAGAGCTGAAGCCCAGGGTTTGAGGGGGAGGCCTCGACCCAGCCCCTAGAACTGGCACTCTGAACTCGAATTTCTAGCCTAGTCTTTCCCTAGAGCTGGCATTCTGAGTTCAGATTTCTAGCCTCCTAAACTGTAAGAGAATAAATTTGTTGAAGCAATCTACTTGTGATATTTCTGTTATAGCATCACTAGAGGACTAAGACAGATGGCCTATGTAAATCACTAGCAGAACATCTGTCACATGTTGTTGTTGTTGTTGTTACGTACCATCGAGTCAGACCCAATTCATAGCGATCCCTCCTTGGGTTTCCGAGACAGTATCACTATGGAAGTAGATTGAGCAACCTTCCTTCCGAGGAGTGGCTGGTGGGTTTGAACCCCCAGCCTTCTGGTTAGCAGTCAAGTGCCTTAGGCACTATGCTACCACAGCTCCCATCTGTCACACAGTGGATCTGTCACATAGTGGGCGTCCAGTACCTATTGTCACAAATTCCCTGCATGACCCCTTTGTGCTTGCCTTCTTGTCTGGATCATTCCAGCCACACTGAACTAGTCACTACTGTCATTCCCTTTCCGTGCCTTACATTTTCCATCCTCATGTCTTCACAGATGCTGCTCCTTATTCTAGTTTTCTCTGGATGTCCACCTCCCACCCACTTCCCAAGGCCCATTTCAATGCCACCATCTCTGGAAAGTTTCCCCGGTACCCTGGGCGGAAGTCATCTCTCCTTCCTCAGCCAATCTAGCAGCTCAGTATGTGGTCCACATGGACACTTTCACATATATTATCTCCAACACTTACTAGCTCTGTCACCTATTTACCCTCGCTGAGCCTCAGTGTCTTCATCAAAATGGTGATAATAAAAGTATCTGCTTCCTGGAGTAGTGGTGAGGATCAGGTTGGCTTTTTTTTTTTTTTTTTTTTAATTTATTGTTTACTTCTGTTATTTGGGGAACAGAGCACGAAATAATAGAATTTTTAAATTTTACCAAGTATTAGATCAGTGATACTCAGTGTCATTTCATTTCATAATACTTTTTCTCTTTTTAAAATCTGATTTACATTTCAAATTGGCCATGCTAATTAGCTGCATAGCTGCTGCCTGGTCCACTCCAACTCCATGTGCAGCAGAATGAAATGTTATCTGGTCTTGCATCATTCTCACATTCGCCATCACGTTTCAGTCCACCGTTGTGGCTGTTACATCACTCTGTGTCACCTAGGGTCTCCCTGACACCGCTGGCCCTCTGCTTCGCCAAACAAAATGTCCTCCATTGATCCCTCCTGATAACCTGTCCAAAGGAAGGGAGTTGGACAATGTTCAGTTGTGTTCCAGATGTTTTCATTTGAGCTCATTTTCAGAAGTAGCTCACCAGACCTTTGTCCCTAGCCTGGCTTAGCCCCTAGTCTGTCTTAATCTGGAAGCTCCACAGAAACCTGTCACCCCTAAGTGACCCTGCTGGTATTCAAAATGCCAGTGGCATAAATTACAGCATCATAGCAGTACACAAATGGACATGTGGGATGTAGGTGGTAGAATTGGCATCTACATTGTATACATTAATTTTTTAAATCATGCTAACTGGTATTAATGGGAGATAACTGATTCATTTTATAAAAAGAGATATATGTGGTGTTTCTTGATTTTGAAATACCCTAATTTTGTCTCCTGGATTGAGATACAGCTATGACTACCATCTTTCCTAACCCTAGTGAGGTCACAGGAGCTCTGATAGCATAGTGCCTAAGGCACTTGACTGCTAACCAGAGGGCTGGCGGTTCAAACCCACCAGCCACTCCTGGGAAGGAAGGTTGAACAATCTACTTCCATAGTGATACTGCCTAGAAACCCAAGGAGTGGTTGCTATGAGTAGGGTCCAACTCAATGGCACATAACAACAAAGTGAGGTCATAGGCTGGAGGATGAGGTCATAGTGGCAGTGGTTCTCAGAACCCTGATGCAGCCCAAGAGTACTAGCCTTTTATGAATCCTGCTGTTTGCAGTTTAGGCTATTCACTTATTAGAAAGAGTTTACTTAAGCACCTCATGTATCCTAATTCTTTCTTTTTTTTTTTTTCTTATTTATTGTGTATTTTCTTTTTTGTATATAAACTTCACTTATTTTGTTGTTGTTGAGAATATACATAGCAAAACATACACCAATTCAACATTTTCTACATGTACAATCTAGTGACATATAGATTACATTCTTCAAGTTGTGCAACCATTCTTACTCCCCTTTTCTGAGTTGTTCCTCCCCCATTAACATAAACTCACTGCCGCCTAGTGTTCTTTTCATAAATTTCAAGTTGCTGTTGTCACTTTGATCCCGTAGAGATAGTTCTTTGAAGAGCAGAATGCTCTAGGCAGACCTTTTTCGCTAGTTCAGCTAAGCTATCGTTTGGTTGTAAGTTGATTTCAGGGGATAGTTTTGGTTTAGGGTTTAAAGATTATCTCAGGGCGGTAGTTTCAGAGGTTCATCCACCCTCCATGGAGCCAGTAAGTGTGGAGGCCATGAGAATTTGAAATTCTGTTGTTCATTTCCCCCTTTTTGATCAGGATTCTTCTATGGAATCTTTGATCAAATGTTCAGTAATCGTTGCCGGGCACCATCCAGTTCTTTTGGCCTCATGCCAAAGAAGGCAGTTGTCATGAAAGCAATTAGCCATACATTCCATATCCTCTTCCTATTCCTGATACTCTTGCTCCAGGCAAATAGAGACCAATTGTTGTGCCTTAGAGGTTTAAGTTTTAATTCATGTACAGTGGAAAACACATAGAGTTCAATACATAGTAGTGAGGTTGATGTATTACTATTATATCTACATATGACCTCTAGTCTGAAAATGTGGTTTTCCTGGTGGTTTGCTTCTGGCAACACATGCTCTTTCTAGAAATGGATGTCTTCTTCATGGTCACCCCTCCCTTGTTAAGGCTGCAGTAGTGAATGGCACCAATGGTGAATCTAATAACAAGTACATCAGTGGTTGGAGTCCCATTTAGATTTCAGTTGTAGATGACATTTATCAACTTACAACCCTAAGTCTTGCTTCCAGAGCACAAGAAATGTTCATTATGCTTGCAAACCCCTAAGAAATGCAAAGCACGTGAAAACTTGGCAACAATGCAAAATCTCAAACGTGCAATAATTAACTGACAGGACTAAGAGCTTTGATGAATATAGCATAAATGACTGACCTTCAAGATGGGAACAAGGAAAGGAAGGAGCTGTGGGAAAGAAACATGTGAGAATTCTGCCTCCGTGATCCCTAACAATCACTCCTGTGAGCAGAAGTTTTCCCACATTTATGTCATTTCTCTTTTCAATTTGTTTCATGGTTTTCAGGTTCAGTTGACTTCATCAGAGGAATATTAACAGGTTCATAATTCAGATGATGAGGCCCATTATTAATTCCTAGTAAATAGCACTATGCCATGCATTACTGGGCTTCAGAATGTTAGTGGGTTTAACTACCAGCCCAGGCGATGTTCATTTGGTTGTTCCCATGCATGGTTGCTCTATAAAATTTGTAGTATGAATCACAAAAACATAAAAAGGTTCAACAGAAATGGAGGATTGTCTCCATATGTGGAGACTAGATCAGAATTACTGGCACTGTATTGCTAATTTTAGTGCCCCTTGAAGTCACTGTTAATAATTAGATAGACAGTCCTTTTGCTCATTCATCTCTTCATTGCGTACAATGTCTGTCTCCCATGGTCTTTGTCTCTATAGGCTCCTGCCCACCACGAGCTGCCACCCTCTCAGACGTGTTCAAATGCCCACAGTGGCCAGCAGGTAATGTAACAGGTGAAGCAGGCCAGGTGTAAAACACCAGGAATAGTGATGAGTGGGGACTATCCACAGTTTTAAGAACTTAAGGCCCATCTCTTGAGTTAAACACTCAACTCCAACTAAAAGGTTGGTGGTTTGACCCTACCAGAGGAGCTTTGGAAGACTGGCCTAGTCCCAGCCTTGAAAGCCAATGGAGCAGTTCTATTCTGCACACATGGGGTCGCCATGAGTTAGATAGACTCAGTGGCAACTAACAACAGCAGCAACGTCTGGCCCCCTCAGTAGCAGCCCCGTTGGCCCATCCCTTAATACAGCTCTGTTTGCATGAGGGCAGATTGGAAAAGGGAGACTGGCCAGACTGCCCAATGCGTAGCTACTAACCACATGTGAACACTGGGCCTTTGAAATGTGGCTAGTCTGAATTCAGATATGCAATAAGTATAAAATACATATCAAAAATTCAAAGACATTATGGAAAAAAAGAAGGTAAAACATCTCATTAATCTTTTTATGTCAATTACATGTTGAAATGATATTTTAGTTATATTGGGTAAAACGAAACATATTCTTAATGCTGGTATCATCTGTTTCTTTTTACCTGTGATGTGACTATTCAAAAATGTATCATTGCAGGTGCCTTCCAGTCTAGTTCTAGTGGACAGTGCTGCTCTAGGCCAGCCCCTAGGCTCATGTCATAGTCAATGTACCATGGCCCAAATGTAGCCTCAGATGTGATTGTCTGGTCCACAGAGTATTTTACTGCATTTCTTAAGTCATTTTGCTTACTTTTAATAGCTGAACAATACAAAAGGGCACAAAATGAAAAGGGAGTCTTGCTGTCCTGCCACTCCTTTGCCCAGTTACTCTTGGTTCCTCCACAGAGACGTATCATCATCCTTACTTCCTGGATACCCTTCTGAGATACTGAAGAGATGGACCTTATGTTCTTAAAACTGTGGGTAACCTCCATAGTCACCAATATTCCTTGTGTCTTACACCTGGCCTGCCTCACCTGTTACGTTACCTGCTGGCCACTGTGGGCATTTGAGCGCATCTGAGAAGGTGGCAGCTCGTGGTGGGCAGCAGTCTGTAGAGACAAGGACACCGTGGGAGAAATACATTGCATACAACGAAGAGATGAATGAGCAAAGGGACTGTCTATCTAATTATTAACCAAACATTTGCTCTAATTTCTTTGAAAAACTAGCATCAAATATTCTAACATATGACCAGTGGGAGCCAATGACATTCATAAGGGAGAATATTAAGAAGGTGATCTATGTAGCCTGCTTGTGCCTGTGTGCCCATGTAGTCCACAGACTCCTCTTAAAAAGCATTTTCCTCTTTAGAGATGAAATAACTTGGGTTTGGGAGTTATTTGCCTAAAGCCCTGTGAATCAGGGATTGAATTAAATGACGTTAAGCTAGAAATAACCTTTTTAAGGCAAGTTTTAGTATGTTAATTGAGGAGGCCTTGCCTTGAATTTTCACACTTTAGGGGGAAGTGGTGGCCTGGAGTTGGATCAATGTATATAGCCCACTATATATATTTGGAAAGAGCTTTTAGTGCTATCATCCTTATAATTATCTAAGCAATTCCTTAAGGCATGGAGGATGGAGAAAGGATAAAGACAATTACTCTATATTATTAGGTCCCCATCACCCAGCATTGAATATCTGTCAGATATGGTTAAAATGAACATCAAGAGAAACTTAAACAAGGAAGACGGCAGGTTCCTCCTGAGTCCCACTTCAGAACCTAGAGTTGGGCTGGGGAGTGGGGGTGGGGGCAGGAGTGTAGAGCTTGGACCAGGCACCCAAGTGATGAGCCAAGGACTAGTTCGCATCCTTTTTTTTTTCCCAACAAATAGAAATCAGGCATTCATTAGGTGCTGGGTATTAAGCAGGAAACAAAAGCAAATCCAAACAAATATGCCTATACTACTTCTCAATACTATAAAGAAATAAAAATATATTGAAATATACATATGTACACACATACACAGAGTACAAAGGAGCATACAAAAGCCCAAGTTTGATTGGGCTCCCTGCCCATGAAAGAAACAGAGGAATAAACGTTTCCATCTGGGGCAAAACTGGTACTGTTTTGATTCTGATTGCTCTATCCAGTTGGCATAGGAATCCATCCACTTACTCTCAACCCAAACCCATTGCCATCTAGTGGATTCTGATTATAGCAACCCTATAGGGCAGAATAGAGCTGCCCGATAGGGTTTCCAAGGTTATAAATATCACATAAGATTTATAACCACATCTTCTCTCATGTAGTTGGTTGGTGGTTTTGAACTGCAGACCTTTCAGTTAGCAGCTGAGCACTTTAGCCACTGCACCACCAGAGCTAATTAGCTACTCACTCTCACTGAACTCACTGTCATCAAGTCAGTCCCGACTCATAGTGGCCCCTCTTTGGGTTTCCGAGGCAGTATCTCTACGGAAGTGGATTGCCCAGTCTTCCTTCCTAGGAGTGGCCTTCTGGTTAGCAGTCAAACACCTTAGGCACTACACCACCAGAGCTCCTAGCTACTCACTAAGGAGTCAAAAATAAATACATGAATAAAATTATTTTTATTTTTATAGAATTTAATTTATAAAAATAGTCAACAATGAAGGGCTTGGCAAGGACTCTGCAGGCTATCAAGAGGGTAGGTGGGCTAAAGTTTAAAGCAGAGTTTTAGTCCAAGTAGGAGAATTAGAGAGCTAATTCCAAAACTGAAACTGAGCTGCAGTCCTGCAGACTCGGCCTGCTTGTTGAGAATGAGGGGCAGTATGGTGAAGCAGAAAGAGATGGACTGACATCATCCAGTCTGCGTTCTGACCCTGGCTCTTTAACACACTAGCTGTGTTACACTAGGCAAGTCACATAACCATCTGTGCATCAGTTATCTCATCTGGAAATGAGGAGATCACACCTACCTTGCAGGTGTTGGGTCAGCATTTTAAAAGGGTGTAAAATACCCAAAGAGATACAAAAGAGAAATCATTAAATTTATAATTTATCTATGGTATTAAATTATTAAAATAACAGTATTATTGACATCTTTGGTTGACAGTGGTGGCACAAGAGGAAAATAGTACACAAGATTCATATTGACAACCCACATACCAGGACAATAATGGCGAAACTCATTCCAGACACCACTCAACTGAGTTTGTCCTTCCTGGCCAGGAATGGATTGAGGAATGGCTCAGGGACTTGGGAAGGCTAAGTAAGTATAGGATATGGGTGAAGGGTTTCAGTGCCAACTAGTAAGTGTGAAAAGAACATCCTTAGCCTGATGTTAGCCACGAGCCTACTGTCTCCTTGGGAGAGATGAAAGATGAGCAGCATTTTCTTTTTTCATCTAGTTCATGCCTTTATGCACTAGACACCATCGTTCACATCTATTCTTCATTCATCTTATCTTCCTCTTGTTACCATCCTTACCACTAGCACTAATCACGTTCAAGAGATGTTTAGAATCTTTTCATTTCTTACAAAGAAATTATCCATTATTTCAATAGTCAGTATCCCTATATATCACTTCCATTTTTGTTTTAGTGATAATAGTAGGATTGATGGAATAAAAAGCAGTATGTGTGTCCATTTTACCTAGTTTTTCAATGTTGACTCCCACACTCTCATCTCTTCACGTAGAAGAAGCAGATTGACTTGGACAGGATAGAGAAAGATTGGAGTAAACCTAGAGCTGCTAAGGAAAAAACTTCTGTCCTCCCTATAGGGTTGTGGAGCAAGGGGTGAAATCATGGGAGTACATCTTCAGCCCTCCTCCCCAACTCTCCCAGAAGTCAAAGCAGATCATGCTAGTCTGGTTCCATTTCCTTCCTTACCCACATTTCAGCCACTTCTTTCTTAACAGCCCCATCCTAAGAGCCCCAAGTATTTATCTTCTGCTTTCTTTCAAAGCTGTATTGCAAAAATGCCTTCTCCTAAAGCTCCATCCCCTTTACCTTCATACTCTCTTTTTAACATCTAAGCCCTTCAGTTGTGGTGGCTATTTGGCCACAGCCAACTACCCAAAGGGAGCAAGTAGTTGGACCTATGTGCTCCGAACCATAGTCCCAGGGGACATCAAGCTCAACTGGCATAACATACTATACAAAAATGTTGTTCTACATTCCTACTTTGGTGAGTAGTGGCTGGGATCGTAAAAGCTTGCACACAGGCATCTAAATGCACAACACGTCTCTCCTTGTCCAAAATAGAGAACAATGAAGAAAACCAAAGATGCATGGCAATAATTAGTCCAAGGGACTGGTAGACCATGCAGTCCTCAGCCTGTATTGCCATGAAACCGGAAGAATTAGATGGTGCCCAGCTACCACTGTCAACCACTCAGAGTGGAGTCAGTGCAGGAACTCCTGGACAGAGTAGAAAAACACTGTGAAACAAAACACAAAATCATAAATATATATATATATATATATATATCCAGGTTTGCTGCTCTGATAGTGCCTGATGAGACCCCTGAGACTATGGCCCCTAGCCACCCTTCAGGTCTGGAATTGAACTCACTCCAGTGGCTTCCAGCCAAACAATAGACAGACATATAGGGTGAACATTTACATAAGGTAGATACACTCCTTGGAGCGATCTATCATGGGAGAAGAGAAGGGCAGTGTTTGCACAGGGAGACAGCTCAGGGGGCAGGAGTGCATGGGAGGAAAGGACACAGGGAAGAAGAGGTAACTACAGGGAGGAAGTGAGAAGAGAGCTATTACATTGTGGGGAGTTGCAGTCAATGTCATGAGACAAAATGTATATGTACTGCTGTATGGAAAATGAATTTACTCTGTAAATTTTCATCCAAACCACAATAAAAATTGAAAAATAAATAAAAATTTTTAAAAATCTATGCCCTTCAATTTCTAATCATTGCTACAGAATTTACATAAAGTGAAACATTGGGCAGACACTGAGAAGAGCCCAGTATCCAGATGCATGTTGTTGCTGTTGTTAGGTGATGTCGAGTCATTTCCGACTCATAGTGACCCCATGCACAGGAGAACGAAACACTGCCCAATCCCGCACCAGCTCCATGATCCCTACTATACATGAGCCCATCATCGCAGCCACTATGTCAATCCATCTCGTTGAAGGCCTCCTCCTCTTTCGTTGACCCTCCACCCTACCAAGCATGACATCCTTCTCCAGGGAATGGCCCCTTCTGACAACATGACCAAAATAGGTGAGACGAAGTCTGGCCATCCTCGCTTCCAAGGAGCATTTCGGGTGCACTTCCTCCAGGAC
>NW_006921672.1:2358034-2367704 GCF_000298275.1 Orycteropus afer afer
AGATCTTACTTGCATGCGATATTAATGATGTTGTTCTATAATTTCCACATTCTGTGGGATCATCTTTCTTTGGCCAGGGAGACAAATGAAATGCAAATGGTATATCCAGATGTCAAGCTGAATTTTTTTATGAGTTATGATACTCATGTTTTCACCCTCTTAGTATTTTAGTGTTTCTAGCCCTGAGACTGTGTGTGTATGGACCCTCAGCATAAAATAACTGAAAGGTAGGAAAAAAATAGGAGGAAGGAGCAGAGTCACTTGATGTCTAGCTTTGGATCTGCTATTTGCTTGTTTTGCAGTCTTGAGCAAGTCACTCATCCTTTATCTCACTTTCCAAGCTCTAGTTGAGCTTGATGATCTCTGAAGTTCATTTAGCTCCAGGAGTCCATGCTATCCTAATTTTGCCAATCCAGGGATATGCTATACTGCTGTAAGACTGATAATTTGACTCTAGTTGTTTCTGCCAGATCATTTTTCCTTGCATTGATGCCTCCAGAATACCCATGTGAGCAAACAGCCCACCAGCTTTTTGCATTCATTCTTTGTAAATCAGCCCTTTGGCATCTAGAGTGACTCTGCAGGAAACCAGACTAAACAGCATTCTTAAATCTCTGAGGCTCACTAATTACATTGCACAAAGACTTACTACACACCTCAGCAGAGCAGTCAGAGACCTATAATAGGAAACCTCAGTTGCAAAGAAAAGACACCTATTTTATTTGACACGGTTGTTGAACCTACTTCACTAACCTCTCTTGGCTAATGCCTTCCAAGACTATGTACTTGGCCAGCTACCTGCTAAGTCAACAGTAGCATAGTCAGAGTTGACCCTTTTCTCAGCTCCCAACAAACAGAGACTGGAATTGCCCCTGTGACCCTTGTCTAGCTACCCCCACATGTATCTAGGCCAAAGCAACAACAACAAAAACCAGCTGCTGTAGAGTTGATTCTGACTCATGGCACCCCCATGTGTGCAGGGTAGAGCTGCACTCCATAGGGTTTTCAAGGCTATAACTTTGTAGATTAAACCAAATTCAGCACATCCATGTGGGTACCACAGTTTGGCTTTAAGAGTTGATCCCTGACCCCAAACGCTAGTTATATGCTCTGTGGTTTCCCTAACACTCTTTAAGCCAACTTCTGACATCTCTTTCAAGAGCTCTAGAGTTTGGAATCAACCTAGACTGGACTTCTGGCTCTGCCAATTGCTAACTGTTAGGCCCAAGTTTAACCTCTTTGAGCTTCAATTTCCTCATCTGTAAAATATGGATAAGAAGACTTTCTTTCCATGGGCAGCATAAGGATTAAGTGAGAGAACGTTAGTGAAGATGCCGAGTACATGGTGTAGACCATACCAGAGCTCCTGCTGCTATTGTAGATGTTATGGTTACATCCATAAGCCCAATGTCTTTACTCCAATTATAGCAAAAGACAATCTGCTGAATAAGACCGTGCCCTAAAGCCAAGAATGCTAACACTTCTATGTTACAAGTGATTCTTAATAAAGAGACCATTACTAAATTTAAGAAATTTACAGGGTCACTGAGAACCAGAGTGTAGCCTCTCTATGGTGGCTTTGAAGTTCCTCTCTGACCATTCAAAGACCATGTGCTTTGGGTAATAAAGATCACTTTTTGAGTTCTAGTCTCCTCACTTGCTTTTCTTGTACCACTGAGTAGAGTCCTTAGTCTGTTTGCTAATATAAAAGATGGAGTGGTGTACTACACATAGTCCTTCCTTAAAGTTTGAGGAGGTTCTCCACTTTCTCTGTCCTAACCCACTATGTAGAGAATACAGTTCACTGTAGCAGAGGCCAGACAGCCATCTCTTCCTTTTACACAAATGGAGTTCTACTTCCTCTCAGCTTTTACATTTCTAGTGTTAGATTTCCATTTAAACTGTGAGCAATTATTTCTGAGTGTGTTAGAAGAGATTTGGGTCAGACTTCCTTGAAGGAGAATATAATAGACACCTCTCACATAAGCTTTGTCACACCAAGCAAGTAACTATTTGTTGAATCTTGGAATTTCTGAAGATAAGGTTTACCCAGTGTTTCTGCAATAAACATCAGCCTCTCATGCACTATCTACATTAAACCAAAAGATCTTTAGGATGTTTGTTTTATATGAATTGGGTCTTTTAAAAATGATATACCACTTTTATTTTCATCCAGAAATATGATGTTAGATGGCATGTATGACTCCCAAACCATGAGGGGCTTATACCAGAATAGTCTCTGAGGTCCTGTCCAAACTCAGTGTATGCGCTGTGTTATGCATATAGCTTTTGAAAAGAAATTTAAATTGTTTCTTTACAGTTGTTCTATAATTCACACTTTTACGTTATTTCAGACTGGCTCTTCCTTTGTAGGAGTGAGGCTTGGACATTTTTAGTGCAGCTGGCTTCTAAATTTGGTGATTTAGGAAACATCATTTACATGTATTTGTTTAAAATTGTAAGTCAGTTCTGATATAGTCAAATACCTGATTTATTACTATTATTTTAGTTTTCATTATTATTGTCCTTTATTATCTGTGTCTTTATAAATCCAATCTTTGTTTTCAGAAGTTGGCATGAGAATGATAACATGAGCAAATTTCATGCTGCAGTGTTGTATATAGTACATATTACTAATAATAAGATGAACCAGAAAAAAAAAAAAAAAAAGTTGTAAGTCCTGTTTGTAGTAGTGACTCAAACATGTCCTCATTCGGGAACTACCTGTACGTCTTGTTTGTGTGTGTGTGTGTGTGCAATGAGTGGTATCAGCACAACTCTATGGTTATGAGTTGTTTATATAATATATAGTAAAGAAAGCAAATGGGGTTTGAAGACAAACGATCCTAAACACCCTTGACTCCAAACTACTCTTGAAGAAAACACTGTTATACTGCACTGTTAGTCATGCAGCCTAGCAAAGCACAGGCTTTAGAGCCAGAGATACCTCAGTTCAAGTCCAGCTCTCGCACTGATGGGCTGTTTGCCTCCAGGCAGAGAAGTACCATAGAAGCCAGGTAAGATGGACGTATGAGAGGCCACTGCTTTCTCTCCACATGTGGATATAGCTGAATATCTTCCCATCTGAGATGAACAAAATGGCATGGATCTAAATATCAGACTGTGCTTGGTGATGGATTTGGCATGAGGATTAACAGAGGAAGCGCAGGTTGAGAATTTAGCATTGAATCTGCAGGCGTGGGTTATCACCCACTGAGCAAGGTAAGCACAGGCTTACTTGTGTTTCCTTACTAATCTGTAGTGAACAGTTTGACATGTTACATAAAAAACATGTCAAACTGTTCACTAAAGATTAGTAAGGAAGCACAAGTAAGTTCATGCTTACCTTGCTTAGTGGGAACTCCATCCTTGTCAGAGACTGTACATTTGAAGAGGCTTTGATTCTTTAGGAAAGTACTGTGAGTTGGGACAGAGACAGATGCCAACCATACCTAGAAGTGAAATCTCTGATGTGGTGAAAAAATGTGAACTTATTAGTAAGCACAAGTAAGTTTCTGCTTATCTCACTTACTGGGTGATACAACACTACATCTGACACAGCAAGTGTTCAAACCAAGATGTCAGCTGTTATGAATAGGATTGCTACTGACTTTCAGAGAATAAAATGTCTCTTTACCTTAAAAATGCACTGACCAAATTTATCTCCCTCCTAGTACAGCAGTATCAGCAGAATGAAACAGGAGATGAATCCATTAATAAGAAAGCCAGCTATTGTCAGGTTGACTCCAACTCATAGCGACTCCACGTGTGTGAGAGTAGAACCATATCGTTCTTAGGGTTTTCAGTGGCTGATTTTTCAGAAGTAGATTACCAGACCTATCTCCTGAGCACCTCTGGATAGAATCAGACCTCCAGTCTTTCAGTTAGCAATTGGGTGTGTTAACCATCCCAGGGACTCCATCTGTTAAAAAATGGTGCTAATTGTGAGCTGCTGCAAAGCACTGTATTTGCTGTTGAAGGACATCCAGTCTTATGAAATGAAGTATTTGGAGGGTAATTTTTTGCTTTCCAAAGAATATATTGCCATTAAAAAAAAAAAAAAAAAGACTAGGCTTACAAATCTGTTAGAGACTGGTAAAACCCTCAAGGCTATGTCTCCTAGTCACCCTTCAAGCTGGAAATTGAACTCAACTTTCAGCTAAACAATAGACAGGTGTGAAAGATGAACAGTTATACCAGGGAGGTGGACTCCTTAGAACAATCAACCATGGGAGATCTGAAGGACAGCACTTGCCAGGGAGAAAACTCAGAAGGTGGGAATGCATAGGAAACAAGGACACAGGGAAAAGGTAAAGACAGGGAGGAAGTGGTTAGAGAGCTGTTACATTGTGGGGATTGCAATCAATGTCACAAAACAAATTGTATATGAACTATTGAATGGAATATGAATTTACTCTGTAAACTTTCACCCAGATCACAGTAAAAAGTATTTTTTAAAAAAATACTGCTTTTAGGTTGTTTCTAGTTATCAAGATATTGATTAATATACAACCTTGACAGGCATGTCTGTAAAGCAACTGTTACCTATTTCCCTCAATACACACAGCTCCAACAAGCCCCAAACCAATATAAATGTCTGTAGATGAGGAAGCCAAGGGACTTCCCTGACCTTCAAGCTTTCTCCAGGTCTCCTCTGGGAGGATGAACTTCAACAGCTTACTATTCATTTCCAGTCCTCTTATTTTCCTGAAAAAGTATCCTGCTGTCTCTGTAACTGCCTAAGACCTGCATCCACTGACCTGGGTAGAAATGAAAATTCTTGACATATTTTTCATCTGGGCTGAGATGCTTGCATTTATTCACATCAAGACCACTAGATCTGAAATCAAAAGACCTGGGTTTGCCACCTGCCAGCTGTGGATCCTGGACAAGTCACTGGACTTTGACCAACTTCATAAACTTCCCTCATTTGTAAAATGGCCATCACATACATCTCTTACCTCATTTTGCAGTAAATTAAAATAAAGCAAAAATAGAACTGTGGGTCAACAGAGACAACCTGGCTATGCACTGCAGTTTCTACTTCTCCATTCAGCTGGTTCCTGGTCTGCATAATACAACTCCTTCCAACATGCTGTGCACCAATGTAGTTCATTGGAAGCACTGTAATTAGCATTACAGATAAAATGACACTGCTGCAATGTTAATTACTAGTGCAGATGTACCGTTAGATATCATACATAATGTTGTCAAGCCTTTATTGTTAAATTAAAGTGCAACAAACCATACCCTGGCTACACGGCTTTTTTTGATTAATACAAATTAATGTTATTTCGGTGTCTAGGGAAAGGGTGGGGATAAGGGTGGTGATGCTTCTAATTGTAAGAGGACATAGGCAAATGGTAGAATTTCAGGTAGATTCCCCATAACCTCCTACTACTGTGGTCTCTTCATAATGGAGAATGTGAGCTCCCTGAGGGCAGGGATCACCCCTGGTTTTGCTCACCATCCTGTCCCTGGCACCTAGCACACTGTCAGTCACGGTAAACTTTTGCTTGTTAACATACTGACTGAATGAATGAAGATAGAGCCATGTATGCAGAAGGGTCTGGAAGTAGAGTGGAAGAACTAGACAACACATGATTTATTCCTGATTCCCCTAATTTTGTGTTTGCTTCGTGGCCTTCAAACTTATCTTGATGCTTCCCATATCTAGAGTTTTAAAATATGAAATGAGAGACAAGTGAATCATAACAGTGAAGAAGCCAGTTAAAGTTCTTCATCGTGACTTTTGTCAGCAACATTATATTCCAGTGGACTCTGGGGGGTGAGGAAGAGCAGTACAGGTCCCTTAACACCAATGAAGCACCCATCCAATAAGCCAAAAGAAAAGGAAGGAAGAGAATTTTGACTATTTTCTGTATTACTCACATGTGATGGTTAATACTGTAGAACAAGTATATGAAAACCTTGTCTGATGAAAGTATAATAAGCTCTGTGGTATAGTGGGTAAGGCATTTAGCTGCTAACAAAAGATTGGTGG
This sequence comes from Orycteropus afer afer, assembly GCF_000298275.1. NCBI lineage: Eukaryota > Metazoa > Chordata > Mammalia > Tubulidentata > Orycteropodidae > Orycteropus > Orycteropus afer. The sequence goes on from NW_006921672.1 coordinate 2,364,039, forward strand.
TTCACGCCTACCGGCTGCTCTGTGGAAGAAAGATGAGGCAGTCTGCTTCCATAAAGATTTACATCCTTGGAAACCCTGTGGGGGTCGTTATGAGTCAGAATTGACTCGATCGCACTGGGTTTGGTTTGAGTTTAATGAAGGTATCAGAAGTTACTTAAAGACCTTAAAGAATTCCTTATAGTAGAAGGCTGGGTCCTAAGGAGTTGGAATAAACAGGAAGAAAATCCAAGCAGCTTAGTATATCCAGTAGCCTGGAAGCACTCCATCCAGGTCCATTCAGAGTCTCCTTTACGCTCCAGATCTTGCTTCCAGCACTACTTCCAGGAGGTAAGACATAGAGTCACAAGTAGAATCCAGAGTCCTAAAATCACTAGTTGAGAGGTGCTACGGTCCCAGCCGGGAGCTCTGGTAGCATAGTGCCTAAGGCACTTGACTGCTAACCAGAAGACCAGCGGTTCAAACCCACCAGCCACTCCTCAGAAGGAAGATGGGGCAATCTACTTCCATAGTGATACTGCCTTGGAAACCCAAGGAGGGGTCACACTATGAGTCGGGGCCGACTCAACAGCACATAACAACAACAACACGGTCATAGCCATGAACATGAAGTTGGATATCAAGTCTAAAGAGGGAAGAAGATGAAAGGACAGCAAAGCAGTAAAGTTAGATTGGAAGGTCTGAAGCAAGATAGAATCAGGAATGAGGTATAAGTCTAGGAATCTATAAAATGAGAACTTGGCCACACTGCAGCCATGAGCTGTGAGGAAGGCTCAGAGCTATCATTTTGTGCAATGTCTGGTTGCAGAGTAGAAAAGGGTCCTAAGCAAGATGCATTAGACTAGACACTTGAGACTTTTGACCTGGGTCTTTGATGTCACACTAGGGTTTGTGCCTCTTCACCCATTTTGGCTTCCTTGTTTTTCATTTGGCCTTCTTAGCAAATCAACCTTGCTAATTACTTTCTCCAGTTGCTCACACCTGAGGAATTGACCTTTTGCAGCATCTCCACATTCTAAACATTTACGGTAAAAGGACAAATTAGTTTTTATAAGGTATAATGTATAAAATATTAGTCATAGTTTATTAAAGGAGTCTCCTTTGGGATTTAATTCCTAAATTATAATGTGGTTTATGCCTCACAGAAGGGACAAGAGCACCCTCTTGGAAGGCTGCCATTCCCTGTGTCACACATGGATTTAGCATAATATATCTTCATCTAATAAGAGGCAAATTACATTGGTCCAAGCACCATGCTGGGTTTGGTGAGAATTGGAAGGAACAAGCCTTGCTTGACCCATTGCCCATTTCCTTGCAGGTCAGTGGGACCATGTACAACACTGGAAGACACGTGTCCCTCCGCCTGGACAAGGAGCACTTAGTCAACATATCAGGAGGCCCTATGACATACAGTCACCGGCTGGAGGAGATACGGCTACACTTTGGAAGTGAGGACAGCCAAGGTTCGGAGCACCTCCTCAATGGACAGGCCTTCTCTGGGGAGGTAAGTGGGTTGTTGGAATTCCTAAGAACTAAGAGATACAAAGTACTAACTACTAAAGTTTGATGCCTTTTTAGTATCCAAAGTGGGATAACAGATGCAAAAGTCTGTTGTTTCCTTTCTTCATCTGTGCTTTGCGGGTTGACCTGGAAGTCTTTAATGAGCTTAAAGTATTTTCCAGAAAAGGCTGCAATGAAGTTGAATATTTCCTTCTGAAACATTAATACAGCTCCCCTGTGAGAATTTGCCAGAGCATTATTTCAACCTCAGACTCACCCCTTTTATGTATATCTCCACTTACACCCATTTGGGAAACAGGTCTCCCATATGTCACATATAATAGTGTAAAAAAGAATAGAAACCCACCACTGTTGAGTTGAGTCCAACTCATAGTGAGCCTATCGGACAAAATAGAACTACACCCATAGAGTTTTCAAAACTGTAAACCTTTACAACTTGCCTCATCTTTCTCCTGCAAAGTGACTGGTGGGTTCATATTGCCAACCTTTCAGTTAGCAGCTAGGCCCTTGAGTGCCACCAGGGCTCCTGTATAATAGTGTAGATCCCATAATTCTCCCTTCTGGTAGAATGAGTCTGTTCTGGTTACCTAGTGCCACTCTGACAAAAATACACCACAAATGGGATGGCTTAAACAAATAGGAGTTTATTCTCTTACAGTTCAGGAGACTAGAAGTCTGAGTTCAAAGTGCCAGTCTCTAGGGGCTGTGTGACAGCTCCTCAACCCTGGGCTTCAGCTCTGCCTCTTGCTCCCATCCCACTGAAGCTAGAGGCATCTCTTCCCTCAGGCAGCTACCAGCTGCTGAGGCTAACAAGCCCAAGGTCGACTAACAAAATGGCACAGTCCCAATATTACCAAATAACATGACAGGCCACTGATTCAAGTCCACTGAAAGTTCCAAGACTGGCAGGGCATGGGAGGCTGTTGAACAATGACTTGACTACATGCAGGATCCAAGCGTGCTATAAGCTAGAGACCATTCTCCAAGGCTTCTCTTTATGTACAGGAAGCAGACCACATCCCTAAGGCTGCTCACAGTAGATTCCACCATGGAGTCGATTATCAGTCTCATCATGGAGAGTACTACATCCAGCTAGCTGCCCAGCCACTCAACTAGGCCCAACCAAGTTGACATACAACTTTAACTACCACAGGGTCTTATTTGCACAAAAATGTAACATAGTATAAAATAAATGTCAGGCAGCTAAATAGTCTCCCTGAGTTTCTGCAGAATGGAAATGTCATTGTGTGTCATTAATGACAAGTGTCACTGTACACAACCATCAACCCAGACAGAGCTCAGGCCATAGTTCTGGCTCGACTATGGTTTCAATTATAGAGTGAGAGCTATAGTTTAAACAGATACCATCTATGTTATGATGCTTGACAATCAGGGAAGAATTAACTTGACCCATTTTGGGTCTGCTACACTCGAAGGTGGTTATCAACTAGGGACCAAGGTCCCTTATATGCTAAAGGCCCTATAAATAGGTTTCTGCTTAAGAATCTTCAATAACTTGTTAGGAAGGCTTTGGAATTGCAGAAATATGATCTGATTACCAACTTGGCCTTTTTTTTTTTTTAAATCAAAATAATTTTTAAACCTTGTACTATTTTTAATGTGGCAAGGGCATACTGAAAAATAGGTCCACAACTTTGATGAGTCCAGTGGTCATATTTTAATATGTATCTAAAATGCATCAACTGAGAACTTACCTAGACACTTCTTAACTAGGAGCGTCTCCTAGTTACCAGGGATACAGTAATTTTGAAAAGGGGAAAGAAAAAGGAGAATTTTGAAAAGGGGAAGAACTCAAAAGTGGTATATTCAAATAATTATAGTATCATCTTAGATGACAGAAGAGACTCTGAAACTTACCCTTGAGTGAAGAATAGTTAAAGCAAATGGAAGAAATGACAAAAGAGCTGAACAGAAGTTTTCAAAGAGCAGCTCGAGCAGACAAAACCAATTACTGTAATGAAATGTGCAAAGACCTGGAGGCTGAAAACCAAAAGGGAAGAACATGCTTGGCATTTCTCAAGCTGAAAGAATTGAAGAAAAAATTTAAGCCTCGAGTTGCAATATTGAGAGATTCTATGGACAAAATATTGAATGATGCAGGAAATATCAAGAGAAGATGGCAGGAAT
>NW_006921672.1:2368999-2388487 GCF_000298275.1 Orycteropus afer afer
CATCTCACCTACTTTGGTCATGTTGTCAGAAGGGACCATTCTCTGGAGAAGGATGTCATGCTTGGTAGGGTGGAAGGTTGACAAAAGAGGGGGAGGCCTTCAACAAGATGGATTGACACGGTGGCTGCGATGATGGGCTCAAGTATAGCAGGGATCATGGAGCTGCCACAGGATCGGGCAGTGTTTCGTTCTCCTGTGCATGGGGTTGCTATGAGTCGGAAATGACTTCGACAGCAACTAACAACAACAATATCATCTTGTAATGGAGATGCATGAAGGCTCCAGCAAGGTCAAAGAAGGGAGTGACAAATTATACTTGAAGGAGTCAGAAAAATCTCACAGAGGAGGTACCCTTTGAACTAGGCTGTGAAGAGAGGCAGTGCAGAACAATTTTATGAGCATCAGCTTTGGAGTCAAAGGACGTGAGTTTGTACCTTCTGCTTTGCTACATACTAAGTATGTGATCTTGGGAAGATGACTTGATTACTTTAAGGGTCAGTTTCAGTACTTCTCAAGGTTATTTGAGAATTAAGAGGTATTCCAGAGGTAAGGAGCCTTGACAGTACAATGATTAATAGATAACAAAGGAAAGGAGACATGGCATTTCAAGGTCAGGGACAGCATGAGCAAAGGCACTGAGGCATGTTAGAGCACTGTGTGTATTGGGGAAGCTGCACATGGATTCCATCTAGCATGATCTACTAATCACCTCTGATCTATTAGTAATGCCTGTGTAGCTGACCTGGTTGAGCATGAACATGAGCCCATCTTCTGGATCTGTAGTGAAAAAATCCTGGGATTGATTAGAGATGTCTGCCAAAGACACTGAACTAGAGTATGGCAGGAAATATGGTAAAAAAGGCAAAAACTCACAAATTGAGTGTAACTGTGGGACTGCTGGCTTTGATTAGAAGATATTCAAAATTAGATTATTTTTTAAAAAAAAATACAGATTATTTTCAGATTTTTAATTATTGTTTTTTAAATAATGTTTTTTATTTATTGACTTTTTTTTTTTTTTTTTTTTTGCTTATTTGTTTGCTATCTTTTCTTTGTTTTTCTCCTCCACTGGACTGCTACTTTCCAGTGTCTATTACAACACTGCCTCAGAGTAGAAATATTGTTAAACAAATTAAAGAAAAAATGCAGAGCTTTACTATGTTAAAATCCTTTACCTTGTAGAATTCCTTAGAGTTCTTTCTATCTTCGATGTGTAATCAGGCTCTTTGTAGCTTGTATGTGAACTGCAATCTTAGAGAATAGGTGCTTTCAGAGTCCTCTCAAGAAACATACAGTAATTTAACCTCTTAGTGTATTCATTTCTTAGACCTACCCCAGACCAAAGGTATCAGACTGTCCAAGGGGCCCTGGGTATCTGCATGTTGAGGATTCCCAAGACAGTCTGGTCATTAGGTTTATAAAGCACCCTTCAGTAGTACGTTTATTAAGAAATATTCTCAGTGAAGAAGCAGTCAGTGAAAATAAGCATGTAAACAAAGTTACAAATCAGAATTAAGTGGGGAGCATTTTCAAAATGTTTGTTGGCCCTTTCCCCAAACCATCACAGGATGTGGGGTGCATGTGTGAGGATTTCTAAAAATTCCCTAAGAGATTTTGGTTAGAGACCACTGTATCAATTTCAGCTCAAGCTCTGCCTAAATTATCCCAGTTTCTAAACGCTAAGGACTTAAAGAAAAAAAAAAAAAAAAAGGGCCACTGAGTTGATGGTAACTCCTGGCCACCCTATGTGTGTTGGAGCTGAGCTGTGCCCCAGGGGGTGGGTGTTAAATGGCTGTGACCTTTTGGAAGCAGATTGCCAGACTTTTCTTCCAAGGCACCTCTGAGTGGACTCCAACCTCTAACCTTTCAGTTATCAGCTGAGCATGTTAACCATTTATACCACTCAGGGACTTCAATGAGGACTTAACTCAAACTTAATCAGTGTCTGTGGTGGTTAAGTTTGTCTGTCAACTTGGCTGGGCCTGGTTGACTGGCTGGGCAGCTGGATGTAGTATTCCCCATGATGAGACTGGTAATCAACTCCATGGTGGAATCTACTGTGAGCAGCTGAGTAGCTGCCGTAGGGATGTGATCTGCTTCCCATATATAAGCAGCAGCTTTGGGAATGGTCTCTAGCTTATGGCACGCTTCAACCCTGCATGTTGTCCCGTTGTTCAGCAGCCTGCCATGCTCTGCCCACCTTAGGACCTTCAATGGAGTTAAGTTAATGGCCTACCATGTAGTTTGGTAACATCGGGACTGTGCATTTTTACTTGTCAACCTTGGGCTTGTCAGTCTCAGCAGCCAGCAGCTGTCTGAGTGAAGAAAAGCCTCTAGCTCTAGTCAGCCAGGAGCAGGAGGCAGAGCTGAAGCTCAAGGTTGAGGGACTTTTACCCAGCCCCTAGAGCCTGGCACTTGGAACTCAGACTTAAAGCCTCCAAACTGTAAGAGAATAAACTCCTGTTTGTTCAAGCCATCCCATTTGTGGTATATTCTTGTCAGAGCAGTACTAAGTACCCAGAACAGTGTCCTACAAAGGACAACCAGAAGTGATTGCAAATGGAAATGACAAAGTTGGGGTGCTACTGGAACTTAGAGAGGAGCTTTTTAAGCAGGGTGATGACACACACACATCCATTGCTGCAAGGCAGGCTTAAGTGTCAGCCTTAGTGTAAGTGCAGTTATACCTCATCCTGCATAGACCACGTCAGTTGTATTACATTTCTTTATGAGCCCATCAATATGAGTGATCTATAGACAAACTGGTGTGGATTCAGGTGGAAGAAACCAGATGTTAAAGGCACCAAAACAGTGTCACATGAAAAGCAGTGAATAGGCAGTTGACTTTTGAGATATTTAAAAATGGGTTCTAGAGAGTCACTTTGAGTCAGAATTGACTGTTGTTGGCATACAGCAATAGTGAGCAAGAGAAGCAGGGTTGGTTCAATGGTAGAAATTTTGCCTTCCATAAAGAAGACCTGGGTTTGATTCCAGACCAATGCACCTCAAGTGCAGCCACCACCCGCCTGTCAGGAAAGGCTTGCATGTTGCCATGACACTGAACAGGTTTCAGTGGAGCTTCCAGACTAAAATGAACTAGGAAGAAAGGCCTGGTGATCTACTTCCAGTGGAAACTATGGATCACATTGGTCCCATCCCATCGTGAATGGGGTCTCCATGAGTTAGGGGCCAACTCAACAGCAGCTAAAAGTAAGTGAGCAAGAAAAGTTAGGCACCTTTTACGTGGTGAAAGGGAAGAGACCTAGAACCAACGTGGAAGCTACAGAAAGACAGAATTAAGCTAAACATCTGTCGATAGGAGGAGTGAGATAGAAATCATGAGTTCCCGTCACTGTATTATTAAACATAGAACTGAATTTGGGCACTTCATGAAAGTGAGTCTCATCCTAATGATGGGGTGGACAATTAGCTTTTAATGTACCTTCTAACACTGGAATTCTACACAATCCATGACTTACTTCCAGAAAAGTTCCCCTATTGGGTCCCATTGAGGGTTAGCCTCAGTTAAGGTAACTTTCTCCCCCCACTATAGGTTAACTCTTTGTGTTTGTTTTGTGCTGTCTTCAGAACCTCCTTTGGTGTCTGCTTTTGGTTATCCTTTGAGAAGACCCAGGTAACCGCTTCTAGCAACATAGCCTGTGTTTATTTTGTTGACAGTGAATAATTGCATTGCCATCTGCCCCATCTATCATTGCTGATCATGATAAGTCAATTAATGGCAGGCATTCTCCTTGGCATAGTGCAACACTCGTTATCTGAAGAGCTGTAGATTAATTGCAGCCGTGTCTAGTGAGGTTATTGTAATTGATGGTAATCATTTGCTTTGTTTTATAAAGCTTCATGGATGTACGACACAGTCAGCAACTGCATTTTTATAAAAATTATTCATGTCCTACCCAGAGAACTCCTGGACGTCTTGTTGGGGGTTGGTGATAAATGAGCATATTTGGGGATTCAAATGCCTCAGTTTTTTTAAGAGAAAATTAAGTGTTTTTAATAAGTAAGACCCTTAGCTTGCTAATCATGTCTAAGTGGTTAGATTAATGTCCAGTATAAACCAGGATCTGTATAAAAAGGAGCAAAAGTATGAACAGAGCAAAAAAAGATAGTAGTTGAAAAGAATGCATGCCTGTGGATTAAAGTGCAGGAGTGAGGCTAAGGAGTCTGTGGGTGGCGGAAATGGTTAACACATTCAGCTGCCAATGGAAAGGTTGGTGGTTTGAGCCTCAAAGAAGGCCTGGCAGTCTACTTCTTAAACATCAGCCACTGGAAACCTCTCGATCACAGTTCTGCTGTGACACAAATGGGGTCACCATGCATCCAAGATGACTTAACAAGAACTATTTGTTTGTTTTTAGTGAGGCTAGAAAAGAAGAATCTTTCTTATTTGGGGGAAATTGGGCAAATGCATAGAAAAACCTTCCTTAAGTTTTTGTTTTCTTTTTCAAAGGGACAGACACACTGAGAATTGAAGCAGCCACTTCACCAATATCTGTGTGCATAACACTCTTCACAGCACCACTGTGCTTCTCTGGGTACTGGCCCTGAGTTAGGCACTGGTTACAGCCCAGCTCCAGCCCCAAGAAGGCCAGTTATAATAAAATTCAAAGCCATTTGCCACCAAGTCCATTCCAACTCTTGGTGACCCCATGTGTGTCGAGTAGAACTGCTCTGTAGGGTTCTCAACGGCCAACTCTTGGGAAGCAGGTCACCAGGCCTTTCTTCCAAGGCACCTCTACACAGACTCCAGCCCCAGTCTTTCAGTTACCAGCCAAGCGTGTTAACTGTCTACACCATCCAGGGACTCCTAAGACAGTGTAATGTGGATTTTATGTGAGCATTGTTCCAGAGAGGGATTATGAAGTAGCTCTCTCTGGATCATATTAAGGAGAGAATGCACCAACAGCTGTGTGGCCTGCCTGCTTCGCTGTTCCCGCTGAAGGCAGGATAGAAACCCATCCACCTCTCGAGGTCTTAGCCTCCGGGAGTCTCCCATCATGCTCAAAATACATTTGAGGGAAGAAAAAGTCTGACGCTGTTGCTATGGTGATGTAGATACGATTTGTTTAATTAAAAGGGGGGAATAAAAGTCATATGTAAAACATGAGGATTTTTTTTTTTTCATGACTCTGAATCAGAAGAGAGAAAACAATTATCTCAGAGCCAACAACTGAGACTAAAAAACAGAAAACGCAGGCCATGTCCTCTTCAAGGAATCAATTATTTGCATCCTTGAGAGACTGGCTTCACTAAAGCAACACAAATTGTAGGAATAAGCAACTAACACCCAATTGTCCTGAAGTGTGCTAGGGTATGAAAATGCTGAGGAGCACAGAATGGAGGACCGGGCCCCAATAGGCACTAAGTGGCTCTAGGGGAAGTGCTCTGGCAATCTAATTAGTACTTTGCCACCAGACTAGGACCTCCTACTGCCTCCTGGTGTTGGCACAGTCAGCTATTTGAGGGGAAACTAGAATTGGAATGTTTAAGGATAACAGGTACCATGGGTATGGAAGAAGTACATTGGCACCAAGGTAAAGCTGTCCCCTATACCTGGAATGTCACTTCCATCTCCTTCCTCCCTCACCACCCCCATATCATCCTGCCCTTTACAGCTTCCTAAGCCCTTTTCTCTCCTCCCAGCCAGTTAAGTGCTGTCTTCTCTCTATTTCCAGAAAATGCTATATGCTCTTTGTTTTGGTTACCTAGTGCCGCTCTGACAAGAAATATACCACAAATGGGATGGCATTAACAAACATGAGTTTATTCTTACAATTTGGAGGCTTTAAGTCCAAGTTCAAAGTGCCAGGCTCTAGGGGCTGGGTGAAAGCCCCTCAACCTTGGGGTCCAGCTCCGCCTCCTACTCCCAGCCCACTGGAGCTAGAGGTGTTTCTTCATTCAGTCAGCAGCAGGCTGCTGAAGCTGAGAAGCCCCAAGGTTGACAAGTAAAAAGGCACAGTCCCAATGTTACCAAATCACATGGCAGGCCATTAACTTAAGTCCATTGAAAGTCCCAAGGTCCGCAGAGCATGGCAGGCTGCTGAACAACGACATGGCTACATGCAAGGTCCAAGCATGCCATAAGCTAGAGCCCATTCCCCAAGGCTTCTCCTTAGATACAGGAAGCAGACCACATCCCTAGGGTGGCTACTCAACTGCTCACAGTAGATTCCACCAGGGAGCTGATTACCAATCTCATCATAGGGAATACTACATCCAGCTGCCCAGCTACTCAACCAGACCCAGCCGAGCTGACACACAAACTTAACTACCACACTGACCCTTGATCATTACCCATCACTGGATTTTGTATCTGTTCACTCTTTCTTCTATTGGATCCATAGTTCTTTGTTGATAGGAATTTTATTTTGATCATCACTGTATCCCCAAAACTGCATACATTTTTTGGCATATGGAGGGTAGTCAATAAATGTTTGCTGAATAAAGAAATAAATGATCTTGGTAAAATTCCTTAAGGACAAGGATCTTGCACTATTCATCCTTGAATAGTAGCACAGTGCATGACATACATATAGTAGGGGCTTAATTGATGTTTGTGGAATGAGTCATTCTGTAGCATAGTGCCTAAGGCACTTGACTGCTAACCAGAAGGCTGGTGGTTCAAACCCACTAGCCACTCCTTGGAAGGAAGGTTGGGCAATCTACCGCCTCGGAAACCCAAGGAGTGGTCGCTATGAGTTGGGTCCAACTCGATAGCACATAACAACAAAAACAACATCACTGAATCAATGATTCAATCAACTATTGGTGTTACAGGAATGCAAACTTTATGTGCTTTCTTTGTTGGAATTCTGAGATGAGTTGTATTTATTGACTGTTCAGGAAATACGTAGCCCCATTTAAATTGAAGATGGATAAATAAATAAAGGCTTTCCAAAGCATTAGATTCCACTGGAAACCGGAAAAGAGGAAGAGCTGTTTAGCTCACCTTTAAGGAGCCTAAAACCTAGTAGAGAATCCTGTCTTTCCAAACATATTGTGGATTCCGGGCAGTCAGAGTAGGTTACATTTTTTACTATTTCCCTATCACATAACGAGCATTGAGTAGATATTGTTGAACAAGGAAACTGAATGAGTCAATGAAGATAATTTAAAAAGACGTAGCTTTCAGAGTACCTGCATGATGCCCAGTATTGAAGAGAAAAAAAAAAAAAAAAGCCTCACTGCCATCGAGTCAATTCCAACTTGTGGCAACCCCTCCTTGGGTTTGCGAGGTGGTATCTCTATGGAAGTGGATTGCCCAGTCTGCCTTCTGAGGAGTGGCTGATGGGTTTGAACTGTCAGCTTTCTGGCTAGCAGTCAAATGCTTTAGGCACTACACCACCAGAGCCCACCAGATGCCCAGTATATCATGAATTAAATTCTATAATGGCAAACCTAATAAAGTTAATGTCAATATTAGAAGAAATGTAGGGTTTTTTTATGTTAAATGATTCACAAATGAAAGGTGAAAGTTCTTCCAGACACCCAGGTACCCATAGGTATCTGGAAGAAGTAATCGAACGATTGTTAGCCAAATGTGGTAGAAAAATTCATTTTGATTCTTCATCTCAGCCTTGGAAATACTCCCAGAATAAGACTAGGGAGTTCCTCTTTGCCAGTTCTCGAAGCCAGAGTTCTGGACATCAGCCAGAGTGAGCAAACTGGCCTTTGAGAGGCAAAGCAAACAGAGATCAGGAGCCCAGATGGTGATAGGGCAGATTATGAGGGCACTAGTCAGCAGATGCTGAGCCTGGCTCAAGGGTGGGAATGCTTTCCCTTTGGACATTTTGATTACTTGTGGGAAAGGACAGCCCAGTCAAGCCAGCAGCTTCCTGAATGTCCTGTTTTAGATGGATGCAGTGGGACATCGTAAGAGAGAAGGCTTCTCATTTAAAGACAACCTGCTCAGGTCAACTCATTGTCCTGTTGACTCCATCCTAACCTGCTTTGTAACACTGACCTGGTCTCACCCAGATGGCATGTGACAGCTGCCATCCCTCTCCATTTGACTCTGATGATCTCCCTCTGGGATTCTGGCTGAAGCAGGGAGGAAGGTGTTATATGACAAAGACAGTGTTAAAGACTGGCATTAAGTGTAACTTGATGAGGGTTTAGCCTAAGACCCACTGTCACCATGGAGACCATCACTGTTACAGCTTTAGAAGTTGTTGAATGAGGCCTTTATTTATTTGATAACCAAAGACACTCCAGTTAGAAGGATAGATACTGCTCAAAACACTTCCATGAACTAGCTGTACTTTCTTGTTCATTTCCAAAGGCACTGGAATAAAAGCAATTGGAAAAGAGGGTGTACAGTCCACTGATAATTTGACTACTCTCAGCAGTTCATTGAAGATCACATCTCCCATTTCAAGATATAGCCCACAAACAGGTAAACCTGCTATTGGAAAGAACTAGTCTACTCAAAGCCTCCATCTAAAGTGTCAGAGTTGGAGGCAACATTGAGGTCATCTATTCCACCCCACCTACCAAAACAAACAACCTACAAAGCAAAAATCATATGCTAAAAAGGGCAAGAAATCTACTCACCATCACCAAGATTTAATGACAGAATGAGGACTAGAACCCAAGTTTGCTGACCTTAGCTTGGGATTTGAAATTTTTCACATAAAATTTAAAATTATGTCAGATTCCCAGCATCAAGAAAACCTTTTAAGGCATCTTATTTAGTACCCCTAGTGAGCAAGGAATATTGAATATACCATGGACTGTCTGCCAGGGAGCTCTGGTGGCATAGTGCCTAAGGCCTTTGACTGCTAACAACAAGGCTGGCAGTTCAAACCCACCAGCCACTCCTCAGAAGGAAGGTTGAGCAATCTACTCTCGTAGTGATACCACCTCAGAAACCCAAGGAGGGGTCTCTATGAGTTGGATCCAACTTGATGGCAGTGTGTTGTATTTATTTATTTATTTATTTATTTATTTATTTATTTTTTTGTCTGTCAGAAGAAAGGACAAATCATCTTGGAGGAAGTAGAGCCAGAATGTTCCTTAGAAGTGAGGGTGGTGAGAATTCATCTTGCTTATTTAGGATATGTCATCAGGAAAGACCAATCACGAGAAAAGGACATCATGTTTGGTTAAGTGGAGGGTCAGCGAAGACAAGGGAAACCCTCTCTGAGATGGATTGGCCCAAAGGGTGCAACAGTGGGCTCAAACATACCAGTGATTGTGAGGGTGATGCAGGACAGGGCATTGTTTCCTTCTTTTATGCATGAGGTCGTTATGAACTGGAGCCAACACGGGGGCAATTAACAACCACAACAGAGTGAGTGTAGCTGGAGAGTCAGTTCCTGCCTTAGTGAGCAGAGCCCTTGACATGGGCATTTATACAGCCAATAGCAAAAAGGCAAAGACCTTGGCAGATTATTTTATGAATATGAGCAATGATGAGTATCCATGAAGAAGTGTGTGTGGAAGTCACCAAATCACCCACACACTAATACCACCATATTGGTAAGAGAGCCATAAGAGTGCCTGATTGAGAGAAATGAAAAAATTAAAAATGGGAAGCCTCAAGTGGAAATTCTAGTGCCTTAAGTATCCTTTGTTTGGTCGCAATATCAAAAGGCAACCATACTAGTGCATTACAAACTTAAGGGTACAGCAATGCTTTTGTGCAGTTTAAATCCCTATACCCACACTCCCTAATAACCCTCCAGAAGAGCTCACTAATAGTAAATATAAGTCATCTCAATAATAATATTGCAAAATTAAATCATTAGATGTCTAGCTGTTCTGTGGATATGCTGCTATACAATTCAAAATAAAGCCATTTAAAACCCCCAGATTCATGTGCTCCGACATATCGATAAACTTCTGCTGAAACAAAGCTAATCATCTCAGTGGTGCCGACTTAATTGCTCACTAGTTGACGGATAATAAACAGACCTGAGGATTAAAATATGAACTAATTACTCTACTCAATTCCATTTACTTGATTTCATGTTCCATTAATTTTTTGCATCGTTTCTGGTGGAAGCCTGAGATTTATGGTCACCCCAAATGAATTATGCCACTTAGTTGCCTGTGGCATGCTCAAGTTCAGAATTGGCTGGAAAGGTCAGAATTCTGGGCAGTAAATATTTAGGTGAAGCAGCCTAGGATGTAGTAAGTGAAGGTAATTATCTATTCCCAAATACCAGCCAGGGCGAGCCTCTATAAATCTGTCCTCATCTCAGCAGTAAAAGGGCACCAGTAGGATGGCTCTCACGATTATTCATTAGATTGGCTTGTTAGAGACAGTCTTCAAGAGAAGGAGTTGTTGGCCTGGAATGGGGCTGCAGGGGAGTAGAGACCACCACACTGTGGGGTAAGGGCATTGGGTCAGACATTTAGGCCACTGGAAAGAGACCCCCATTTTGACTTAGAAGATCTGAGTTCAAGACCCCACTCTGTCACTGACTAGCTGTGTGGTCTTGGTAAAAGCAGCATTGGACAGTCACTTAGTCTTTTCAAGCCTTTTTGAACTGTGACACTTAATATGTTAGTCTTTTATGTATTGTGACTCCATGGGTGTCAGAGTAGAATTATGTTCTGTAGGATTTTCCAAAGCTGATTTTTCAGAAGCTAAATTGTTAGGCCTTTCTTTGAAGCTACCTCTGGGTGGGCTCGAACCCCCAGCCTTTCATGGAGCAGCAAGCTTGTTAACCGTTAGTGGGAATCGCCACTGGCAACAGGTTTGTTTTTGTGTTTTTTTAGGTACATGTGTTATAGGGTAATTGTGCAACACAAAGGATGCAGTCCTATGACAGGGGTGCTATACAAGTTAATTATTCACCAGCATAAACCTTAAAACTCACCTGGTCCAAACCACTTGCATATAAGGTGTATTAGGACAATCCTAACTAATGAACTAATCTATTACCATTCACTTTCATTTATCATGCATGTCTTATGGGCCAGGCATTGTGCTAAGTGCCTTATCACATCCAATCCTCACAATAAACCAATGGGGTGATTCTCGTTAGCTTCATTTTCCATTAAAGAAAGATATGTGTATGTGATTGGTACGGGGCAGAATTAGGATTTGAACCCAGGTCTCTGACTATGGTGCTTAGGCACTGTGTGACCTTAGACAAGTCATCTCACCTGTCTGGCTCTGCCGCTAAGTAGCTGATAGAGGTACTGTGTCACTCACCATCTGAGGTTACCTGAGATGCCCTTCAAAGGACCATACCAACCTTAAGGATACTCTGTGCTTTTTCTAGCTGTAAAGTGAGACAGAAACCTATTTCTCCAAGTGGCACAGTAGTAATGATGTGAAATATCACATGGTGTCATTTCTGGTACCCTTTCTGGTGGACAGCAACCAGAAGCTACATAGCAATGCACAGTTATATTTTTCCTTTCACTTCTTTAAAATATATTAAGTAAAGCATTCTCGATCTGCAAATTTGTATGTTTGTAAACACATCTATTTCCCTCTGCAAAGGTGGAGAAACCATATTCCTTAGTCTCAGAGGTCACCTGGGCGAATACATTTTCTTGCTTTGGATCTAGCCGCTGAGCTACAAATTTCTAGATTCAGCCTTGAGAATGAATCCTGCAGGAGCTATTGGGCAAAATGAGCTTAGCCAGGAGGTTTTAAATCTCCCTCCCAGCCATGAGGAGGAGGAAGACCCAGGGATCACCAGATACTTCCATCAGGGCTCTGCACCAGTTTTTCAAAGCAGGTAATTATCACTGCTTTGGGAAAGACTAACTGTGTGTGGACCTGCGTGACTGCCCAGAGCAGCTGCTGTTTTCCATAAGGTCCTCTGTGGGGGGGTCAGGCAGTTCCTGCCTGTTGCAGCTGCCTCTTTAGGACTCATGTGTTCCCCTGACCCAGGTGAGGCACTGTAACCTTCTTGGATGAGAAGCGATTAATTTTAAAGGTTAAGATTGCCGGAGTGACCCATTCCTGTGTTTTAATCCTGGTTCTGTCACTTACCACCTCTGGCCTTGGGAAGTCACTCCACCTCCTTATGCTTTGTTTCCTCATTGGTAAAATGGAACTGATAGTGCTGTCGACTCCCTGGGTGATACAGACAGTTCATGGATTTGGCTGCTAACCAAAAGGTTGGAGGTTCCAATCCACCCAGAGGACCCCGGGAAGAAAGGCCTGATGATCTACTTCTAAAAAATCTGCCATCAAACCCCATGGAGCTCAGTTCTGCTCTGACACACACGGGGTTGCCATGAGTCAGAATCAACTCTCCAGCATGGCTTATAGTCATGCTATACTATAGAATTATACCCCCCTGGTCTGGTGGCGTAGTGCCTAAGGCATTTGACTGCTAACCAGAAGGCCAGTGGTTCAAACCCCCCAGCCACTCCTCAGAAGCAAGATTGGACAATCTATTTCTGTAGTGATATTGCCTCAGAAACCCAAGGAGGGGTCAATATGTGTTGGATCTGACTTGATGGCAGTGAGGGTTTGTTGTTGTTGTTGTTGTTGTTGTTGTTTGGCTTTATTGAGATACAACCCACTGCCGTGGAGTTGGATCCAACTCATAGCGACCCCTCCTTGGGTTTCTGAGGCAGTATCACTACGGAAGTAGATTGCCCAGCCTTCCTTCCGAGGAGTGGCTGGTGGCTTTGAACCGCCAGCCTTCTGGTTAGCAGTCAAGTGTCTTAGGCACTACGCCACCAGAGCTCCATTGAGATCCAGTTACACACAATACAATTCAGTAATTCTGGCTGTACCGTTTGATGCAGAATTCACAATTTTGATTGATGCACAATAATTTCACAATTATTTGATCATATAACCACCACCACAACCATGACCCAGAACATTTCTGTCACCCCAAAGAGTTCCCTAGTGTTCCTCAAAAATCAATCCCCTTCAACCCTGACCTCCATCAACCACTGCTTTGCTATGATTTTTGCCTTTCCTCAAATTTCAACGAAAGGAATTGAATAGTATGGAGTCCTTGGAAAAAGGCTTTATTTTAAAAATTATAGTAAATGACATGTTTTTATCTCTTCATACAGTTCCATGAATTTTAGTATATGTATTGATTTGTATCACCATCATAATCAGATAGAGAACATTTCTGTCCTATAGGGTTGTCCTGAAGATTAAAAGAAGTGATGGACCTAAATTTCTCAGAGCAGTGCCTCACACGGTGAGCACTCAAAAAATGTGGCTTTAATCAGCATCAGCTGATGTTTCTTTGAGCTCCATCTTCCAGGGAGATTCTATCATTAGCACATCAGTCCTCTCCTACATCTAACAGAATCCAAACTGGCATCAGACAGGAGGTGAAACTCCTAAAAATGTTATCAGCCCTTGTGAGTTGGTTGCAAATACTCTTGCTCTAAGAAGCCAGGTCTGGCCCCCTTTCCTGATTGCCATGCTCTTGTCCATTCCCGTTGACCCCTAGAGTAGGGCTGCCCAGAGGACAGATACTAGTCATGGAGTCTACTCCAATACATGATGGGCCCATGTGTGTCACAGTAAAACTGTGCTGCATAGGGTGGCTGACTTTTCAGAAGTAGATCACCAGGCCTTTCTTTGAAGGCACCTCTAGGTGGATTCAAACTCCCAGCTTTTCAGTTAGCATCCAGGCCCATTAACCATTTGCATGCCCTGAGGACTCCCTGCCTGGAAGAAGAGGCTCCCTTTTCTATGCAAAAGGAGCCATCTACTTACAGAGTGTTTGTCCTCAGAACTGTCTTTTCCTAAAACCCATATAGGCCAGGTACAGATCAGCCAAATCCCTGTTAACCCCAGTTTAGGGAAACCCATGAGCTTGAGCACATGCAAAGAAGTGCCTTCCTCATCCTGGCCTCTTGGGGGAGCCCTTACTTGTCTCCAGAAAGTGTTTTTGTCTTGCAAGGTGTTCAGCAAGTAAAGCCTTTCACCATTCCTAGTGAGTGTGAAGGAGCTCTGGTGGCATAGTGCCTAAGGCACTTGACTGCTAACCAGAAGGCTGGTGGTTCAAACCCACCAGCCACTTCTCGGAAGGAAGGTTGGGCAGTCTACTTCCGTAGTGATATTGCCTCAGCAGCCCAAGGAGGGGTCACTGTGAGTCAGGTCTCACTCAACGGCACATAACAACAACAACAACAACAGTAGTGTGAAGCAAAGCCTTAAACTGTCTCAGTAGAGTGATCACATGTCCTGGTTGGCTTGGGAAAGCCCAGATTGACACCACTTGTCCCTGGTATAATTGTAACTACTTCCTTTCCATTATCAAAAGTGCCCTAATTTGCACAGTAAATCGTGTGGTCATTCTATGTCTAGGTAACCTTTGGCCAGCCACTTAACCTCTCCACATCTCCTACTCTCATCCAGAAAATGAAAGGATTAGAGGAGCTCAGTCAGAACCCTTCTAGCACCAAGGAGTAAAATTCTTCTTGAGTAATTTTATCATCGCATATAAACATTGATTGAGGGGTCACCATGCTACCTGGAGAGTCAGAAACATTGATCTGTAATAAAACCTTTGTGGTATATTGGAGAGGTTGCCCCAAAGGTTAAGTATACACTTGATAAATAACCACCATCATACCTCTTTTAATATAAATTCTTGGGAAATTAAGTCCATTGGTGTGACACCAAAAATTCAAGATCAGATTGTTCTATTCCCTTGAGTTATGGCCTTTTTTTAAAATTATGCTTCAAATATGGAGCCTACTACTCCCATCATCAAGGAGCTTTGGTGGTGTAGTGGTTAAAGCATTTGGTTGCTAAGCAGAAGGTCAGTGGTTCAAACCCACGAAGTGCTCCATGGGAGAAAGATGTGGCAGTCTGCTTTTGTAAAGATTTACAGCCTTGGAAACACTGTGGGGCCATTCTGCTCTGTCCTACTGGGCCTCTAGAATTGGAATAGACTTTTTGGCACCTGGTTTTTCTGGTTTTACTCCCACCACTGCCGCTGCCACGCACACCTGCCCACACTGGAACATGCTCAGTCAGTCAGCTACCTCCTAAGTAAAATGCCCCTGTGGCTAATCAGGCATTTTACTGGAAGCTGTGGGTTCCCCTTGAACCATTTTGCTTTGTATATTTTAATTACAGTATAAGTGATTTCTCTCCACTGAGCACCCCTAGGAAGAAACCCCGGGAATTATCATCATCATCCGTTTAGACTTTTCTCAATTCTGGTCTTTAGAGAACCAGAACAGCAAGAAGATTCTGTCACCTTAAGCTCCTTTGTAAATCCCTATTGTCGGCATTTAGCCGCCTTTGCCGTCACACAAAAGGGAGAGTGTTTCTGCTCCAAGAAGCAGTTGCAGGCTTTGCATTTAAAACCTCCAGGGCATCCAAGCGTTCAGCCCCACCAAGCTCTAGTGCTGCTTCTCCGGTACTCATTTAGCTTGATTTACATTATTTTAATTTTCTTAGGGGTGTCTTTACTAGCTGGAGGGTGATTTTTCCCCTTAATTAAAGAACAAGTTGATTCCAAAGCTCACAGAACAAAACAAGCCCCTTTCATACCCTGTCTCATTTGTCACTTGCTCCTTCTGTTCTTTCTTTGCTGAGTGTGTTTGAGCTTTTCACACCTGGCTTCTCAAACTGGAATTGAGATGCAATGACAGCAAGACAAGGCACGTCTTTTAGTGGAACCAACCAGCCCTTGGCTTCCATTTATTTAATTTCTTGGAGCATATGGTAGTTTGGGAGAGGACCAGGTAGTGTTATCTCTGTGTCTTAGATAGAAAAACTTGTATCCATTCAGTGCAACTTGACAGATACTCATGACACTGAGTGAGGCTCAAGAATTTTGCCAGCCCAACCACCAGCTGCTATTGGGTTGACTGCACCTCATGGTGGCCCATCGTGGGTCAGCATAGATCTCTGCTCTCTAGAGTGTTCTATGGCAGATCTTTTCAGAAGTAGACTTTTCTTGTGAGGCACCCCAGCGTGGACTGGAACCTCCAACCTTATGGATAGAAGCCTAGCATATTATCCATTTGTACCACCTGGGGACTGTCTCCTAGCCTAGGGCAGCACAGCTGAACAGACCCAGCTGTCCTGCAGGAGCTTCCATTCTCGAGGACATCTTAGGAGGTGCTTTGGAGCACAAGTAAACCAAGCCTCTGGGATAAGAAAACAGGCACTGAAACAGGGTCCTGAAACTGGAAACGACTCCTCCTCCATTCCTCATCTCTGTGTGCCTCCTTTAGTCTCATTCTCTCTGTTATTGTTAGCTGCCAACTGACTCACAATGACCTCATGCAAAACAGGATCGGACCATTGTGATCTACAGAGTTTTCATTGGCTAATTTTGGGGAGCTAGATTGCCAGGCCTTTCTTCCTAGTCTGTCTGAGTCTGAGAGCCCTGCTGAAACCTCTTCAGCACCAGAGCAACACACAAGCCTCCAGTGACAGGCAGGAGATGGCTGCCCATGAGGTGCATTGTCTGAGAATCAAACTTAGGTCTCCTGCATGGAAGGCAAGAATTCTACCACTGAACCACCACTGCCCCCTCATGCTCTCCACAAGCTGTGTTTTTCTGTACACATGGAGAGCAGAAATGACCCCTGCAGATCTCAAGTTTATATTTGCTCAGATCAAGACCATCTTGCTCTGGCTGGATGGCTGGCTTTTCAGCCCTGTTCCAAATTCTCCAAAGAAGAGAATCAGTTTTCCCAACTTACATCTGATGTCTTCTCTGATCCAAAAAGGGATGAGTAGGGAGTGGAGGCACATAGAATAGACTGGTCTTAGGAGATAAGACCCCATCGTAGGGAGAAGGAAGTCATGGTAAGCTGTGTGGACACCCTAAAAGACACCTACCATGGTAGGAGCTCTGGTAGTGTGGTTCCTAAGGCATTTGACTGCTAACCAGAAGTCTGGTGGTTCAAACCCACCAGTCACTCCTTGGAAGGAAGATTGGGCAATCTACTTCCGTAGAGATACCACCTTGGAAAGCCAAGGAGGGGTTGCTATGACTCAGATCTGACTCGATGGCAATGAGTTTGGTTTTTTATGGTGGTGAAGATAGAGACAGACAAGTAAACAGTCCTTTTCTCTTCAGGCTGACAAAATTCACACTCTAAAGTGCAATTGATGTATCTGACTCAAAATTGGGAGTTGAATAAGGCTTTCTGGCTTAAACAGGAATTGGGAGGAGAAGTTTGAACATGGCCACACTTGGATGAGAGCATTCCAGAAAAAAAGGAGTATCGTTTATTAGTAGAATAACTGTGTTTGATCCATAATGTTCACTCAAAGTGTCTAGCATCTTGGAACTGAGTGTCATAACAACTTTACTCATCACAGAGACATCAGTGGTGCATCAAACCTTGTCATTTGTTATCTGGCTACCAACCCCTCTCTTTCTCTTTCTCTTCTTCCATTCTGCCTAGGCATAAACCTCAGGGTGGGCCCAAAGGAGTTGCCCAGAGGTTAGCATGGAGCAAACACAGATTTGAATGGCAGTTCTGCCACTTACTATGTGCCCTTTAGCAAGTTAGACTCTTTCCAAATGAGAAAATGATAATAATAATAACATCAGCCTCAGAGGGCTGTTGGTCAAATAAAATGAGATAGTGCAAGATAAAGAATCTTATCACTGTGTGTGGCACAGAGCAGTGTTAGAGATGTCTGTTTCCAGCCCCTTCCTTCTCCATCTGTTCTGTCCTCCAGTAGTAGACTGATGAGATATTACGAATTTAAAACTCCATCTTTTAGAATGACACATGGTCTAACATTTGGACAGAAGAGTTAAATACCTTCTTCTGCAAAAAAAAAAAAAAAAAAGGAACACTTCTAACATCATCCTTCAGACATGTTTGACCTCTTATCTCACTGTCACTTTTGAAAACTCAGAGCAAAATGCAAAAAGAATTGTTTATATTGTTCCCAGTTGTACATTGATGAGGCTTCATGTTCGCTTTCTTAGTGTTGAGTATCTCGAATGAGAGCCAATCTATGTCGTCAGTCCTCCCAGCTCACTCACTACCCACCTCAGTCAGGGACCATCTTACCTGGCCACATGTGTTTTATCTGTGACAACTGGATCTAGTATCTTTCCCTCTCAAGGCACTATAACAACCCAAGGACTTATTCCATTCTTTGTAATGAGTTAATTTTTTAAGAGTCCTAGATGTGGGCACCCTCCAAAGACCTTCTGAATATCTAAGTCCAGGATATCCACTGGGATAGTTTTCCCATTATTAACGTGCTGAAAAATGCCAACAGGTTAGGAACACACAGCTTTCTTGGGCAGAGGCTGTGCTTCGTCAGCACTATAGGTTATATTATTTAATTTTCGTTCTCATTTTAATTAAAAAAGAAGTTCACTTATAGTGGACCTTTAATATTGAAGAAGACACATTTTTTTTTTTTCATACTAGCATATGTTAAATTTATTTTTCAAAGACAAAAAGAGTGTTTTCCTGAGTTAAGAACAGGGATCAAGGTAAAATTTGCAAAACCAGCTACTTCCTTGGCTGTACTATGACTTGCTTCACTGAAAATGCACGTTAATCCCTTTAGCCTCACTTGAATCCCTGTTGATTTTTGTGGCCAGATTTACAAAACATTTCTACTGGGAAATAATGGCCAACAATTTCAGAAAGAGATTCCAACATGGGAGAATACGTTCCTGCATTGTGGAGTTTGACAACATCTGATCAATGTGTCTTATATCTCCCTCATCCAGGAAACAGAAGAATAATTAATCCAAAATAATGGATAATCCAAACACTCCTTCAAATGAATAGTATTTATTCCTTATAAACATATATCTGAGTTCTGCTGTTTGAATTATTTTGGCAGTCTCTAGGTTCAAATATGGGAGCTCTGGTAGCATAGTGGTAAGACACTTGACTGCTAACCCACTAAGGCACTTGACTGCTAACCCACTATTCAAACCCACCAGCCACTCCTTGGAAGGAAGGTTGAGCAATCTACTTCAGTAGTGATACTGCCTCGGAAACGCAAGGAGGGGTCACTATGAGTTGGGTCCCACTCGACAGCTCATAACAAGAACAACAACAACGGGTTCAAATATGGAACCCTGATTTCTCAGTGGTTAAGCACTCACCTACAAAACAAAAGGTTAGTGGCTCAAACCCACCAGCCACTCTATAGGAGAAAGATATGTTAGTCTGCTTCCATAAAGATTACAGCCTTGGAAACGTTATGAGGTTTGTTAGATTTAGTAGCAGTGATATGATAGAGTACAATTCACAAAGCAGATCACCAGGCCTTTCTTTTACAGCACCATTGGATCAATTCTTATCACCAACTTTTAGGTTAACAGTTGAGCGCCAGTGTGTGCACCACCTAGGGATACATGCTATGAAAAGAGCATTGGGGGTGCCAAGGGCAGGGGCATTCTGCTATTTTTAGGAGACAGGTCAAAGATGCCATATGAGCAAAACCTTAAAGGAGAAATGGGAGCTGATGATGAGAACAGATGGGAGAAGAAGTTTCTCCAAAAGGGGCAGCCAGAGCCACAGCCTGCTTGCTGAAAGTGAGGATGACTTAAGGCACCTACT
>NW_006921672.1:2389174-2407050 GCF_000298275.1 Orycteropus afer afer
AACAACAACAAGAGCCACAGCCTGAGTAGGTAGTGTGCCTGGCTTATTTGAGGACCAGAAGAGATGTCAGTGGGGCCAGAGGAGAGTGAGCTGGGGGCATGAAGTCAGAGAGGTGGGAGTGTAGGGGATGCAGATCATGCAGGGTCTATGGGCCACTCTAAAGACTTGGGCTTTCCTCTGGGTAGGATGAAAGCAATTAGAGGGTTCTGAGCAGAGGAGTGACATGATCTGATGATGTCAAACTTGTTCCTGCTTTGGAAGCTGGGCCCTCACCCTAGAACCTCTTGGTCTTTCCATGGCTGCCTCCTCATCATCATTCTGTCTCAATTGAAATCATTCCTTCACACCCAGCCAATCACAATCACATCGCACTGTTTTAATTCTGTGCCCAGCATTTACTACTCATTGACAATTTTTCTTGTTTATTTATCCATTTACTTATATATTTTTATATCCTTCTACTAAAAAGTAAGCTCTGCCAATTCTCCTGCCCTTGAGTGTAGAGTGGACTTAGTGACTTTTTTCCCAAAGAACAGAGAATGGAAAAGGAAAATAGTCATTTGACAATGGAGAAACCCAGTAGGTACCACCTTAACAGGAGATGAGATTAGCATCACCAATGATGTCATGTGGCTGTTAGGTATGTGCTGATGTGATGTGATGAGAAAGCCACTTTACCTTTGTGATTTACATCGCAAAGTCCATATAGTGCCAGAAGATGAGCCCTCAGGTCGGAAGGCACTCAAAATATGACTGAGGAAGAGCTGCCTCCTCAGAGTAGAGTCAGCTTTAATGATCTGGATGGAGTAAAGCTTTCAGGACCTCCATTTGCTGATGTGGCATGACTCAAACTAGGAAGAAACAGCTGCAAACATCCATTAATAATTGGAACATGAAATGTATGAAATATGACTCTAGGAAAATCGGAAGTTGTCAAAAATGAAATGGACTGCATAAAGATCAATATCCTAGGCATTAGTGAGCTGAAATGGACTAGTTTTAGGCCTTTTTGAATCAGACAACCATATGATCTACTATGCCAGGAATGACAAATTGAAGAAGAATGGCGTGGCATTCATTGTCGCAAAGAATGTTTTAAGATCTGTCCTGAAGTACAATGCTGTCAGTGATAGGATAATATCCACATGCCTTCAAGGACGACCAGTTAATATGACTATTATTCAGATTTATGCACCAACCACCAAAGCCAAAGATGAGGAAGTTGAAGATTTTTATCAACTTCTGCAGTCTGAAATTGACCAAACATGCAATCAAGATGTGTTGCTTATCACTGGTGATTGGAACGCAAAAGTTGGAAACAAAGAAGAATCACTAGAAGTTGGAAAATATAGCCTTAGTGATAGAAATAACACTGGAGATCACATGATAGAATTTTGCAAGACCAATGACTTATTTATTGCAAGCACCTTTTTTCAACAACATAAATGACAACTATACACATGGACTTCTCCAGCTGGAGTACACAGGAATCAGATCGACTACATCTGTGGCAAGAGGCGATAGAGAAGCTCAGTATCTTCAGCCAAAACGAGGCCAGGAGTTGACTGTGGAACAGACCATCAACTGCTTATATGCAAGTTCAAACTGAAGTTGAAGACAAAACAAACCCACAAGAGCCAAAATATGATCTTGAATATATCCCTCCTGAATTTAGAGACTATGAGAAGAATAGATTTGATGCATTGAACACTAGTGACCAGAAACCAGAAGAATTGTGGCATGACATCAAGAACATCATCCAAGAAGGAAACAAAAGTCATTAAAAAGACAGAAAAGGAAAAAAAGGCCACAATGGATGTCAGAAGAGACTCTGAAACTTGCCCTTGAGTGGAGAGTAGCTAAAGCAAATGGAAGAAATGACAAGATGAAAGAGCTGAACAGAAGATTTCAAAGAGCAGCTCAAGAAGACAAAGTCAGTTACTATAATGAAATGTGTAAATACCTGGAGTTAGAAAACCAGAAAGAAAGAACATGATAAGCATTTCTCAGCTGAAAAAATTGAAGAAAAACTTCAAGCCTTGAGATGCAACGTTGAAAGATTCTGTGGGCAAAATATTGAATGATACAGGGAACATCCAAAGAAGATGGAAGGAATATACAGAATCACTGTACCAAAAAGAATTGGTTGATGTTCATCCATTTTAGAAGGTGGGATATGATCAAGAACCGATGGTATTGAAGGAAGAAGTTGAAGCTGCACTGAAGGAATTGATGAAGAACAAGGCTCCAGGAATTGATGGAATACCCATTGAGATGTTTCAACAAATGAATGCCTCACTAGAGACACTCACTTGTCTATGCCAAAAAGTTTGGAAGACAGCTACCTGGCCAACTGACTGGAAGAGCAATGATGTCTCTTTGAAGACTAAGGTGCACTTAACCCAAGCCTCATGTGTGTGAGAGCTGGACAGGGAGTAAGGAAGACCGAAAAAAGTTGATGCTTTTGAGTTGTGGTGTTGATGAAGAACATTCAAAGTACGATGGACTGCCCAAAGAACAGACATGTCTGTCCTGGAAGAAGTGCACCCAGAATGCTCCTTGGAAGCAAGAATGACCAGACTTTGTTTCACCAACTTTGGTCATGTTGTCAGAAGGGACCGTTCCCTGGAGAAGGATATCATGCTTGGTAAGGTGGAGGGTTGACAAAAAAGAAGTAGGTCCTCGAGAGATGGATTGACACGGTGGCTACAATAGGGAACTCAGGTATAGCAATGATTGTGAGGCTGGCATGGGACCGGGTAGTTTTTCATTCTGTTGTACATACGATCGCTATGAGTCGGAGCCAACTTGATGGCACCTAACAACAACAACAATGTTGCACCATAGTGTTGTACCAATGTTAATGTCTTAGTTTTGATTTAAAAAAATACCATTGTTATGTAAAAGGATAGCATTAAGGAGAGTTTAATGAAGCATATATGGGAACTTTCTGTACTATCTTTATAACTCATGTAAATCTAAATTTATTTCAAAATAAAAAGTTTTTTTTAAAAAATGTAATCTACACACTGTTAGGGACATTGTCTATTTTCTTGTTCACTGCTATATCCCTAATATCTGGAATAGTAATATCATTGTTGTTAGTTGCTGTCAAGTCAGTCCCAACTCTTGGTAACCCCATGTGTTCCAGAAAAGAACTGCTCTGCAGGGTTTTCTTGGCTGTAGTCTTCACAGAAGCAGATCATCAGGACTACCTTCTGCAGTACCGCAGGGTGGGTTCAAACCACTAACCTTCAGGTTAGCAGTCGAGTACAGACCATTAGGCACTCAATAAATAGTCAGTGAATAGGATGACATGGAATAAAATCAATAATGATGTCTTAAATAAATAAATAAAAGTGCTTTGTCAAGTGCAAAGTATTTTGCAAGTAGCTCTTTACAAATATAAGAGAATATCATTATCTCATTTTGACTTTAAAAAAAAAATGGACTATCCACTTCCCAGCACATCACTGCAATAAGTCACAGCTTAGCGTAAGGCCTGTCTTAGCCATTATATGTGGTCAGGCCACCCCTGGATGTTACTGGAGGTGCAACATTTAAAAATGAAAAGAAAACCATCACCTCGGTGGCATCTTATTAATCTGGGCTCATTAAAAATGTGTGGGACCCCCCTCCCACTCCACAGCTGATTATTACTCTGAAAACACTTGCCAAAGACAAGGGGAGAGGTCTTTCTGAATAATTGAAAGTGAAAATAGGAGATTAAGTTGTATCTCCTCTCCCCTCAACCCCAATGCCAACTGCACTGTGAAAGTGTCATTAGAAGGCTCTGGTAGGAGGTAGTTCATTGCTGAGGAGTCTCAGCTTCTGGAAATGGAGGGTCTTCTCCCCTAAAATGAAACAGGAGCTCCAGGGAAAATAGTGAAAGGGGCTTAATAAGTGGCTGAAGAGTGGGCAACACTGAAATAAGGATACGATTGACACACAGCACACACCCATGATATCTTTCCATCCATCTGTCTGTCTATCCGTCTTTCCATCCATGCTTAGTTAATGGCTGAGGAGTGGGCAACATTGGAACAATGCTATGATTGACGCACATCACACAACCATATCTATCCATGCATCTACCCGTTTATTCAACAAATGGGAAAACAGCTGAAGGAGCAGTTAGAGTATTACCTGAGAATCAGAAGACATGGGTCATGGTCCCCACTATGTCACCAAATTTGTCATGAATGTGGGCAGTTCATTTTCCTTCTCTGTGCCTCACATTGTCAAATGAAAGTAGTACTCTGGAAAATCTCTAAGTCCTTTTCTGGCACTGATACTCTCATTCTAGGTGCATAGTAAGTGTTTCTAAGTAGTTTGTGCTCTGTTTGCTGTCATGGGGAGCACAGTGTGTTATATGCTCTATGTTCTCTAAGAGCTTCCTGTATAGTTAGGGAAGAAAATATACACTGCAGAGTTAAGTAGCAACACAAAGCCCTAGATGATTACATGTAGACAAATAATGCTGCAGAATTACTTTAAAAAGAGGCCCATGTGTTTCCTGGGGTAGTCCATGTTGGCTTCTTGGAGAAAGTAGGACTTATGCTAGACCTTAAAGGAGATCTCAGATTTACAGAAACAGAGAACAAACAAAAAAGTAACTTCCCAAACACTTTTCTGAAAACATCATGTTCCTTCAAACCTCTAGGCTCTTGCAAAACCAATTGCTTTGCTTGACACACGC
The DNA here is from genome assembly GCF_000298275.1 of Orycteropus afer afer. Classification (NCBI taxonomy): domain Eukaryota; kingdom Metazoa; phylum Chordata; class Mammalia; order Tubulidentata; family Orycteropodidae; genus Orycteropus; species Orycteropus afer. Next base: position 2,393,874 of record NW_006921672.1, read on the forward strand.
TCCCCTCTGCCCCCTTTATCTGCTTATCAAAACTTTCTGCTCCTCCAAGATTTAGTTCAGAGGTCCATCTCAGCTATGAAGACTTCTCTGATGACTTCTGCTATGCCCCTTGCCCTACCATCATCCCCACTTCCACTCCCAGACACAGTTAATGACTCCTTGGCACTCCCACTAAATGTGCACTTGTGTTTTTATTGCACATCACGTTCCTTACACCAGAGGCCTTCTCAAGACTGTGCAGAATCACTGTTTGTCTTCTCTCTGTCCCTACCAAAGGGTGCAATGCCCAGCAGAGAGTAATAATAATGAATTAAGGAATGAATGAACAAATACATGAGCAATGATTTTAGGAACGAGCCCTTAACCAGATATAGCGGTCCATCAAAACCTGCTTTCTACTCATATCTGAGGGATAGACATACAGGATGGATAAAGAGGCAAGACAGAAACCCTGAGAGGAAAGAGGCCCATCCACTCTGTCCTTGATGCTGGGTGAGGGTAGAGAAACCAATAATCATCCTTCACCTATTAGCCAGCGGTTGTCTACTGGGCACCTCCCACATGCCTGCTCCCACACATGAGGGATATGTGGAGACACCATGGAGGGCTATGCTACTGGCCTCCCCGTGGAGAGGTTTACTAGCAAAGTCTCTTTGTCTTTGTTGACGTGCTGGGCAGCAGTGCACACTGCTTCCTTGAAAATCATGGCTTGTGCTGATGAAACCTTGACATTTAGTGAAAGTAGAGAAGGAAAGAGGTACATTCTATTAAAGTTCAAGGTAGAACAGTGGGAAAACAAAGAAATCTGACTGCCTTATTGGCCCTTTCTCAAGAGGGTTATCCCCAAAGCTGTTTTCAAAGGAGCTCTGAAATGCTCTCTTTAATTAGCCCGTTCAGGTGAGAATAGAGAGGAACACACCTGCTGGTTGCAGTAAAGTACATCCTGTCCCATGTGGAAGTCACAGAGAGCTTGGTCTGCAGCATGAGCTTTGGAGTCTAAGAAATCAGACTCCAGTTCTAACGCTGCTATATACTGATGGTGTGGTCTCAGACAAGGTCTTGATTGCTTTCAGTCTGAGCCTGGCCACTTGAAAAATGGGGTAACTCCTTCCTTGCTGTTTGTCTGAAGACCAGAGATGATGACTGTAAAGATTCCCCTGCCAGTGCTGGCTCCTGGTAGACACTCAGCAGTGGTAATTGTTCATCATTATTAGCTATTAGGAGGCCCTTTATTTTATTATTTTTTTTTTTAATTAGGATTTGGGTGAAGATTTACAGAGTAAATTCACTTTCATACAGCAGTTCACATATACTTTGTCTCATGTCATTGACCAAAATTTACAATGCAGCAGCTCCCCTCCCACTTCCTCCTCATAGTTACCTCCTCCCAGTGTCCATCCCTTCATACTCTTCTGCACCCTGAGCTATCTCCCTGTGCATAAGCAGCCCTTCCTTCTCCCATGATTGTTCTCTCCAGGGCGTGTGTCTACTTGAGGTAAATGTTTAACTCACATGCCTGTACTTTGTTTGGCTGGAAACCACAGTTGTGGGTTCAATTCTAGACCTGAAGGGCAGCTAGGGGCCATAGTCTCAGTGGTTACACCAGGCTCTATTGGACCAGCAAACCTGGTCCCCACCTTCTTTTTAAGAGGCCCTTTATTTTCACCAAGAATATGTTGAGTTACCAGTGAGCTCCCACCTAGATGCTGGGGAGACACACTGATGTTTCAGAGGGAAATTTCATGGAGAAGATGGAATTTTCCCTGAGTCCTCAGGGATAGGCAGTGGTTTCATTTCATTCTCAAGTCCAGAGGGAAAATAGTCTCTTATTTTGTATTTTCAGTTGCAAACCTTCATTCTTTTAGGGTGCAGGTGTAATTGTTTGTCTGCATTGCACAGACATCATAATAATATTCTGAGAAAACAAAATAAAAGAAAGGAAACATTTACCCGCATTCCTCCACCCCTGACAAATCAAAACGGTTTTGATTTTCCAAGTTCAGGGTGAATGCAGTTTCATTAGGCAAAGACAGATCTGGGGAATGGTATTTTATTCAGAGGCAGTGGGCCTCTTTTACCATATCCAAAAGTGGAGCTACTAGCCCATCCTATAATTTTATTGGAAACGCACAATATTTACAGAGAAACTTGCTGTGGATCTTCACATTACTTAAAACTGCATATCCCAACTATGCCTTCCTAAGTATATATGAAAAAGTTTCCTTAAGTAGAAAATAAATGGTCAGGACCAGATAACCTCAACACATCTCCTAACCAAGGGATATCCTTTGTTATGGCAATATTCATTCACGTTACATCACTTACGTAATGCATGAGAGTATGTGTGCTTGACGTTCAGCAAGAGCAGCAATATGAACTGCACTTCCTCGAAGCTCCTTCCTTCATTTAGACAAAATGTCTCACACTTTTGAATTCTGCCCACCACAACCTTGCTGTTCTCCAGTCCACTCAAAACTCCAAACTTCCAGGCCCCTCGTAGTTCTGATTACTGTTCACCCGGCCTGTCAGTCTGCTACAACTGTTCCTAAGGTCCTAACAGCCCTGTGGCGCTGTTGGGAGCCAGGATTCACGGCAAGGGATGCGTGGCTCACCAGCTTCCCTCCCAAGTGCCCAGGGCAATGCTGTGCAGCCTGTGGGCACTTTGTAAATATTGGCAGATTTGGTGCAACAGTGCCCAGCTAATGAGCACAGACTTTTTATCTTTACTGAGAAATGGAAGGAAAGATGGAAGAAGAGGGCTGGGGGGTTGGAGAGTCTCACACTGAAGCCCAGATAGCATTGCACCAGCATAGTCGTCAGGCATAAAGGATTCTGATTTCAGCTAAGATAAAAGGGCTAGCAAGCACCCCGTATGAATGGCAAGTAGGTTAAAAAAGATTTCAATCTGGTTCTGCTTTTTGTACATCAAAAGAAAGATGAACTGACTGAATTTCAAAAACTTCCCCAGAGACAAATATATATATATAATGCACACACCTACACATGCATGAGCATACACATACACACATATTTACTTAATTCTTTGAAATTAGAAGAGTATTTACTTCCTTTAAGTGTACTTTTTCCCATAGATGATACTTACAGATTGTTTAGGACTTAGATTGTCCAGTCTTGCATGGTACACATACTTGTCCCCACATTCCAGGCACTGTATAGCACTTACTTTCTGTTCACATTCTTGTTTCTGAAACATTGTTCCTCATTCTGAATCCGTCCTGTGCTTGAATCTCTTGACTTCAACTTGATACCCATCCTCCCATTTCTGCCCCAGCTTTTGCATTTGACATTCGTCACTGGTTTTTCAGCTACAACCTTGATCCCTCCTTTCATAGCTGTGGTTCTCCCACCAACTGCATACTCTGAGCTAGCTTGAATAACTACATGTCCAGGTTTGACTCATCCCTGATGTTCTTCTTCCCCCAGACTGTCCAATAGACAACTTTCCCAGTTGACCCAGTCCTATGAGTCTGAACCAGGTACCATCTTGAAAGGCTCATTAATACAGCTGAGTTAGTATTGTAGGTCTAATTATATTGTTCTAATCAACTAGCCACTCTTTGTCTCAACAAGACAGGAACTTCTTGAAGAGAGTGTATTTCAAAGATGGTGGTATGGGGAGTTGAGGGTTGGGGTAAACCCTAAATTTGTTCAAAAGAAAAATCTACATTTGAGACTTAACTGATATAACCAAAGGAAAAAGCACCAAACTAGGAAGCAAGAAGAATGGGTTTCAATCCCAGCTTGACCCTGACCATGTGGCCCTGGGCAAGTCACCTTCTGATCTCGGCTTCATTTTCTGATCATAAAATGAAGAGATTGTGCCACATGCTCTCCTAGACACCCTCCAGGTTTAATAAACGTTGATTCTTGTATTATAAGTCAGTCTTTTCTGAGATTCCATTTCCTCATTTTGGAAAATAGTGATAATATGTCTAATTTCAACTTTCTCCCATGGCTATTTTGAGTGTCAAATAAGAACATATATAAAAGTACATGGCCCACTGTTAATTCTGATAAAGGGGCAGGGAAATGGGATGCCCTAAAGCCATCCCAAACCTACCCTTCAGTAGAATTACTTATATGAACTGTGTCAGTGAAAATGAATTCCACTCCTCATTTCTTCAAGTAGATAACATTTTACAGTATATCCTGCATTGATAGCATACCCACGTTTGTTCTGTTGGAAAGAGGCCTGTTAGGGGTAAGAAGCCACACCCCCACAAGGTTAGAATGAACTTTGAATTTGGAGCAAAAGGTTAGACCAATGGAAATAGGCCAGCTTATTGAAGGGGTTGGGAAGGCATGCATGGAAACAAACATTCTCGTAGTGCCTGTTGTATTTTAGTCACACTGGGTACATTGTACAATGTAGCTTGAAATGATTCTGTGAAGGTGAAATTGTTCATCATTGCTGTTCTTTTGACAGTCTCAAGTGTGGGAAACTAAGGTTCAGAGATCACACAGCTATGATGTGCCAGTTCTGGTTCTAGGACCAAACTGCAGCTAGTCTGTCTGGCCCCAAAGCCCACTTCCTACTTCCTTAAGACTAAACCAACCCAGTTGAGTAAGAATTGAGTCAGTTCTTATTCATGATGACTCATGTGTGTCAGAGTAGAACTGTGCTCCACAGGGCTTTCAGTGGCTGATGTTTTAGAAGTAGGTCACCAGGCCTTCACAGCATCCCTGGGTAACTTGAACCTCCAACCTTGCAGTTAGCAGCTGAGCACGTTCACCAATGGCATTACACGGAGACTTTTTAAAAGATTGGAAAACCCCAATTCATCTCCATTGCCACATAATACCTGTGTTGCCCAAACATAGGCTTGGATATTATGAATAAAAGACATCTGTAGGTCTTAACACAGAGCTGCTCTCCTCCCTAGTTAGAAGCATATGGGAAACGAGATCTATAGTCTCTAAGCCTGTATTGAGATACAGGGATAAATACAGCATGGATGTGGCCTCCAGTTCCCCAGTAACTCAACTTCCCAGGCTACTTCTCAGTAATAGGCTGAGCTCAGTGTCACCTGAGTTCAGTGGTGAGTGATGTAGCTATGGCACAAGTTTTGTGAGGACAATTTGAAAAGAATAGAGCTGGAGCCATCTGGGAGTTTAAAATTTCATGCCTTCTTTCCACGATTTGCAAGAGATGACATGCATCATTTATGTGGAAGGTTTGGTGGCATTTATTTTATTCAAAGCCCATTTATTCTGGACTTTTTCCAGTGCTATGTGAGATTTTGTGATTTATCGAATCCCTCTTCTCCATGTTTTGCACACATGCTGATGTATAGTACACTCAGATGAGCTTCCAGAAAGGAAGCGGGCACTGAAGTGAGGTCAAAGGAAAAGGTGTTACCATTTTGGAAAGGGCCCACTACTTCCTGTTTACAAACATCACGATCTAAAAGGTGCAGCAGAATTCCTCACTGCAGTTGGTTTCCAAAAATGGCAGCAGCTATTCCACAGGTTACTCACATAACGCTGAGCTACTCCCTATCTCAGCCTACTCAAGATCCCTTCCCCTGCATATTCAAAGCTAGAAAGACCATAAACCCAATGACCAAATCCTGGACCCACCAGGAACCTGGTGAATCTTGGACTTCCTAGTGGAAAATCAACTCCCTCTCATTGTTCAGTAGCAATTTCAGGGTCATATGGTTAAAGGAGGTCTGTTGGTGCAGTGGTTAAGAGCTCAGCTGCTAACTGAAAGGTTAGTAGTTCAAACCCACATACTGCTCTGCTTTTGCACACTTTGCTTCTATAAGGATTTACAGCCTTAAAAACCCTATAGGGCAGTTCTGTTCTGCCCTACAGGGTCACTGTGAGTCAGAATTTAAAAAAAAAAAAAAAACTGCCATCAAGTTGATTCTGACTTACAGCGAACTTATAAGACAGAGTAGAACTGTCCCTACAGAGTTTCCAAGGCTGTAAATCTTTATGGAAGCAGACTGCACTGTCTTTTCCCCATGGAGCAGCTGGTGAGTATGGACTGCTGACCTTTTGGTTAGCAGCCACATGCTTTAACCACTGGCCCACCAGAGTTCCTAGTGTTGTGAATAGAGACCTCTTAAATGGCTAGCACATGGGGAAAACTCATTTTGCTTGTAGCTAGCAATTTCTGTAGTTAAGAGGGGTTTGGAGCCGGAGTTACAAACTATGTTGAAGGGTAAAACAATGAGACACTTGCTGTAGTCTGGCCTCATTTTAAGTAGTAGATCTATTCCTAGAATATCTGTAGATCAGTATCATTCCTTTGTGCCTATTGACTTTACAGCACAGATCCAGCATTGCTTTATCTTTACATAGAATAAATTTTTATTATTAGATGCTTTAACCTTTTAGCTTTAAATGTCTCTATTTCTCCACTCCAGCCTTTCTGTCAAAAGAAAAATATTTTGTGAGAAAAACACCAAATCACTAAGCATTTTCATGTGTTTTTTCTGTTAATCCTCACAAAAGCCCTGTGAAGTTTTCTTTTCCCTATTCTAGAGACTGGACAGCTAGCATCCAAAACCACATACCTAATGAAGCTACGCTAGGGCTCCAGCCTAGGTCTTCTGTTGAGACTGAACCTGAACTCAAAACTCATTGCCATCAAGTCAGATCTGATTCATAGTGACCCCTCTTTGGGTTTTCAAGGCGGTATTACTACAGAAGTTGATTGCCCAGTCTTCCTTCTGAGGAGTGGCTGGTGGGTTTGAACCACCAGCCTTCTGGTTAGCAGTCAGATGCCTTAGGCACTATGTCACCAGAGCTCCTAACCCTATGTATAACAGAACAAAATGTTGCCCAGTCCTGTGCCATCCTCATATGCTCATTGCTGTGTTTGAGCCTATTGTTGCAGCCACTGTGCCATTCCATCTAATTGAAAATTTTCCTCTTTTTTGCTGATGCTCTACTTTACCAAGCATGCTATCCTTCTCCCAGGATTGGTCCCTCTTGATAATATGTCCAAAGTATGTGAGATGAAGTCTCATCATCCTCACTTCTAAGGAGCATTCTGGCTTGACTTCTTCTGAGATAGATTTGTTCGTTCTCCTGGAAGGCCATGGTATATTCAGTATTCTTCACCAGTACCATAACCTATCAATTCATTGTCAGCCTTTTTTATTCATTGTCCAGCTTTCACATCCATAAGAGGCATTTAAAAATACCACGCCTGAGAGCAGGCATACGTTAATTCTCAAAATGACATTTTGTTTTTTCTAGCACTTTAAAGATGTCTTTTGCAGCAGGTTTGTCCAATGTAATATGTCATTTTCTTTCTTGACTACTGCTTCTAAGGCATTGATCATTGATCCAAGAAGAATAAACTAGCATAATACTGTTTTGGGAGCTCTGGTGGCATAGTGCCTAAGGCATTTCACTGCTAACTATCTCAAATGGATGAGTTCTTTGGGGTGGTGTTTTTTTTTATTCAGTTTTTTTTCTTTTCTTGTAATGAAAATGTACATAACAAAACATAAGACATCTCAACAATTTCTACATGTACAATTTTCCAAATCATTCTACCACCACCACTAAACAAAAACTCTGCCTTCCCTCCTAATAATCTGTGAGATCATACAATGTATGTCCTTTAGGGACTGACTTTTTTGCTCAGCATGATGTTTTCCAGGTTCATCCATGTGTGGCATGCAGCAGGATTTCATTCATCTGTGGCTGAGTATTATTCCATTGTATGGCTGTAGCACATTTTGATTGTTCATTCATCTCTTGATGGGCACTTCAGTTGTTTCCACTTTATGACTACTGTGAAAAGTGCTACAGTGAACATTGCTGTACAGGTTTCTGTTGCATTCCAGCCTTTACTTCTCCTGGGTACATACCTCAAGTTGGGACAACTGGGTCATATGGTAATTCTGTGTCCAGCTTTTGAGAAGCTGCCATGTTGTTTTCCACAGGGGCTATACCATTTTACATCCCACCAGCAGTGAATGAGGATTTCAGATGAATGTTTCTGAAATGTTTGGAAAGAGCATGAAAGATGCTTCATCTCCAGTTGACATAAGTGATCTGTTCACCATTCATTTAACACACACTTGTTGACTGAGATGAATAAGACGGTGTCTAAATTCTGGAGTAGCTTACAGTTTAGAATGAGCTTGTTCATCAAAGATAACTGTCACCTCTGCCCTTGCCTGAGATCACCCAATAATCTCTAGGATGCAGATAATCTTTGGTTCAGTAAAATAGACCCCTGCCAGATCCCTCTGTGGCCACTATGCACATCCCCAGTCGTCTGTGACTTTGGCTGATCAGATCTCACAGCTGCCCCCTTCCCTGGGGAACTGGCGTTCACTTAAATGCCCAGGAAGGAACCCTAGTTGTGAAATGGTTATGCACTCAGCTGCTAAATGAAGGCTCCTAACTGAAAGGTTGGCTGTTCAAACTCACCCAGTACCTCTGTAGGAGAAAATACCTGGTGATCTGTTCCCGTAAAGATTACAACCTAGAACAAACCCTATAAACAAACAAAAAAAATGAAACTCACTGTCATTGAGTTGACTCCAACTCATAGTGACTTCCTTTGGGTTTCTGAGGCAGTAAATCTTTTTTTTTTTTTTTTAATTGTGACTTGGGTGAAAGTTTACAGAGCAAATTCACCAGCTCATGTACACTTTGTCTCATGACATTGACTGCAATTTCCCACAATGCAACAGCTCCCCTCCTTCTTCCTCCCCATAGTTACCTCTTCCCTGTGTCCTTCCCTCCCATGCACTCCTGCCCCCTGAGCTGTCTTCCTGCCCTTCTGTTCTCCCATGATTGATCTCTCCAAGGAGTATATCTGCCTAATGTAAATCTTCAGTTCATATGCCTGTCTTTTGTTTGGCTGGAAGCCACAGGAGTATGTTTAATTCCAGACCTGAAGGGCAGCTAGGGGCCATAATCTCAGTCATTCCGTTGGGCTCTATCAGACCAGCAAACCTAGTACCTGTTTTTTTGTGGGGTTTTTTTTTTAATTATTTTGAGTTTTGTTCCACATTGTTCTCCCATTCTATCCAAGATCTCCTACACAGATCTCCCTCTGAGTGGTTGACTGTGGTACCATCTAGTTCTTCTGGTTTCAGTCATATAGCTTGAGGATCACATGGTGTAGCAGTTGGTTGGGCTAATGGTTTCCATGCGTCTTTGGTTTTCTTCATTCTTCTTTACTCTGGATGAGGAGAGATCCATCATTGCATCTAGATGGCCGCTTACAAGCTCTTGAGATCCCAGTCACTACTCGCAAGGCCAAAAGTCTTTACAGAAGTAGATTGCCCAGTCTTCCTTGTGCAGAATGGCTGGTGGATTTGAACTGGCAACCTTCTGGTTAGCAGTCAAATGCCTTAGGCACTACACCACCAGAGCTCCTTAGAAAACCCTATCGTTCAACTCTATAGTATAGAATTGCTATGAGTTGAAATCAACTCTATAGTATAGGGTTGCTGTGAGTTGGAATCTACTTGATGGCACACAACAGCAGCAAATGAGTGATGTAAACAGTTAAAGCACTCTGTCTACCTGGAGGTGTTTGGAAAGAAAGGCCAAGCAATCTAACTCTCTGCTACTCCCATTGAGTCAGGTTTGACTCAGAGCAACCTTAAGAGTAGAACTGCCCCTTGGGGTTTCCAAGACTGTAAATCTTTACAGAAGCAGACTGCCTCATCTTTCTCCCATGGAGAGATTGGTGGGTTCCAGCCACCAACCTTTTGGTTCACAGCTGAGTGTTTTAACCGCTGCACTACCTGAGCTCCTTGACAAGTGATCTACTTCTGAAAAATCAACCATTGAAAACCCTGTGGAGCACCATTCTAATCTGACACACCTGGGGTCACTATGAATCAGAGACAACTCAGTGGTAACTGTTGTTTTAATACCCAGGAGGCCACACCTACAGCACCCCCATCCCACACCCAGCAAAAGCCCACAGCCAATGATGATGGACATACGATGGAAGCATAACGGACTAAAACTTTGCCTTAATTTGGGACTGATGTTGGTGTGTAATTCATACTCCAGGGATTCCCTATGGGCTCAAATTGAAGCTGTCCCCAGCTGAGTCCGCCTCCTTATTTGGTTTTCTGCTCCTTTTCTATCCTGCCCTCCCTTTCTCTAGAGAGCATGTCCCCAAACCACTTGGAGTAGACTCCTCATATCAGGCTGTGTCTAAGGGATCCCAACCAAAGACATGTAACTTGAGTTTCTCTTGCAGCATAGAATTACAAAACATAGGTCTTTGAAAACAACCTGTATTCCATGTTTCCCCTTATTCAGATTGGGCCTTCCCTAAAATTAAACACAGTCAACAAGATCTGTCTGTGTGTGCATGGTTTTATTTGTGTAAGGAAACAGACTGTTTTTTTATAATATAGGTATACCTCGCATCATTGTGCTTTGCTTTATTGCACATCACAAATAGCATGTTTTTTACAAATTGAAGATTTGTGGCAACTCTGTGTCTAGCAAGTCTATCAGCAGCACCATTGCTCACTTCATGTCTGTGTCACATTTTGGTAATTCTTACAGTACTTCAAACTTTTTAATAGACTATGTAAACATAACTTTTTTATGCACTGGGACATCAAAAAATTCATGTGACTCACTTTATTGCCATACTCACTTTATTGCCATAGTCTGGAACCAAACTCGAAGTATTTCCAAGTTACACCTTTATTCAAGGTTATTCTTAAACCACATGATCATTGCCAATTTCCCAGCAGGGTCTGTCTCCAAACTGTTTCTTTGTAAGAATATCACAACCACTAACAGAAGTCAGGAGTTTTTGGTTTTTGCCAATGGTGTTAACATTATGTGTGAGCTGCATTGAGATTAATGCATTCCCTGATATTTATTTTCCATAGGGTCTTTGGTGAGGTTGATACCGAGCTTGATGGATAATGATCTGTTTATATATATATATATATACACACACACACACACACACACACACACACACATATATATATACACATATAAAAGCATCCTTTTATACAACATGATTTCTGTTTGTGAGTTTAGCTTCACATTTACTGAACCATTTAATTAACTTAAATGTTTAAACTTCTGGAGGTGTTGATTGATTCTAATCAGTATTTTCTGCTACTTTAATTGAAGGCTTCCTCTTTTAGACTATTGTCAGTGAAGCAAAGAATAAAAAATAAAGCAAAACACTGTTTAGTCTTTGGCATAATCTAATGCAAATTTGGTTCAGCTCATAATTGCATGAACTTGGGAAGGACAGAATGGAGCCAATTTCTGTTTCCTTTGAAGTTGGAGAGTCAACCCCAGGAAGAGAGACTGTGTAGCAGGCACGGGAGGAGGTTCTTGCAGCCTCTCACCAGGGCTTAGACTTCAAGCCAAACCACTTTGAGGGCTGGCAGTTTGCATTCTTCATGGCAGCACAGTGGGAGGATTTTTGCAGGGACGCTTGCCACCCAAAGAAAGTGATTTTCTCTTTTAGCAGCTCTTCTTTTCTCAGAAAAACAAAAGATCACCCCAACCTCCACCTCCTATTATGACACCCCAGGCAAGTGCAAACCTGAAGCCTAGAATAAGAGCTGCCCTCCACTGCTAGGTCTTTCTGCTAGTGGTGAGGATGGATGCTGGGCTTTTAAACTCCAGGTGTTCAGACAGGCTGGACGTTGTCTTTATCTGCCCTTTAGCGTTCCAGTGGAGGGAGTGAGAAGGAAGAGCCATATCAGAACGGTTCTGGATGAGTCTGCAACTCGCAGGCACCTGAGATACGGCCCCTAGAGCCACTCCCCACCTTCAGCTTTTGAGGACCAGGTTTCCTGTTAGCTTCAGAAAGATTTTCTGGCAAGCTGCCCTTGGTCTCTCCTGAGACAATTCTGTTCTAGTTGACTTCTGTTTGGCACAGAATAATGTATTATGGATATTGCATTTTTCTGCTAAGAAAATGTTGGCTGCTAAACTAGATCAAACCGCCCTCCAGTTCTTCAGTGCTGACTCATTTTAATTATTGAACTTCTCTCCCTGGAAAGTACGCTCTGTGCTGTTTGCTGAGAAACTGGCAGTTTTAACACAATTTGGAAACTTTTCATAGATTGATCACCCCGGGAAAACAGGCAGCTGATCACCAGAGAAATTCTGCAGTTGAAATTAGTTTGCTACTTGATGACACTGAAGAAGTGAAATGTATGAGGGTTTTCTTCTTCCCACATAGTCTGCCTTCCTGGCTGCTTGCAAGACAGTGCCCTTCTCTGCATGCAGCCAGGACCCCCTTGTTTCCTGTGTACTTCAGGGATGTAGGAGCTCTGGTGTTGCAGTGGTCAAGCCATTGGGCTGTTAACAAAAGGTCAGTGCTTCAAACCCACCAGCCACTCCGTAGAAGAAAGATGAGGCGATTTGCTTCCACAAAGATTTACAGCTTTTGAAACTCTATGGAGCATTTCTACTCTGCCCTATGGGGTCACTGTCCTGTGGGGTCTCTGTGAGTTGGAATCACTCAATAGCAGTGGGTTTGTTTTTTTTTGGTCAGGGATCCAGTTCTAGTGTAATGGCAAGCTCACTAGTGCATCTTCACCAATATAACCTCGCCTGCTTCTCCAGCTCTATCTCCTGACTCCCTCTGCTTCAGTCACCACCTTCTTTCTACTTTGGGAACACCCCAAGCTTTCCTCTACCTCAGGGCCTTTGTACTTGCTATTTCACCTAGAAAGTTCTGGTCTAGATATGTGGTTTGCAACACTAGCTACACATTATAATAACCCGAAGCCTGATCCCATTAATCAAAACCTCCGGAGGTGGGACCCACCATCATATTTTTATAAAGATTCCAGGTGATTTTAATAAACCACAAGGGTTACAGACCATCAGTTTACATCTTTGTGTGGCGGCTTCTCCCAATTGTTAAGGTCTCAGCTCCTGCATCCCTTCCCAGAGAAGCCTTCCCTGACCATCCCATCTAAAGTAGCCTGAACTCTGACCCCCCCAGAACTCTGCACCACATAACCAATTTTATTATCTCAATAGCACTCATCATTGTCTAAAGTTATCTTTTCTATTTTTGTGGTTATAGTTCATTACTGTCTTCCCTACTATAATTCACATTCTGTTGTTGTTGTTGTTGTTATGTGCCGTCGAGTCGGCCCCGACTCATAGCGACCCCTCCTTGGGTTTCCGAGGCAGTTATCACTACGGAAGTAGGATT
>NW_006921672.1:2407640-2411408 GCF_000298275.1 Orycteropus afer afer
GGGTTTGAACCACCAGCCTTCTGGTTAGCAGTCAAGTGGCTTAGGCACTATACTACCAGAGCTCCCAAGTTATATATAGATACTGAAAATTCTGTGAAGTTCTATCCTGACATGTGTCCCATGCATGGTTATCAGTCCAGCAAGCCAAGACTTAACTGTCCTGCCCTGAGCCCTCCCTACCCCATTCTCAAGCCACAGTGGAAACATCAGAACTCCTCTGTTTCCCTCCCTTTCTCTCTTCCTCCTTTTCCAGGGTCCCCAATGAAGCATTTTGATAATATACTGTTCTTCTGTAGAATTTGATTGGAAGGACTTTTGGAGACCATTTATGATCACAGAAACAGCAAAGAGTGATCATACCTTTTGGGATAGTCCATTGCTTTTTATGGCATCTTCTGTTCATCTCCATTCCCAGCTCTTCCCTGGGTTGACATTATCCTGCTTTAAATGTTTCTTTGAGAGGCTTTCCACAGCCATCCCTTCATCATGAATCCCCTGGCAGTTCGTACTTTGACCAGTGTGTCCCAACATGGTCCCTTCTGCCACCACCATACTCCTCCTTAGCACTGCCTCCACTTTCTCTAGCAAAGCTAAACCACTGCTCTCTAAAATACAAAGAAGGCATAACCCCATATATAGCTAGACAGCCTTCCAAAAGAGATCCCGTTTTATGCTTAAGGATAGGAACATGAGAAATAAACATATATTCATCCACTTTCCTTCACTGCCCAATAAGTATAATGCCTGGTGACCAGGGTGGTAAGCAGGAGTCTTTGCTTTTTTTTTAACCTGTCCTTGGCTAATTATGCACATCAGTAAGTGTGTTCCCACTTCAGGGAACTGAGAGAGATTTCTGGAGACCTAAACTCAAACTCACCGCCATCAAGTCAGATCTGACGCATAGCGACTCCTCCTTGGGTTTCCAAGGTGGTATCGCTACAGAAGTAGATTGCCCAACCTTCCTTCCGAGGAGTGGCTGGTGAGTTTGAACCACCAGCCTTCTGGTTAGCAGTCAAATGCCTTAGGCCAATGCTGCCAGAGCTCTGGTGACCTAAGAAAACTAATTCACTTTCAGGAGGTGAATAGCCAAATATTTTTACCATATCAGAGTCTGACTCACTTTCCACTGTTGTGAAAATGTGTTGCCTATAGTTTGCACCACTGTTCAGGGATATCTATGGTCCAGGATGAAGTCTGCAGCCCAGAGAATTCAGCAACTTGATTATAGCAGAGTCCCTCTGTCAAAAGGAAGCTCAGGGAGCCTGGCTCACAACATATGATCTGGGACAATTTCTGAGTATACACAGAAGGCATCGTAGCCCAAGAACTGGGCTGTCCATTCATTCATTTACTTATTCATTCATTCATACAAAGCTTATGAAACACTTAGTATGTGCCTTCTATGAGGGTCTAGGCACTGCAGTTTCAACAGGGAACAAAAAAAGATCAGAAATTCCAGTGTAAGAAAAACAGTAGACAAAAGCTTTAGTAGCATAGTGCCTAAGGCGTTTGACTGCTAACCCGAAGGCTGGTGGTTCAAACCCAACAGCCACTCCTCGGAAGGAAGGTTGGGCAATCTACTTCCGTAGTGATACCACCTCAGAAACCCAAGGAGGGGTCGCTATAAGTCGGGTCCAACTCAACGGCACATAACAGCAACATATTACATCAATGGTGATACGTGCTGTGGGGAAAATAAAGCAGCAGATGAGTTCTAGGAAAAAGCACCCAGTGTGGGACAGAGATTGTAATGTTAAGTAAGATGGTCTTCTTTTCTCAGGAAAACAAAAGATCACCCCAACCTAAAGACCTAAAGGATATGAGAAGCATGTCTGATCAGGAAGAGATCTTAGACAGCCTTCTACAGAATCCCTTATTTTATGCATGATAAAATTGGCCTAGAGAGAATCAACTTGCCCAGGAACATATGACCACTTTAAGTAATGGAGTCAACTCTCAAATCAGGTCTTCTGATTTAAAGCCTTGTGCTTGTACCCATTGTTTCAGTTATCTGGATTTACATGCCAGCCAAGCTCTTTTAAAACATTAACTGTGTCATATTTAGTATTGTATCTCCAGGACTTGGAAGTAGTAAGTGCTCAGTATATGTTGGATGGATGAAAAGATGGGTAGACAGATGGATAGATGGGTCTCTAAGGATACTTCTCCTAATTCAATCCACAAACTGCCATAGCAACCATCAAAAGAGGAATCATTTTTCCCTTTGTGAGAACCATACTTCATGACCCTCCCTTCCCATAAAGCATGTCCTCCAGTCCTCACAACTGTTCTTGGGTGACAACATCCGTATGACTCCTTAGGACATATTTCTTTACCTACAGGTGTACCCAGGCAACTGAAAAGAAGGTCTCTCAGAGAAGCTGATAAACCCAGTCCCTCTAGAACTTCAGCTGTTTAGGATGTCAAGCAGCTGGGATCAGCTAAGGTCACTGCACTCACTCCTTATTCTTCCTGGAAAGGAGCCTAGCTTGCTAACTGTCCAAATTGAATTTTAAAAACTTTAATTAGGTCACCATAAAGATTTGTCTCTTTTAATGGCAGAAAGCCCAGTTTTCTAAGTGTTTCCTCAGGAGCTCATTCTTTGCCACCCACTACTCCGGTTCATCCCACACCTCATTAAGGGAAGACACCAAATGGAATGCTGATGAAATATTATCTCGAGTGACAACAAGCATGGTGGAAAATGACTCAGGAGCTATTGCCAAAACACACCCTTGACAAATATTCTCTCATTTAATACAACAACAATAAGAGAGAATATGGCCTTGTCTCAATTTTCTAGACAAGGAGAGTGAGACCACAGAGTCACAGGGGCTTGCCTCCACAAGGCCAAAACTCAGGCTCAGATCTCCTAAGGGCATTCGCAGTGTTCTTTCCACGACAATGATCTTCCAAATGGCTTCCTTCCTATTGTGGTTATTTAGGATGTAATCACTGTGGTTGATGAACAAGGAATGCTTTTTTTTCTTTACATCAGCCAACATTCAGTGATCCTCTACTTTATACGAGGTGCGTTTTCAGACATTTATCTCAGGCCAGTTGGATATTCCTGTTTATCCTCAGTTCTGGACTAGGGACCTTGTTCCAGTTCCAAGTCTGCCACTTTCTCTACCATATTGACCTAGGGACCTCCCCGACCTTCAGGCTCCTCCTGTGCACAGTAATTTGCATATACCAAACTCCTAACATGAAATTTATAGCACACTCATAAAGTTGGATAATATGAGGAGAGTGTAATGCAAAAGGACCAGTTGCAGAGATGTGGGTGTGAAGGAACCAACAGGAGAACTGCACAAAGCCAGAGATGGTGATAGACAAGTTGTGACTACCCACTACTCCCACCACCCTAGGCCAAATGGACAAAGGGAAGGAGAGGTTACAGTAAATCGGAAGGAAGGAGATTGCTGTACAGTTGGAAGCCTTGAGAGGACCAGTGACCTTTGGGATGCAGCCCCAAAAGGACTTCTCAGAGCAGGATACAGAAATATCAGAACCTGATCTCGCTGTCCTGCCCTCAGATCTCCTACACACAATGAGAAGCCTGAGGACTCAGGAGCTAGGCAACATGGAGGACGACTGAAGTGCAAATGGGCAACCTGTTTAAAAATGACCTTAGGAAAATCAAATGAGTCCATGGAGCTGAGAACCAAACCGGTTGCCATCAAGTTAATTCTGACTCATGGTGACCCCATATGCGTGTCATACTTGAACTACACTCTATAGGGTTTTCAATGACTGTAATCTTTT
>NW_006921672.1:2418218-2433263 GCF_000298275.1 Orycteropus afer afer
TTTATCGTTGGCCTGTTGGTGGAGAAGGAGGTAGTAGCTCTTGCTCAGTAAGTGAAGTTGCAGGAGGTGTGGGTGTAGTTGTGTCTTATGAGGACTGTTTTTGTCTCCCACTCAGTTAGACACAAATTACAATTGAATAACCATCAAAAAACTAAAAGCACATGCATAAAACACACACCATGTAATCACACAGGAATAGTAGCCAAAAAAGGAAAAATAAGAAGAAAAACCAAGAAAACCTGCAATATCTGGGGATAGAGACTAAGAAAAAAAAGTAGAGAAAGAAAATAATGAAAAAAAAGGGGAAAATGCAAAAATAAAAACAAGGAACTGGGTTTACCATGAGAAAAATGGGGGCGGGAAAAAGGGGGGGGGGGAAAAAACCCTTAAATTAAAAAAAAAAAATTTCAACCAGGAGCAGGGAAAAGAAAATTTCAACCAGGAACAGGGAAAAGAAAAATTGCTGAAAACTAGGACCTGGCAGGGGAAGATTAAGAATAATAATAAAAAGGACAAAAGTATTATTAATAATGGTTGTTTTAAAACTGACAAATACAAGCAAACTAATCACCAGAAAAAAGAAAGCGAAAAAGAAAAAATTAAAAAAGAAAGGAAAAAAAAAAAGGAATCGGTGGAGTACAGGGCAGGTCACCCAGGCTCCATCTGAGCACACAGACTGTGATGGAGTTCCTGTGGGCCCAGAAGGTAGGTGAGAGTGGGGGATAACCACACCTCTGTTCACCAGGCAGGTGTGTGGGGTATAAGAGTAACAAGAGGAATGTGGTACCTTTTCAGTCTTCTGGGTCCGGAGTGTCCTTGGGGTTGCTGGAAAGCAAAACGTGTACTTAAGCCCCAGGAATCTGCAAGAGCGCTGTCTCTTTAAATATCCAAAATAGTCAAGCCACTTTTAAAGCTTCAAAATGGCGGCACCCTCCAGACGGCAAAAGTCCACAGCTCAGCCCACCTTTCTCTTTACCTTCTCTGTTTATTCCCCAGCCACCGGAGCAGTCCTCCGTGCAGTCCCTGGCTAGCAGGGCTGATTTTTTGGTTAATCCTTAGGTCCTACCACCACTCAGAAATCTCCAAGCTCCCTGTGTCATCAGGATCGCTCAGGATCACTGCCAGACTGCAGCTCTGTATGTCTCCTTTTTTGGTATTTTCATGCAAATTCTTCTGCTAGTTGGGGTTTAGTCCACTTGTATATCCTTCCCTTCAAGGCTCAGGGGTCCAGGATTATCTTGTGTCTGTGTTAATTGGTTTCCCTTTTCTGTGTTGAAGAGGGTCTGTGCAGTCTTTCTGCCTACTCCTCCATCTTGCCATGGATCTAGTAGCTGTAATCTTAAGGAAGTAGATTTCTAGGTCTTTCTTTTGCAGTGCCACTGGGTAGATTTGAACTGCCAACCTTCAGAGATGAGAGTGCTCTGTAAAAGAGAGAATACCAAACTAGTATACAGTTCCCTGCTAACCAAGAGATAAGAAATAACCATCACTAGCCCTCTAGAGGCTATTTTAGAAAGGGAGAAAGGTCATCTCAAAGAAGAGGCAGAGTGGGGTCTGCCTTTTTCCTTCTCAAACTGAGTCGTGAGCAGCTGGGTTTCCAGCCAGCATCTTTCAAAGGGCTTGGAGTTTGAGCCTCCTGAGCTTGAATACTGGATCTTCCACCTCCTAGCTGAGTAAGCTGACAAGTCCCTTACCTAATGCTAGGTATTTCCCTGCTGTCAAGTCAATGCTGAATCATAGCAACCCTATAGGACAGAATAGAACTACCACATAGGGTTTCAAGGCTGTCATCTTTACAAAAGCAGACTGCCTCATCTTTCTCCCATGAAGCACCTGGTGGGTTCAAACTACTGACCTATCAGTTAGCACGTAATGCTTAACCATTGCACCACCAAGCCTCCCTCAAAGTATATTGTGAGGTTTAGATGAGAGAGAAATGGAAGTGCACAATGCCTGACATGTAGTAGGTGCTGAAGAAATCTTTATGCGGTGATTGAGTGATTTCTAGGGTCGCTTCCAGCTCTCAGATGGTAGGAGTTTGGCTCTGTAGTCTGTTTGGCAGGTTCTGCGAGAGGACATGTGACATCCGGGCAAAGTTCCAAGCTGAGTGCGAGATCCAGGGCAGGATGGAGGGTTGTGAGGGACATGGAGTTTGCAACATCTGTGCAAAGAAGAGGTTCTGAATGGAGGTGACTCATCTAAGAACTCTGTCTTGAGTCATGACCCCTTCTGTCAGCTGTGGTAGCCTCTGTCAGTGGAAATGAGTGTAAGCTGGAAACTTTTGATAGAAAGCCCAATTTGTCAAAATCGGATTCTTCTGGCAATACATTAGAAATGACTGTGAAATTACTTTCTTGGCCACTTCCCAAATAGGAGTGGATAATTGAAAATTAGCTATTATGAGACTTTTCATTTGGGAATATAAATATTATTTAAAGGATGAAGACTTGAGGAGAGGAAGCTGGCATTTGTTGAGAAATCTTGGGATACACTAGCAAATCAAACAAAGGTCCCAGTCCTCACAGAGCTTACCCAGCAGAGGGACACATAGACAAGAAACACAGTACAAATTAAATGATAAAATATGTTAGAAGTAAATGCTAGCAAAAAAAAAAAAAAAATGCACAGAGCAGGCTGAGATGGGAGGATATAGGCATGGAAAGGAATTATTGTATAATCAGGAAGTGGGATGGGCCTTGTTGAGAAGGCAATTTGTTGTTGTTAATTGTTAATTGTAATCGATTCCAACTCAGGAAGCCCCCATGTGCTACAGAGTGGCACTGCTCCATTGGTTATAATCTTTATGGGAGTAGAGCACCAGGACTTTCTTCTGTGGTACCATTAAAACCAAAAAAACCCACTGCCATCAAGTCATTCCAACTCTGGTACGTTTGAACCACTAACCTTCTGGTTAGTAGCCAAATGCCTTACCCACTGTGCTACCAGAGCTCCACTAGATGGATTCAAACCACCAACCTTTTAGGTTAGCAGTGAAGTATAAACCATTTTTGCCACCTTGTAAAAAGACTTGCAGGCAGTGAGGGAGTGAGCTGAGCAGATTTGAAATCCTTCTGGCGGTAAGCAAGCAGAGGAGGGAGGGGGCCAGGGAGATTAGTGTGCCAGGTCATGGGGCCCTATAGGCCATTGCCATGACTTCGACTACCACCCTGACTAAGGTGGGGGCTTTGGGAGGGTTTTGAGCAGTGTCGTGGCATTGCTTGAAATATGGTTTAAAGTACTCGCCTTGACTTCTGTGTTGAAAATAGATGGTCACAGGGCAAGGACAGAAACAGAGAGACCTGTGCAAAGGCCACTGCAGCAACCCAGCTCTTAGTGCATCATTTGCTGGGACGTTCACAGATTTCCCGAGGACACCCACTGGTTAGGAGCAGAGCTGAGTTCCCAGACAGTTCCCCCTCTGCATCACACCCTGTCCAGGCCCACCATGGGACCATCTAGTCATGAGGACCATGAGTTCATTGTCCTCAACTCCTATTTCTACCTCACAGGGATGTTGTGATTATCAAATGAGGGAACAGCTGTGCAAGCGTTTAAAAAAAAAAAAAATGCATAAAGCGCTAGATAAATGCAAGCAATTGTAATTAATACTAATAACCATCACCCCTCTCTTCACCCTGTAACTGTCAGCCTATAAATACCACCCAAACAACGTCTTCATGAAGAGATTGATCCTCACGTGGGGATGAAACTGGTACACACATCTGTTGGGGAGAATTTTTCATTTAATAGATTTCACTGCAACAAGATCAGCAGTGCCCTGTTTCCATGGGCCATCTGTTGGAAGGTGGAAGCAGCCTTGTGATGCAGAACTGGACCTTCTAAAGGAACAGCAGTCTGTCAACATGGAACACTTTAAGGCCCTAGATTTCTACCATGTGCTTTATTATTTATTTTTTAACTTTTAAAAGATGACTGGTTTTGCTTTTCCATGCTCTGGAGGACTGCCCTGGCAGAAATGAAGCAAAGATTGGATATAGGGGACCAGAGACACCTGCTGGCAGACAGGCATTTGTATGACTGGCATGACCAAGAGTGCTGTGTAAAGTCTCTGGTCAAAGAAGAGGGAGGAGGTTGGTACAAAGGAAGCTGGAAGGAAAGCCCAGAGGGGAAGAAAGAAAATGGCAGACAGCATGGTTTCTTACCACCAGATGCTGGTCCTTCATAAAAGTGCAAGGGGATCCTTTTATCCAGGGACCTTGGAATGCTGCAGGGTCTATTTCCTTCAGGGTCTGAGTGAGCCATTGGGAGAGAGGATGAGGAAGGGGAGCATGCTGTTTCTGGAGAGAGCCAATGGCAGCGTTCCAAAGTGACCCAGAGCAGCAGTGGCAGCACCATCTGCTATGCCTGGTGTTGCTGCTGTCAGCAGCTGTCAAGCTAACCTGACTCCCAGTGACCCTGTGCACAATAGAACGAAATGCTGCCCTGTCCTGCATCATCCCCAGAATTAGTTGCAGATCCAACCATTGGGATGCATAGAGTTTTCACAGGTGGATTTTCAGAAGTAGAATGCCAGGTCTTTCTTCCTAGTCTTAGTCTGGAAATTCTGCTGAAACCTGTTCAGCATGATAGCAACACGCAAGCCCCCCGATGATGGGGGCTGCACAGGAGGTGTGTTGGCCAGGAATCAAACTCGAATCTCAGGCATGGAAAGCAGGAATTCCACTGAACCACCACTGCCCACTGCTGTGCCTGATAGATTGGCAAGAAAGCAGCACAGGACTGAGGCAGTCGAGGCAGCAGCAGCCACAGCAGTGGAAGGGACACCTCCATGTGACTCCAAGCACCCGATACCAAGTCTAGAGCTGTAGAACAAGCAGATTGGAGACCCAGGCCCCTATGGGGTCCTATAAGTGACTAGGGAAGATGTAGGGATGGTAGGAGTGGGGTGTGAGGTCCAGTAGGTTTGCAGAGGTGGCAAGCTAGTAAAAATGAGTATTTAAACTATTCATAGCCCCAGATGAAGAGGTCTGCAGGTAACCAGGCCACAACATTAAGAGCTTCATTTATTGAATGCTTACAATATGCCAGGCACTCCACAAAGTGATTTCATTCATGCATTTATTCATTCATTTGATAAACATTTATAGGCTCTGTTCTTGTAGCTGGGGATACATCAATGAATCAAACACAAAGATCCTGGCCCTCGTGAGACCCATCAACAGGAGACAGACAATAAACAGTAAATATAATAGATTGGTGTATTATCTTACATGTGGAAGGTGGTAATTGCTATGGGAAGAAGAAAAAGCAAAGCAAGGGGATTTCAGGGGTGGCAGGAAAAAGGTACAGAACTAATCAGGCTGATTTCTACAGACCTCATGGAGGACGGAACATGGAAGCTAAGACTTGAAGGGATGACCCATTGGGTGGTTTAAGGGGTGAATGTTCAAAGCAAAGGGAAGAGCTGGTGCAAAGGCCCTGAGGCACACACTTGCCTGAAGAATCACAGGAATGGCCAGGAGGCCAGTACAGCTGGAAAGGAGTGTGCATTGGGGAGGGTTAAGCTCAGAGAGAAAGGGAGGCCAGATCAGGACTTTATTTGCCTTGTCATAATAAACCTCACAATAGAACTGTGAAGGAGATGTTACTAACTCCATTTTACAGATGAGAAGACAGAGGTGCAGAGAGTTTAAGTAATTTGCACAAATGTATGTAGCACAGCAATGATGGGTGATGTTTTTTTTCCATTATGCTGCACGAGTAGCTCTTAAAGAGACTTCTCATTTCACTGTGGATTGAAGAAAACTGCTCTGCATAGGGTCTGGAAGTCACTGCTGCAAGGCATAGAGTTCAGCCACTACAAACAATAAAATCTTAAACCAGTTTCTCTTGAGCCTTACTTTCTTCATTGATAAAATTAATTCATTCATTCCACATATACTTATTGAACACCTATTATGTGCCAGGCAGTCTTCTAGGAACTGGGGATTCAGCAGTGAATAGGACAGACAGGGTCCCAGCTTCATGGAATTTACATTCTAGTGAAGGCCAATAAGTAACAAATATATAAACAAGAAAATAGTAGATGTGATAAGGGACTAACTGATACTGAATGGTATAGGACAGGCTGTCTAAGAAGATGGCATTTATGATGTGATTTAAATGTCAGGACCAAGCAAGCTTTGTGACGATCAAGAAAAGTATATTCCAGGTAAAGGAAACAGTTGGTACAAAATTCAATACATGGAAATGAGCTTGATGTGTTTGAAGGCCGGAATGGCTGGGGCTCAATGACCAGGGAAGAGTGGCACAAAATGAGGACAGAACAGGAGGATGGGGAAAACTCCTCTAAGTGGTTCCAAGGAACGCTGTTGCAACAGTTAAGTGCTTTGCTGCTAACCAAAAGGTTGGTGTTCAAACCCACCCAGCTGGTCTGCGGGAGAAACACCTGGCCACCTGTTTTCATAAAGATTACAGCCAAGAAAACCCGGTGAGGCAGTCTGCTTTGTCACTTGGGGTTGACTCAGCAACACCCAACAACAACAGGTGGTCTAGTGGCACCCACTGATTGGAAGTTCTAGGGAGAGGTCAATGGAAGATTTCATTTTGGATGCCTTTGTTGTTGTTGTTGTTGTTATGTGCCGTCGAGTCGGACCCAACTCATAGCGACCCCTCCTTGGGTTTCTGAGGCAGTATCACTACGGAAGTAGGATTGCCCAACCTTCCTTCCGAGGAGTGGCTGGTGGGTTTGAACCGCCAGCCTTCTGGTTAGCAGTCAAGTGCCTTAGCCACTATGCCTTTAGTGATACTTAAAGCCAGGGAACCGATTGAGATTCTTGGAGAGGGTGTGGTTGGAAACAAGAAGGCCAAGTTCAATCCCTGTAGCATGTCAACCTTTGGAAGTTGCGCAGGAGAGCTGGCCAAGAAGTCTGAGGAGCAGTTGTTGTTGTTGTTGTTGTTTTGCCATCGAGTCGGCCCCTACTCATAGCGACCCCTCCTTGGGTTGCCGAGGCAGTATCACTACAGAAGTAGGATTGCCCAACCTTCCTTCCAAGGAGTGGCTGGTGGGTTTGAACCGCCAGCCTTCTGGTGAGCAGTCAAGTGCCTTAGGCACTATGCTACCAGAGCAGTAGTGGTGCCTAACTCAGAATGGTATCAGGCAATTTTTGTTCCTCTATTTTGAGCCACTCCTCGGAAGGAAGGTTGGGCAATCCTACTTCCGTAGTGATACTGCCTCGGAAACCCAAGGAGGGGTCGCTATGAGTCAGGGAGCCGACTCCACGGCACATAACAACAACAACAACAACATTTTGAGCAGCGTAGGAGCTCTGGTAGCATAGTGCCTAAGGCACTTGACTGCTAACCAGAAGGCTGGCGGTTCAAACCCACCAGCTACTCCTCGGAAGGAAGGTTGGGCAATCTACTGCCATAGTGATATTGCCTCCGAAACCCAAGGAGGGGTCGCTATGAGTCAGGGAGCCGACTCCACGGCACATAACAACAACAACGTTTTGAGCAACAAGTGCCTGGAGAGCAGACGTTGGCCAGCTCCTTCCCCTCTCTGATTCTTCTGGGCTGCTTTTCCAGCATTGGCCATCAGCTTCTCCAGCCTTTCCCACTGTCGATTCTCTGGCTTCTGCTCAGGGCTATTTCTAGGCCCTGGTCAGTGTCATGCAAACCAATTCACTTAGCAGCTGTTCCTCCTTCTGCTTGTTTGTTCCAAGACGTATTATTCCACATTTGTCCGCGTTAAACTGCATTTTTTCATCCATTATCCCAAGTCCTTCAGAGATCTGGGCCCCTCTGTGTTTGACTGCAAAGCTTAGTGATTTGTGGTGCCTGCAAAAGCTGTCATTTGCAGATTTGAAATCCTTCTTGCAGGGCCATTACGCGGGTCATTAGCAGCAATAACACAGAGTGGCAGTACCTGGCGGCTTTGCAGAGGCATTAAGAGACATGAGGGACTGAGAGCGGCTTTGTTTGTTTCTTTTTCCAGAAGACACAGTGACACCTTAGCCCTCCCTTCTGCCCACCTCTAGAGCTTCCCCCACTTCTGACACTGCAACAGAAAGAATCTCCCAAATGATTTGCAAACTCCGGTTCTGAGTCTGCATGCCGTCCTCTCCAGCTTCCGTAGCCTCCAGAAATCTCAATAATTTAATAAACCACTCACACCACCATGCCCACGGCTATCTCTAATCAAGCCGGGTGCTTTTTCCAATCATCCCTGGCCTAATTGTAAGGGATGCTTCTGGAGATCAAACGTACATTTGCATTTCCAACGTGTGAGTCCCCACGCGATGATGTATCTGGTAAACAACTTGTCACTCCTGACATCCATCTGTGATTCGCCTTTGACCAATAGGTAATACCTAAGGGGGTGTTTAAGGGAATATTTCCCAGTCTGATATTTGCAGTTTGCAATTCAAGGCCAAATGTGGAGCTCAGGAAAAGGAAGCCCACCCCAGGGGCCGGAATGTCTTTCTCTGCTCTTTTTTCTCTTTTTTAAATTATTTTATTTTTGTTGTTGTATATATACAGCAGAACATACCCCAATTCAGCAATATTTTACATGGACAGTTCAGTGCTATTGATGACATTTTTAAAATTGTGCAACCATTCTCACCCTCCTTTTCCAAATTGTTTCTCCCCCATTAAAATAAACCACCATTCCCAAACTTTCATATGTAATCTTTCGAGTTGCTTTTGTCAACATGATCCCGTATGATAGATCTTAAAAGAGCAGAATGCACAAAGCAGACATTCTTTACTAGTTAAGCTAAACTGTTGTTTGGTTTTAAGAAAACTTCAGGGAATATTTTTGGTCTAAATTTCAAGATTATCAGGGCAGTAGTTTCAAGGGATCATCTAGCCTCCATGGCTCCAAAAAATCTACATGCTATGAGAATTTGAAACTTTGTGCTACATCCCCCCCCCCCACTTTTGATAAGGATTCTTTGATCAAAACGTTCAGTAATGGTAGCCAGGCACTGTGCAGTTCTTCTGGTCTTAGGGCAAAGGAGGCAGCTGTTCATGGAGGCAGCTAGCCAGACATTTTATCTCTGCTCTTTTCAATGAGATTTTATCTTCATTATTTTCAACTTGTGCTTTTTAATATTTTAAGATATCACAGATCCTTCTTGGGTGCCTGAGAAAGAATGAACTGAGTCATCAGTGTATTTCCTTCACAAACATTTAGGACCTACTATGGGCCAGGTGGTAGGCTGTGATGTGCAAGAGGCACATAGATATCAAGAAGAACTTCCAGCTTCTTGGGGAGTAAATAAGACTATCGAGTACCATGGAGTTTTAAGTGTATTTTTAAGTTGTGCTTTTCTGAAGGCTGATCCCATGAGCTCTTTCATTCCCCAGCTTTTCAGCTGGGACATTGGGAATCCATGGGCATGTTTTGGGTTATCATGATGACTTGGGAGAGAGGCTGGCATTTAGTGTCCACAGGATGCTGGGGGCCCTGCAATGCCTGTGAGCAGCTGTCACTAAAATACCAACAGTACCCCATTGAGAAACGCTGCAGGAGGGATGTATTAGTTTCCTATGGCTGCTGTAACATATTACCACAAACTTTGAAGCTTAAAACAGCACAGATTTATTATCTGACATTTCTGGAGATCAGAAGTTTGAAATGGGTTTCACTGGGCTAAAATCAAAATGTTGACAGGATTGCCTTCCTTCTGGAAGTTTAGAGAAGAACCCATCTCCTCTTTCACTTGTAATTCTATTTCAAAAGCCAAGCCACCAATTCAGGTCCCACCCAGCCTGATGTAGTATCACAGCTTCCTGTCTGATCACTCTCATCCTTACAACGATTGTGATCGCATGGGGCCACTGACATGATCCAGATACTCTCCCCCATCTCAGGATCCTTACCTCAATCACATCTACAAAATCCCTTTTGCCATATGATATAATATTCACAGATTCTGGGAATTAAGAGGTAGACATCTTTGGGG
Organism: Orycteropus afer afer; assembly: GCF_000298275.1. Taxonomy (NCBI): domain Eukaryota; kingdom Metazoa; phylum Chordata; class Mammalia; order Tubulidentata; family Orycteropodidae; genus Orycteropus; species Orycteropus afer. The sequence continues at coordinate 2,428,151 of NW_006921672.1, forward strand.
GGCCAGTCTTCTACCTACCAACCAAAAAACAAACCAGTTATGTTGAGTGTATGCCAACATGTGGCATCCATGTGCATGTCAGAGTGTTACTGATCCACAGGGCTTTCAGTGGGTGATTTGTTGGAGGTAGATCATCAGGCCATTCTCCTGATGCACCTCTGGGTGGACTCAAACCAACAACCTTTCATTTAACAGCTGAGCAGCACATTAACATTTATGCCACCCAGGGACTCACCCGCACATCCCGACTCAGTGACCCTGTACGATAGAGTAGGACAGCCTTACAGGGCTTTCAAGGCTGTAATCTTTATGGAAGCAGACTGCCACATCTTTCTCCCATGGAGTGGCTGGAGAGTTTAAACCACCAACCTTTCGGTTACCAGCCAAGCCCTTAACCACTGCGCCACCAGGAACTTTCAGGGGGCAATTGTTCAGGTGTCTGAAGGTACACTGACAGCCTCAGCCACTAAAGGGGGCCCTCGCATGATGCAGGCTATTACTAAAGGGGTGGCTTGGTTATCACATTGGTCCATGATCCAAGTTCATCCAGTGGTGCACTTGCTGTCCCATATCAGGAGTTTCAGATGTCTCTGGAAAGTGACTGACCCTGGGGTTTCTTGCATCGAGTAGCAGCCTTTTGATGAGGAGCCCCATTCATACTTTGTTTAATCCATCAGTAAATGTGAATTCCTTGTTTTCACATTGACCACACAAATCCTGGGAAGTGATGCAAAGATGAGAAGAAAAGCTCAGAGCTTTACATGTTGCACAAAATAGGAACTGATTATGCAGATAATTTGGTCACTGACTTAATCAAGAGTCTATAATATGAAGACCTCATGGACAGCTTTGCTATTGGTAAAACTCTCACCTCTGTTATCTCATTCAATCCACACAGTGAATCTGGAGGCAGGCAGAGCAAACATTATTTCTTATCGCCATTTTACAGATGAGAAAACTCTGACCAAGAAAGCTTTAGTGACTTGCCCAGAGTCACAGAGTTATAAACTGCAGAGCTATCACTCAAGTTCTTGGACTCCAGTCACAGTGGTGTTGCCTGCTCCAGCACACCGACTCAAGGGGCCAGGCTGCAAAGCGGAAGACAGATTCAGTACCATCTTGGCTGAGTCTTAATTGGACCTATCATTTCTAAGGAGGCAGCAAGAAAAGTAATGGAAAGGAGTTAGGATTAGAGGTCAGGCAAAGCATAGTTTCCCTGTCTGTAACGTGGGATGATAAATTACAGTGGTCCCCGGGGTGTATTGGGGGCTCAGTGGTAGACCTCTCACCTTCCATGTGGAGACCCCGGTGTGATTGCTGGCCATTGCATCTTGGGCGTGGCCACCACCCATCCATCCCTGGTTGCTTAGGTGTTGCTCTGATGCTGTCCAGGTTTCAGTGGAGCTTCCAGACTGAGATGGACTAGGAAGACCTCACAGTCTACTCCTGAAACATTAGCCAATGAAAACCCTATATAACAACAGTCTGAGCCACAGCTGTCGTTCTGCAGGACATGGGGTTGCAATAAGTTGGGGCTTGATGGTAGTCAACAACTGGAAGAGTGGTTTCCATAGCAGCCTGGTCACTGGGGTGCTTGTTAAAAATAAAGATTTTCCTGTGTACCCCTGGAGTCAGATTGAGTAGGTCTGAGGGTGGGACTCAGATCTCTTGAATGTTTGATAAGCATCCCAGGTGATTCTTACAAACAGGCAAGTTTGGGAAGTAATGGTCCATGGGATTTTTGTCAAGTTAAATGAGACAATGTCATAGCATAGAGAGAGGGGGAGAGAGAGAGAGTGACGGTCTCTGTACCCAGCGTTGTGCCTGCGACAGAGCTGTTGTTGTTAGGTTTGTAGAGTCAGTTCCAACTTTTAACAACCTGTGTGACAGAGTAGAACAGTCCCATGGGATTTTCTAGGATGTAATCTTTACAGAAGCAGAAGGGGGTCTCTCTCCCACAGAGCCACTGCTGGGTTTGAACTACCAGCCTTGCTTGTAGCAGCTGAGTGTTTCTCTCTGCCTTCATCAAGGGGGTATTCAGTCTTTCCATTCCAGTACTTTTGATTATCAGCATTAAGAAGAAAAGCTTCCCTTTCCAAAGTTTCTGAACTTTCTTGTGGAGGATATGGCCCCAGGTGGGGCAATAAAGCCTTTGGGTGGTAGCAGTGACTGGTAGTTTAAGAGAGAATCAGCTGAGTTTATTCCCTTCATTTTCCTGCCTCGAGTAACTGTATTTCACCGCCCCCTTTCACCTTTATCCACAGAGAAGGAAAATCTAGCCCAACGCATTTATTTTACTTATCTGCTGATTTATAGACCCCACCTTCTGCCTTGAGCTCTGAGTACATTACACTCCTATAAACAATATACACCACATAATCAGTCTTGTCAACCAAACCACATCCCCTGAGATAAATCTCGCCTCCCCATGGTGGCAAAGGGAACGTTCCTTTTACCAGCAGGTTCAGCCTGTGCCTTGGCCCAGCTTTCAGAATAAACACCAGCATAAATCCACCAGCCTCCCTTCTTATCAGTTCAGCTACCCGACCACCTGTTTTCCAGAGACACAGTAGCCCACCCTGCCTTGGAAACAAGTGGCGTCTTCCCCTGGTGGGCTTCTGCTCAAGCAGTGGTCCACCCCTAAAGAGCGGGGGCCATGCCTTGTTTCTGTTTGTCCTCAGGACCTACTACAGTGCCTGGCGTTAAGTGAAAACATGGTACCACGAGGTATTCATAGGCCACAGAGTTGGGAGTGTGTAGCCAGAAGTTTTGCTTACACACACTCACAAAGCGGTCCTACCTTTCTCCATCCAAAATCATCCACAACTTTTTTCTCTCTCTCTTTCAGTTTCAACAGTGGTTCTCAGTCAGGGGTGAATTTGTATAGTATGGATTGTGAGGATGGCACAGGACAGGGCAGTGTTGTACATCAGGCTGCTATGAGTCGGAGACAACTCAGCGGCACATAACAAGGGCAAACACAGCTACACTTGTTCATTTACATTATTGTCTATGACTGCTTCCCCCCACAATGGCAGAGCTGAGTACTGTAGTACTCTAGCACTGTAGTACTGTAGTACCGTAGTACTGTAGTACTCAACTGAAGCAATACAGCCCCCAAAGCATAACATACTTACTTTCTGGCACTTTACAAAACAAAATGTTGTCTATCCCTGGCATCAGTCCCTGGGCACTCCTGACGGTTAATACTCTTTGCTGCTAACCAAAGGTTGGAGGGTGAAGTGCCCCCAGAGTCACCAGGAGAAAGGCCTGCAAATCTACTTCAAAACATGGGCCACTGAAAACCCCCATGAAGCACAGTCCTACTCGGCCACACAGAAGGTTGCCCTGAGCCAGAACCGGCTCCACAGCAGCTAGGAACCCCTGCTATGAAGTAGTGAAGGATTCAGGAGACGGCGAGGCCGCTTGCGGCTGGATTAATCACATACAGCTTCAGGGAGGGAGTGTGTCTTAAGTGTCTTGACTGGTTGTCACGATTGGAGTATGCTACTGGCGTCTCAGGGGTGGAGGTCAGGGATGGTACTAAATATCCTGCAATGTGCGGGACAGCTCCCACAGCAAAGAATTACCTGGCCCAAAATGTCAGTAGTACCAAGGGTGGGAAACTCTGCCTTACACCAGTCAATGAGCTGCTTAGCTAAGATTTCATTTTAGCCACCTTTTTTGCCTAACTCTCCAGTTTTTCCAACTGGCCTCTAATAACTAATTGGATATAGCAGGATCATTGGCAACAGGAATCAGTTTGTGCTCACTGAAGCAAAGAGAGAGGGAAACCTATTTATTGTGTTAAGCCCATCCTGCATACCATCTCCTCGGAAGGAAGATGGCGCAATCTACTTCCATAGTGATACTGCCTCGGAAACCCAAGGAGGGGTCGCTATGAGTCGGGTCTGACTCGACGGCACATAACAACAACAACAACAAGCATACTATCTCAATCAATTCCTACAACTGTTCTTCACCTAACCCACTTTACAGATCAGGAAACTGAGATTCAGAAAATAGAAATAACTTCCCCAGGGTCACCTAGCCAGGAAGGGACAAAGCTGAAATCATACCCATCTCCTTCAGATTCCAAAACCAGTGATCTAGTCACTGTGCGGTTTAAGGCTGAATAAGCAGGTGTAGGTAACTGACCTGATGGTGAGTGAATGGCAGTTCAGACCCACTCAGTGGCTCCCCAGTGAAGGATGTGGCAGTCTGCTTCTATAAAGAGTACAGCCCAGAAAACTAAAGGGGACCATTCTGTTCTGTCACACAGGGTCATTAGGAGTCAAAAATCTACGCGACAATACCTGACAAGAGCAACCACCACCCTCATGTTTGAGTCTCCAATCGTCAGTCCCCAGGTCTTTGGATGTGTCAACCTATGGCTGTTCTGCACCACAGAAAGGTCCCCAGTTTAATGCAGGTGCTGCTGGCATTTAGGCAAAAGCTATCTGACATTTCCCAGGAATACTAGACCAGACTAGTTGCTGTCCAGTTGGTTCTGACTCATGGTGACCCCAGGTGTGTCAGAGTAGAACTGTGCTCCATAGGGTTTTCAGTGGCTGACTTTTCAGAATAGATCACCAGGCCCTTCCTGCCAAGGTGTCGCTGGTTGGACTCAAATCTCCAACCTCCAGTTAGAAGCCGAGCACATCAGCCATTTGTACCGCCCAGGGGCTGCCCCGGGAATACAGTACTCTGCATTTCATTGCAAGGCAGTCTAGCATCCCTGACCCCTGGGGAGTGGTTCCCCTTCAATTTCTGTGACAACACCAAACAGCCTGACATGTTTCCTAGCCCTCCTTGAGATGCAGCAGCACTCCCCAACTTTGAGAATCTCTGGGTCCCAAACCTTCACCCAGAAATAAAAGCCCACCATTCTGCCTGGCTTCAGTGTTACTCACAGGGACACACACCATTCACCATACACTCGCCCAGCTGGTTTTATCTTCTCAGAGTCAGGATGGGGGTGTTGCTCTGCCTGACCTTTTCTCTTTCCCATTCAGAGGCAAGCTTTAAGAGTGTGTCCACAACGAGACAAAGAAGGACATTATATAATGATTAAAGGATCAATTGAACATGAAGATATAACCATAATAAATAT
>NW_006921672.1:2437646-2442728 GCF_000298275.1 Orycteropus afer afer
TGGAGGGATGGACACAGGGAAGAGGTTAACTATGGGGAGGAAGTGGGAGGGGAGCTGTTGCATTGTAAATTTTGGTCAATGACATGAGACAAAGTATATTATGTGAACTGCTGTATGAAAAGTGAATTTACTCTGTAAATCTTCACCCAAATAAAAAAAAAAAAGAGTGTGTCCACATTGACACCCGGACCATAGCCTGGCTTGTTAATAATTTTAACTCTGAGATCGGAATCACATCTTATATTGTTCCCACTCCTAAGCCTTTGCACTTCCTGGATTTCTATCTCCCCAAAGGCTGGATCCTACCGACTGGTCAAGACACTCCGATGTCCTTTCTTGAAATCTTCCCTGGTTAATCCAGCTGGAAGTATCTCTCCATCTGTCCTAAAATCCTTTATTACTTGTCATCAGGGATAGGCAACTCTTTAAGGGCCAGAAAGTAATTATGTTAGCCTTTGCAGGCCGTATGGTTTTAGTTGCAACTACTCAACTCTGCCATTGTAGTGCAAAAGCAGCCGCAGACAACATGGAAACAAATGGGTGCAGATGTGTTTCAATAAAATGTTATTTTGGGATACTGAAATATGAATTTTTTATAATTTTCACACATCATGAAATAGTATTCTTCTTTTGATTATTTTTCCCCCTTTTAAAAATCTAAAAATCATCCTTAGTTTGTGGGACATACAAAAACAGGCAGCAAGCCATATTTGGCCCCCAGGTTGCTGAACCCTGCTATTGTGGTTACTTCTTGCTGCTCTAACTAAAAACCACAGATGGGTGGCTTTAAGAAACAGGAGTTTATTCTCTTATAGTTTTGGTGGCTAGAAGTCTGAGTTCAAAGTGGCAAGCTTTAGGGGCTGGGTGAAAGCCTCTCAACCTTGGGCTTCAGTCCCACCTCTTGTTCCCGGCCCACTGGAGCTAGAGGTGTCTCTTCACTCGGGTAGCTGCTGGCTGCTGAGGCTAACAAGCCCAAGGTCCACAAATAAAATGGCACAGTCTCAATATTACCAAAAAACATAGCAGGTCACTTCTTCAAGACCAGTAACAGTCCCAAGATTGGCAGGAAACATGGCAGGTTGCTGACTAAAGACTCAGCTACATGCAGGGTTCAAGTGTACCAAAAAGCTGCAAAGACCTCTTTCAAAACTTCTTATATACTGGAAGCAGACCACATCCCTAAGGCAACTACTAAACTGCTCCAGTAGATTCCACCATGGAACCAAGCTCATCATGGGGAATAACTATATCCAGCTGCCCAGCCACTCAAAACCAGGCCCAGCCAAATGGACACATAACCTTAACTACCACACCTGCTTTCTGTCATCACTCTTACATTGTGTTTATCACACTCTAAGATTCCTCACTGTGCCAAGCAGAAGCCTCAGAGCAGCAGCATGCACTTCACCACAGTACTTGCTAGAAATGCAGACTCTCAGGCCCCACCCCAGACGTAATAAGTCAGAATCTGCATTTTAACAAGCCCTCAAGGGATTCAGCGGTGCACTACAGTTTGGGAACCCCTGGTCCAGGTTGTTTTATCATTGTCTGTGCCCATGGCTTTCCCCTCCACTAGTTGCCCTGGAGTTGATTCCAATTCCTGGTGACCTGATGGGTGTCAGAGTAGAAGTGTGCCCTGTAGGGCTTTCAGTGACTACTTTCTCCGAAGTAGATCACCATGCTTTTCTTTGCAGGACCTCTGGGCAGACTCAAACCTTCAACCTTTCAAGTAGCAGTCAAGCATGTCAACCATTTGCCCTATCCAGGGACTCCTTGCCCCCTCTACTAAACTGAATCTCTTTGATGGCAGAGAATGATGATGTCATGCATATCTTTCATTCTTACAGCACACAATACAGGAATTCAGTTACTTTCGAGAATAGACAGTGAATGACTTCATGAAGTCAGAATGCTTAATTCACCTCTCAGTCGACAGGCAAGCCTTTCCCTCTTCCTCTTCACTCCTTTGTTATTAGTTTCTCCCCAAAGCTTAGTTTTCTATTTTCTAGCTAATCCATTAGGGAAGGAGAGGGCTTTTACTGTACCTAAGACTTTGCTTTGCTAATTAAGATAGAGAGACAGGAACTTGGAGGAGACATCAGATCATCCCAAATCATTTAATGGAGAATTGTCAATTTTATACCCCTGAATCTGTCTCAGGAGAACTTGCCTGCTTCCTTTCCCTTCACATTTTTCTCATGATTGCATTAAACTTTTACTGCAGCCTTGTCTAGGAGCTCTGGCGGCACAATGGGTAAAGCATTTGGCTGCTAATCCAAAGGTCGACATTTCGAACCCTCCAGCCGCTCCGTGGCAGAAAGCTGAAACAGTCTGCTTCCATAAAGGGTTACAGCCGTGGGAACCCAGTGGGGCAGTTCTGCTCTGCCTTTTGGGTCACTATGAGTCAGAATCAATTCAGTGGCAGTGGGTTTGGTGTTTGGTTTATGGCCCTGTCTGAGATGTTCCCCTGTCTTAGAAGCCGCTGAGTTGTTAACACATTTCATAGTCCTGGAGTTTTGAGTGAAATCCCCTCGACCAGCAAGGCCAAGTTTATGACCACATACACTTGCTGGAGGGCACACGTCCTTCACCTGAGTTCCCCATAGGGATTGAGGCATTTCGAGTTATAGCAAGAAGGCCCAGAAATAAAAGATCTTTCTTAATGGTGTGCTTTTTAGGAATATTTAAGTCAGTCGTTTAGGGTCCATCTTTCATCTTTCATTGTCCTTTAAATATATATGTGTATATTTGTTAATGAGCTATAATTTGCATAACATGAAATTAGTGGTTGTAATGTAAGCAGTTCAGTACGTTCACAATGGTGTGCGACCACTACCTCTAATTTCAAAACACTGTTATCACTCTCCCAAAGGAAATCTCATGCCCATTACACAGTTACTCTCCAAACCCCACCCCACCCCTATCCCCCAGCTCCTGGCATCCTCCAATCTGCTTTCTGTCTCTGGAGACTTACCTATTCTGGACAGTCCATATAAACGGAATCCTGCAAAATGTGCCCTTTTGTGTCGGCTTTTCTGCTTACCCACTGCCATTGAGTCGATTCCAACTCATAGAGACCCCTATTGGGTTTCCAAGGCTGTAAATCTTTATGAAAATATATTGCCTCATCTTCCTCCCACAGAGAAGCTGGTGGGTTTGACCACCAACCTTCTGGTTAGCAGCCAAATGCCTTATCCGTTATGCCACCAGAGCTCCTTAGCATAACATTATTGAGATTTATCCACATATCACTCTCAGTACTTCATTCCTTTTTATGAAGGACTTGAAAAAAGATCTCTCTTCATGGTTGAATAGTATTCCATTGCATGATATACCACAATTTCTTTTTCCATTCATCCACTGATGGACATTTGGGTTGTTTCCACCTTTAATCTATTGTGAAAAGTGCTGTGTGAATATGCCTGTATGTATTTGTTTGAGTACTTGTTTTTAGTTCTTTTAGGAGTGAAATGGCTGAGTCATATGATAATCCCATGTTTAACTTTTTGAGGAACCACCAAACTGTTTTCCTGTCATTTTAACTGAACAGGTATTATGCCGGCATTGGGTTGAGTTCAAAAGATCATGTCCTTGGACGATGAACATCTAGAGACAGAAGAGCAGAGGAGCTAATGTAGTTTGAGCCATCTTCAGGAATTCGTGATGCATGCTCTTACGCTCTCTATCCAACATTAACCACCACCTGCCTCTTTCCATGTATTTTTGTATTTTTAAAAGGAGACAAAGTGAGGAGAGTGAGGTGCAGACAGAAGTATTCTGGAGAGTTCTCTTACACAGACAGCATCAGCAAGAATAATGATGATGTTGTGTGCCACCAAGTCGATTTTGATCCATAGCAACCCTACAGGACACAGTAGAACTTCCCCATAGGGTTCCAAGGCTGTAATCATTATGCAATCAGATTGTCACAGCTTTCTCCCGCTGAATGGCTGGTGGGCTCAAACCACCAACCTTTTAGTTAGCAACCAAGCACTTAACCACTGTACCACTGGGCCTTCTAATAACAACAACAACCAGTACATATTGGACAGATCTTATTCCACACAGAAAATGTTATTAATCCCTTTTGCAGGCAGGACAATTGAAGACTTGGGACTTCAAGTCCCACATATTCAGGTTCAAGTAGCAGAACCACTTTGATCTAATGGTCTTACCAAATTCGGGATTTGAATCCTGGTCTCTTTGGCAACAAAGTGCATGCTCCTTCAACATACTGCTACGTCACCACTTCTTGACCAGCAGAAATATGGATGGCTTTAAACAAGCACCAAATATAACATGTCAAGGCTGCTCCTGGTGTCAGGAAGCCGCAGTTAACTCATCAGAGGCAGCAGACTTGTATGTAGACCAGTCATCACTTGCGTAGCCCCAGGAACTACTGAGAAGATCCTAGACTATCTCTGCAGTGATCAGCTTAGAGCCACTGATGAGAGGCCAAGGTGACTCTCCATCAACTCTGCCCAGAACCGTAGGGTATTGTTAGCGGAAATGAAGTGAGACACAAGCAATTTGCAACTAATTACAAAGAGAGGAGTACTGCATGTGATTTAGTATTTTACTTATTAATTAGAGTAGGTTCAAAGCTATCCCTAAAGCCACAACTCTCTTACTCCCTTTGCTGCCAATAGGTTTTCTGACAGGAAAGAAAAGAGGGTAACACTGCACATAAGTCTTCTCTCCAAACCAAATACATTGCCATCAACTTGATTCCGACTCATAGTGACCTTTTAGGACACAGTAGAACTGCCCCCAGGGTTTCCAAGACTGTAAATCTTTACAGAAGCAGACTGCCTATCTTTCTCCTTCATAGCAGCTGGTGGGTTCAAACCGCCAACACTTTGGTTAGCAGCTGAATGCCTTAACCACTGTACAGGGCTCCTTTTATTGGATATAGGGTTCTTTGTATACCCATTAGGTCAAACCAAATGAAACCAAACCCACTGCCATCAAGTGGATTCTGACTCATAGCGACCTCCATTGGGCTTCCAAGGTGGTAAATCTTTATGGAAGTAGATTGCCCAGTCTTGCTTCTGCAGAGTGGCTGATGGGTTTGAACCACCA
>NW_006921672.1:2443088-2444914 GCF_000298275.1 Orycteropus afer afer
AAACAACGACTCCCCTTTCACCATCCCGCCTGTCCCTGGTTGTGGTTGTTAGCTATCCTCCAGTCCATTCCAACTCATATGCCATAGGGTGTCCAAGGCTATGGCTTTTTGGAAGTAGATCGGAAGTAGGTGTCTTCCAAGACACCTCTGGGTGGGTTCAAACTGCCAACCTTTCAACTAGTAGTTGAGCACTTAACAATTTGTACCACCCACGGACTCTATCCCACCCCTGGTAACCACTAATAAACTTTGATCTCTATACATCTGTGGTAGTTAAGGTTGTGTGTCAACTTGACTGGGCTGTGATTTTGAGTGGTTTGGCAGGTGGATGTAGTTATTCCCCATGATGAGACTGGATGTGGTGTAATTACCTTTGTGGTAGAACCTGCTGTGAGTGGTTAATCAGTTGAAGGAGAATTGCCTTTGGGGTATGGCCTGCTTCCAGAATATATGTAGCAGCTTTGGGAAGGCTTTTTCATTCATTTTGGATCCTGCACTTGATGAGTCTTTCATCTCTAGTTTCTAAACTTGAACCAGTGGCTTGCCATGTTGCCTGCCAACTTTGGGATTGTTGCTTTTGCAGCCTGTAAGCCAACAATCTGCCTTTTTACCTGCCAATCTTGGATCTGTCAGCCTTGGTAGCAAGCAGCTGTCTGAGTCAGGAGATGCCTCCAGCTTGCTCCAGTGGGCCTCGAAGACAGAGCTAAAGCCCAAGGTCAAGGAACTTCCACCCACCCCTAGAGCTGGTACTCTGAATTCAGATTTCTAGCCTCCTAAACTGTAAGAGAATAAATTTCTGTTTGTTTAAGCCACTCACTTGTGGTCTTTAGGTTACAGCAACACTAGAGAACTAGGACAGTATCTTCCTAATTTTGTTAGTTCATATAAGTGAGATCATGCAGTATTTGTCCCTTTGCGATTGACTTATTTCACTCAGCATAATGTTTTCATGGTCCATCTATGTTGTAACATGTATCTGGACTTAATTTCTCTTTATGGCTGAATATGTGTGTTACGCATAATTTTACAATGAAAAGAAATTTTTTAGAACTGCTGGCCCCGAGAACTCTGAGATTTTTCAAGAGTTGGAGATTCTGTTCACGTTGCTCAGGCCTTGAAAAATAGTGACAATTTCCCCTGCAAACCTCATGGCAGGTCATGAGGGCTGCACTTACAACAGAGGAGGAAGTCAGACTCAGCTCTTCAGGTAAAATCCCTCCTAACAACCACCTCCTTAAGCGATGCCCTCTAAAGTTATATTTTCTTACCTTGCATCTCAGATCTTATCTCTCTTGAAGGAACATGCAGCCTCCTTGAGATGGTTCTCTGTTTATTTAAAGCAACTGGGGGCAAATGGCTGTGTGCTGAAGATGAGAAGGGAGCCGTGCTAATTCCACGTTAATGACAGCAGAGCAATTTTCTTACAGGAAATAACTAGTTACCTTAATCATTTTAAGTCGTTATTAGTGGCAGCCTAAAAAGGGTGGTTATGCTTATCACAATACACACACAAAGGGAATGAAGACATGAATAACGGAACTTTAAACAGGCTCCTGGCATCTTCCTTCTGGGTAGTATTAAATGGTATTAATCTTTTTAACTGACTTCAATCCTGAGACCACAGCCGTGTGATAAAATGTTAAGTGAACTGCTGGAAATAGAGGTGGTCCCGTCAGATTTATTGTACCAATTTACCAACAGCAGAAGTGTGCACCACTGCTGTGAAGAAGGCCATAGAAAAGAAAGAATGACAGGTAGATGTATGGATTAATTAATAAAATGCAGATAATAGCATCTCTCCCAATATTAATACTTCTTCAGAGGCT
>NW_006921672.1:2447989-2449517 GCF_000298275.1 Orycteropus afer afer
AGCCATAAAAATACTCTCCTCCCATCCCCTCCCTGTGACTACCCCTCCCTGTGCCAGTCTTAACTGTGCATTCCTGTCCATCCAGCTATCCCTCTATGTGAATGCTGCCCTCTGGTGTCTCATGACTGATAGATCTAAGGGATACATCTCCCTAGAGTAGGGGAGTGCATTGCCCTGGAGTAGGTGTTCTGCATGTAGGTCTTTCTCCTGTTGGACTGAGAGCCAATCCATGGAAGTGAGTCCATTTCCAGGCCCAAAGGGTAACCCGGGCCATAGTCTCAGGGGGATCCACCAGTCTCTATATGACCAGTAATTCTGGCATTTTTGTGATTTTGAATTTTGTTCCACATTTTCCCTCCCACTCTAATGGATGGAGAAATGAGAGGTGAGGCTGGAGATCATGAAGGGCCTTGCAGGCCATGGAAAAGTGACTGGATGTTCCACTGAGGAGAGTGGAGTACCATAGAAGTACCTTCTAAGCAGGGAAGTGAAATGAAGTGAGGTGTCTACTGTGTGGAGAATGGATTGGAAAAACATAAAGTTGAAGCAACAAGGCCAATTAGATTATGAAATAATTCAGTAAGATAAAGATTGAGTCCCTGAACTGAGGCAGCAGCAACGGAATAAAGAAGATGGAGACAGCTGCAGTATTACTAAAATCTGTAGGACTTAGTGACGTGTGCAAGCAACAAGGACCTTCCTCTTTGGCCAAACTAATTCTCTTAGAAACAACCTTTGCCCTAGCAAGTGACAGAAGTCCCAGTGGGAACCATGACATTGGTTAACCTTTGCTAAATGGTTGGGCCTGGAGTCCTGATAGGACAGAAAGAATGAAAATGTGATAAGCCTCAGAGAGATTAGGCCCAGTGGTTTCCAGCTGAAGCCATGGTGCTCTCAGATGGGCACAGATAAGCTTGAATGGATGTTTACATCTTAATATAGACTGCCCACATGCTTGTTCTCACATGCTGTCAGTAAAATTCTGTCTTTTTTCCCTCCCAGAGTATATTTTGGGAGCCTCTAATCCAGGGGAGCCCAGATGGTGCCCTGGTCCCAGACTCCCAAGATACTGCAAACCAAGCTTGGTTTTGCTTGACCCCCGAGTCCTTCATGAAGATGTGTTGCACAGATGTGTCACACAGGATCCCTGTCATCACCTCCAGTTTACAGAGAAGTAAGGTGACTTTCCTAGCCACAACCCTTATTCTGGGCAGTATCACCAACCTATCTCCCCACCCACCATTCTCCCAGGGTTATTTGAAAATGTTTGGAAGGCATTTGGGGTTATCACTAGGATGGGGGTAGGACATACTACAAGGAGTTAATGGGAGAGTCCCAAAAAAGTGTTAAAGGCCCTACAATACATGAGACAGTCACATACAATGAAGATTTGTCCAGATCCAACTCCCTGGTTATAAAACAAAAGGAGGGCTGGATTTCAATACTATTGTCCAGTAAGCCCAGTGTCACCAGTATTCATAGCACCTTTTCTTCAACTTCAATGCGATGTGCTTTTGTAACTTCCTCT
>NW_006921672.1:2450237-2490348 GCF_000298275.1 Orycteropus afer afer
GTTGAGTTGATTCTGAGTCACAGTGATCCTACGTGACAACATGAATCTGCCCCATAGGGTTTTCTTGGCTGTAATCTTTATGGAAGCAGATCACTAGATCTTTCTTCCGTGGTGCCACTAGGTGAGTTTGAACTGCCAACCCTTCAGTTAGCAGCCAAGTCCTTAGACATTGCACCACCAGGACTCCTTGAGCAAGTTCTGGAAGGGCAAGAATAGGGAAAAGTTGACAGACAGCTGGCAGTGTGATCCCTGGAGGAATCTGCCACCATGGCAAGGAAATGTATTGTCGTAGAGGGTTACATCTCTCTCTAGCTTTTTGGTTGAGTGGTCTGTGCTAAAAGCAAATGTGGCATCATCATCCCCTAGCCTGCTGCACATGCTGTCTCCTCTTAGAATTTTTGATGAATTTCCATTGTTGTTAGGATGAAAACGAAACTTCTTACCAGGGACTCCAAGACTCCATGTGGTCTGTCCCCTCCTTGTTCCTCCTGGTTCCTCTCACTCTCATCCCCCTCACTCTCTGGGCCCCAATCTTTCCTCTTAGCCACAGTCCTCCTTGATGCCACAGGGCCTTCACACCTGTGCTTCCTTCTGCCTCTTCTCATCACTCGTCCCCAGCATAGGGCCTGGCATATGAGAGACGCAAATAAGTGTTTGTCAAAAGAATAAATGAATGAGGGTTTGGGAAGTGTTAAGGATTGAATTGTGTCCCTCAAAAATATGTGTTTAAATCCTAACCCCTGTACCTACAGTTATAATCCCATCTGGAAATAGTTTTCTTTGCTATGTTAACATGACCACATTAGTGCAGAGTATGTCTTAAACCAATCACCTCTGAGATACAGAAAGAGCAGATTAGAACAGAAAAGCAGAGATGGGGGAAGACTGCTATCATACCATGAGAAAATCGCAAGGAACAAGCCCCTTCCCCAGAGCTGGCAGAGAGAGAGAGAGAGAGACTTCCCCTAGAGCTGGTGCCCTGAATTCAGACTTCTGCCCTCCTAAACTCTGAGAAGCTCTGGTAGCGTAGTGCCTAAAGCACTTGACTGCTAACCAGAAGGCTGGCGGTTCAAACCCACCAGCCGCTCCTCGGAAGGAAGGTTGGGCAATCTACGTCTGTAGTGATACTGCCTCAGAAACCCAAGGAGGGGTCACTATGAGTCAGATCTGACTAGATGGCAAATAACAACAGCAACAAACTATAAGAAAATAAGTTTCTGTTTCTTAATGCCACCTACTTGTAGTCTTTCTGTTACAGTATGTGGTAGTTAAGGTTATGTGTCAAATTGGCTGGTCCTGGTTTTGAGTGGCTGGGCAGCTGGATATAGTTAGTTATTCACCATAATTAAGATTGGTAATCAGCTCTATGGTAGAATCTAGCTGCCTTAGGGATGCAGTTTGCTTCCAGTATATAAGGAGAAGTTTGGAGCAGGGTCTCCAAGCTTTGGGGCATGCTTGGACCCTGCATGTTGCCAAGTCTTCATTTAGCAGCCTGCCATATTTCCTGCTGATGTTGGGACTGTCTCTGGACTTGAATTAGTGGCCTGCCGTGTTGTTTAGTAATATTGGGACTGTACCATTTTATTTTTCGACCTTGGGCTTGTTAGCCTCAGCAGCCAGAAGCTGCCTAAGTGAAGAGACACCTCTAGCTTCAGTGGGCCGGAAGTAAGAGGTAGGGCTGAAGCCCAAAGTTGAGGGTCCTTCACCCAGCCCCTAGAGCTGGCATTTTGAACTCAGACTTCTAGTCTCCAAAACTCTAAGACAATAAATTCCTGTTGGTAAAGTCACCAATTTGTGATATTTTCCATTAGAGCAGCACAGAGTAACCAAAACATAGTATCCCTAGATAACTAAGACAGGAGATAATTCTCAGGTTCGGGTTTTTGCATTGTTTGGGTTCAGTTTGACTGAAACGGGAGGTCATAAACCAGCAGCAGGAGGCCCAGAAACTGATTCAGGCTTGCAGATCTGTGCTCTTTCACGCAGTCTCTACTCAGCGCCCTTCTCCTGTGTCTACAACTTGCTCATCCCTTGTAGTAGTTCTATTTGCAACCTCAGGCATAAACAAGCTGCCTCCTGAATCTTTCATTTAATGCTCGTTTCAATTCAATGTCATTTAATTGGCTTTGATAGAAACTCAGGAAACACCAGCCCACACCACCCACCAATGCTCCTTCATGTTTTAGAAGAATCACAAAATACCAGTCCTTGGAATCTCATGTTTACCAGGTAAAGATCTGGAGGTCTGCAAGAGGGCAGTGGCTTATGAACACCCAACAATTGAGTGGCAGAACCATCATGTCAGTCCACTCCCCTTGACTCTTGCCTCGGGGCTCTTTCTACTCCTCACTCCAAGAGTCAACCCACTGTGGATGGTGTTTATATATATTTAATGGCTTTGAAAGTGTGTATATTTCAACTTATTAAGTATTACACTCTATGCAATTAATGTGTACAAAATCAAGCCTAGTTTTATGATCGTTATATGCTAATTGCTCTGCAGCTTGATTTACAAGAGGGGAGAAAACCCTCCTCTCTCACCTAATAGATGCAGTGTTTCTATTTTCTATTAATAGGACAGGAGTGTACTCATCTAAAGTGACTCTTCTGAATTAACACCAACAGAATAAGGGGTCTTTGGCAAGTAGTTCACAAGGATTTAATCTTTCCTTCCTCCGTGGGTGTTTGTGGTCTCCGTAAACTTACAGGAGGCAGGTGTGACTGATGCGTCTTCAAGGTCTTAATTGTGTTATTTGCTTATAGAGTTGGAATTTGAGAAAAATGAGGACTTGTCCTTCTTGGTCTGGTGGTCCCTTTGCTGTGGTTTGACAGCCTGGAGTAACAATCCTGCTTCTGTGCTTTGCTTGATTGAACCATTGCTATTGCCCCAGGAAAGTCCCTGGGTGATGCGTATGGTTGACACGTTCAGCTGCTAACCAAAAGGTTGGGGGTTCAGGTCCACCCAGACGTGCTACAGAGGAAAGGCATGGTGATGTTGTTGTTATTTGCCGTCAAGTCGGACCCAACTCATAGCGACCCCTCTTTGGATTTCCAAGGCAGTATCACTATGGAATTAGATTGCCCCATCTTCCTTCCGAGGAGTGGCTGCTGGGTTTGAACCACCAGCCTTCTGGTTAGCAGTCAAGTGCCTTAGGCACTATGCTGCCAGAGCTCCCACACCTGGTGATATACTTCTGAAAAATTAGCCCTAGAAAACTACATGGAGCACAGTTGTACTCTGACACACATGACAAAGGTCATGTGTGTTTTTATTGCCCTCATTAATTCTTCAGATGAGTATTTTTCTGCTAAAGAGATCATCCAAGAATCTTATACCCCTACATGGCAACTCCCGCTGGGATACCTGTAACACTTATTTATTGGAGTTCCAAAGAGATTGAGTGTTGAGTATTCCACAGTTTTTAGAAAAAAAGAAATTGTGTGTTCGTGTGTCTGTCTATCTGTCTATAGGTGGGTGGGTGTGTATATATGCACCCACATATTGCATTACAATTTTTATAAGGATTTTCATACATGCATTTGTTCATTCAGCAAGTGTTTGAGTGCTTTTGATTTGGAAAAAGTCATAGGAGGAAAGTTGTAGACGAGCACCATCCAGTTCTTATGGTCTCATGGCAAAGGAGGCAGTTGTTCATGGTTCTTGATTAAGGGATGAGGAATAGCTCTCTATTGTAGAGAAAGCTCTCTAGAAGATTCTTGCTGTGTGGTTTCTTTTGTAACAATAAAGTTCCAGTCCTGAAACCAATAAGAAAGGATGTGTTCAGTCTTGGCATCATAGAATGGAAAAGGAGGAGCGTTTCATGACCGCCTTCTATGTGACACTTGAAATATGTCACCTCATTTATTGTGCTTATTTGCTTATACCCTGCCTAGTTCCCAAGCCTTCATAGTGGGCTTTGGGCTTCATATACAGACAAAGAAAGTGAGGCAGAGTGGTAAGTAGCTAACCTTAGATCACTTGGACAGAAGAGGTACCTGATGGGCGGGCTCTAGGCCTTGTATTTTCCAGGACTGTCTGTCACCCACACATACCACTTGTGCAAACATCTGTACAACTCAATGAAAAACACCATACTTCAAAATCCAAGTTTTGTATCCTCTCAGGAAAAACTACTCCTATCTCACTCTGGGTTTCTAGGTTGCTTTGATAGCTAGACCGCATTTTGGGGTCTCGACTCAGTAAAATTATGGGGACTTTTCTTTTTAGTCATCATTGTGTTCCATGTCTTAAAATGCAGGAGATCTTCAGACACCGGGCAGTGATAATTGCCAAACCTTAGGGTAAGAATGTGGCAGTTGGTAAATATCAAACTACGTTCTTCTCTGCAGACTGTGTGTGCTCTTACACGTAAGGACAAACTTGTTAATGACTTTCTATAAATAAGTTCTAGCTTATAATTGTTGTTCCAGCAACAGCTGCTGAAATGTGATCTCCCTCATATATGAAACACCCATCCTCTTCTTTTTACTTTTTTTTTTTGAAATTATGTATCTGTGCACTCGAAAAGAACCTAGACCAGAGTCACTATTTAGCTGTGTGACCTTGAAAGGATTGCTTAACCTCTCTGTGTCTCCTGTTTAGCCATTTTCTTGTATCAGGGACAAATAGGTAATATGGGTGAGTTCCTCAAGGCTATGGAATATATATCATTCATCTCTGGATTCCTGGGATTTGGCAAAGGGTAGGCACTAGGCCCTATGTGTTGACTGCAGTTATTCACTCATTCGAGTTAAATGTGCTTTGTGAAGCTTAAAACCAGTTGCCATCGAGTCAGTTCTGACTCATGGTGACCCATGGGTGTCAGAATGTAACTATGTACTGTAGGGTTTTCAATATCCAATTTTTTGTAAGTAACCCTTTCTTCCAAGGTGCCTTAGGTATGCTTAAACCGCCAGCCTTACAGTTAGCAGCCAAGGGCATGAACTGTTTGCACCACTTAGGGGCTCTGTAAAGCTTAAAGGGCTACAGAAATGAGCCATTGGTAATTGTTCTCATTTAAAGGGACAGAAAAGGTTTATGCTTAAATTCTCTCAAGGTGTATTTTCCCCCTATCTATACTGACTGACAGGAGCTCTGGTGGCGTAGTGCCTAAGGCATTTGACTGCTAGTGGTTCAAACCTACCAGCCACTACTCAGAAGGAAGGTTAGGCAATCTATTTCCATAGAGCTACTGCTGTCTTGGAAACCCAAGGAGGGGTCGCTATGAGTTGGATCAACTTCAATGGCAGTGAGTTTGGTTTTCGGTTTAAACTTACTTGAACACTTACTAGAAATACAGACCATGAAAGAGCTTTCGTTCATCTCCCAAATTTGAATTAGCAGAAGACAGCAACTACAGTCCACTGGCCAAATCTAAGCCATCACCTACTTTGGTAAATAAAGTGTTATTGGAACTCAGCCACACCCATTCTTTTATATTTCGTGTATGACTGTTTTTGTACCACAAGAGCCAAGTTGAGCAATTGTGACGGAGACCACATGGCTCACAAAGCTGAACATATTCACAGGCGTACCTTGCAGATATTGTGAGTTCTATTCCAGACCACCGCAATAAGGCAAGTCACGGATTTTTTGGTTTCCCAGTACAAATAAAAGTTCTCTTTACACTATACTGTAGTCTATTAAGTATGCGATAGCATTATGAAAAAATTTGAAATATTGTGAGAATCACCAAAATGTGACACAGAGACACAAAAGGAAGCACATGCTGTTGGAAAAATGGCACCAACGGACTTGCTTAATGTAAAACTCAACATCTCTGAAGCCCAATAAAGTCAAGTGCAATAAAACAGATAAGCTTGTACTCTCTGGCTCTTTACAGAAAAAGTTTGTCAACCCCTGAACAGAGAAAGTCCGCTACATCTGAATTACAGTGGGAACCACTGGGAACAGTCCTTTTTCAAAGCTATAACCCCTTCAGTGCCTGGGACACAGTGGGTGCTCCACACGTGTCTGAACAGAACAAAATCAACTGGAAAATTATGTAGGTTGTGAATGGGCAACACCTTCCTCAGGTTTCCTTGGAGAACAGACTCAAAGTGAAGATTCGACGGAGGGGGGCTGCACACACCTTAACCCTTATTTCTGCCAGAGCTGAAGACTGTATCGTCAATTTCCTGTATGATGATCACAGGGTAACAATAGCAATAATAATAGCTAATACTGAGTGCTTACTTATATGCCAATCCCTGGGCTAAATGGTTTATATATTCTGTCTCAAAAAATTATTATCCTTGTTTATAGAAGAGGGCTTGCTTGGCTTATCCATGGGCACCAGTGGTGGAGTCAAGCTTTGCAATTCATAAAGCCCCATCGAGTCCCTAAGCAGTGCGAACAGTTTGCACTCGACTGCTAACCTAAAGTTTGACAGTTCAAACACACTCAGTGGCACCGCAGAAGAAAAGGCCTGGTGATCTGTTTCCCTCAAGATGACAGGGAAAGAAAAAAAAAAAATCTCTATGGAGCAGTTCTACTCTGTAACACATGGCATTGCCATGACAACAGCTAACAAAAACAACAGTGGAGTCCCTGGGCAGTGCAACTGGTTAATGAGCTCAACTGCTAATCAAGAGGTTGAAGGTTCAAGTCCACCCAGAGCACGTTGGAAGAAAAGCCTGATGATACACTTCAGAAAATTCAGCCATTGGAAACTCTGTGGAGCAGTTCTGCCCTAACACTCCCACGGTTGCCATCGGTCAGAATCAGCTCAACAACAACTGGTTCGTTAATGTGATGTTTAGTTTTTTGGGTCCTGTGAGAGATACCCTTCCAGATTCTAAGCTGGTCCTTAAGCAGCTCAGTCAAACCTCTCCATCTCCCTATCCCTCAGAACATCACATTTTATTGTATTAGCCACCTGCATTGCTTCGTTTTTCTGTTTAACAATTATTTCAACCTCACTACTGTTAATTTGTGCCAGATACTGCTGGGTATTGAGGACCTCATCACGACCAATAAGATTCAGTCTTTGCCCTGCTAATGCTTAAAGTCATTGACTGATTCACACACTAGTCACATGTTTTATGTTGAAATACAACTATGAGCCATGTGTCAGAGGAGAAGGGTACAGAGCACCATGAGAATGGGTTATGGGGACCTCCCTCAAGGGATGACCCTTGAGCCAGATCCAGAGGGGCTCATAACTAGGAGCCGGTCAGGAACGGGGAGGGAGGGTGTTCTAAGCAGGAGCAGCATGTGCACAGGCTGTAGGGTACAAGGAAGGTCCAGGGAGGGTGGTGCTTGCTGTCGTCATCAGCTGCCTGGTCGTGCACCATCTGCTGATGAGTTGCAGATCAGACTCTTATAATCCATAGGGTTTTCATTGGCTAATTTTCCGAAGTAGATCTTCAGGCCTTTCTTCCTAGTCTGTCTTAATCTAGAAGCTCCACCAAAATCTGTTCAGCATCATAGCAACATGCAGACCTCAACTGATAGGCAAGTGGTGGCTGTGCATGAGGCACATTGGCTGGGAGCCAAAGCCAGGTCTGCCACATAGAAGGCAAGAATTCTGCCACTGAACCCACAGTGTCCCCACCTGGGTAGGCTAAAGAAACTGAAAGAAGGTCTCTGTGGCCTGAGCCCATAAAACCAGGAGACACAGTCAGGGATCACACAAGGTCCTGTACTCGGATCTGGATCTTTATCTTGAAGGCTGTGGGATGCCACTGAGGCATTTAAGCCAGAGTCAGGGTGATGTTATTACCCTGAGTGCCATGTGTGATCTTCTGGTACAAGATTGGTCTTTCCTGAGTTCACTGAGGGGCTTCCACTAATGGAGCTTCACACTGAGAGAGGAGAACTAAGATGTAGCCACCAGGCTTTGAAAACAGTGGGTCAGTTGCTCTCCCAAGGTGTGAGGGGCCAGTGAGCAGCATCTGTCATGCACCGGTGATTCACCTCAGTCCTGCAAACTGACGACTCCTCCTCAGACCTTTGCATCAGAGGCTGCAGCAAGCCTCACCCTTGACAAGGACAGCTGGTGATCGACATGGTAGTGTGCTTGCGACCAGTCTGTTCCTCTAGTAAAGATGATTACTTGTCTATTAGCATGAAAGCCAAGGTACATGTCACCAGAGGCCAATGTTTTTCAGATTTCTTATTATAATTATGGGATGTAGAAGATTTGCCCTTGGTCCTAAGAAACCAGGATTCTACACACAACTCTCCAACAACCTTGGAATGGAATTCAGTCCCCCTACCATAGCCTGCCAGGTCCTCCATGGTCTTGTCCTGCCAACCTGTCAAACTTTTCCTCATACCCTCTCTCTCACTTAATAGTTGCTCAATAAACATTGTTTGGCTGCATGAATGTATGCATGATCATATGATCATGGGCAAATCAAAGGTCTTCTCTTATCTTCATTTTCTTCATTTTTAAAAGAAGTGTGCTGGCCTTGTTTTTTTCTGAGGTCCCTTTTAGCACTAAGATTCCATGAAGTGGCATAACAAATACAGAATTGGGTTTCATTCAACAAACACTTACTGACATCTCCTCTGAGCCAGGTTCCCTGAGTAAGGATATGATGATGGATATCCCTGTCTTTCACTATGGATTACACCTCAACATAAAGAAAACTAACAGCCTCACAACTGGACCAATAAGCAACATCATGATAAATGAGGAAAGATTGAAGTTGTCAAAGATTTCATGTTAGTTAGATCCACGATCAACACCCAAGAAGCAGCAGGCATGATATCAGATGACATATTGCACTGGGAAAACCTGCTACAAAAGACCTCTTTAAAGTGTTAAAGAGAAAAGATGTCACTTTGAAGACTGAAGTGTTAGACCCAAGCCATGATGTTTTCAGTAGCCTCGTGCATGTGAAGGCTGTACAGTAAGGAAGGAAGACTGAAGAAGAATCAGTGTGTTTGAATCGTGGTGTTGGCAAAGAATATTGAAAATACCATGGACTGCCAGAAGTATGAACAAATCTGTCTTGAAAGAAGTATAGCCAGAATGCTCCTCAGAAGCAAAAATGGCCAGACTTCATGTCTCATACTTTGATCATGTTGTCAGAAGGGACATCTGTCCCTAGAGAAGAATATCATGCTTGGTAAAATAGAGAGAAAGGGGAAGACCCTCAATGAGATGGATTGACACAGTGGCTGCAATGATTGGCTCAAGCATAGCAACAATTGTGAGGATGGCACAGGACTGGGCAGTGTTCCGTTCTGTTGTACATAGAGTCTGTATGAGCTGGAACCAACTCAATGACAACTAACAGTAAGATGTTTGTCCAAAAGTAGAGATAGACACAGAAGAGGAAAGTGTCAAAATAATGTGGTATGCGAGTGTGAATTCTGTAGTCATAAGAACTGGACTGTACCCTGGACTAAACTTCCTAGGACAGATAATCTTAGAGGCCTTGTGTCCCCATGGCTCAAATGGAGATAATGGTACTAATTCATGGACTTTTGTGAGAATTAAATGACATGATGTTACTGCTGATATTGTCTATAGCAACAAGAACCCACAAAAAACCATTGCCGTTGAGTCAGATCCAACTCATAGAAACCTCTCCTTGGGTTTCCAAGGTGGTATCACTACAGAAGTAGATTGCCCAACCTTCCTTCTGAGGAGTGGCTGATGGGTTTGAACCGCCAGCCTGCTGGTTAGTAGTCAAATGCCTTTGGCACTATGCCACCAGAGCTCCCATAGCAACAAGAATCACTCAACAAATGTTAGCCATTTTGATGATGATGGTGATTGACTAACGTTGACCACATTATTCAGCACTGATGTGACCATTCAGAAGGAAGGTTGGGCAGTCTACTTTCAGAAACCCAAGGAGGGATCTCTATGAGTCAGATCCAACTTGATGGCGGTGACTTTGGTTTTTTTTTTGGTTGAATGTGACCATACCAGTTGTCTATGGCTTGTGTCTGTTCTGATCACCCAGTGCCCACACCACCCTGTTTGTCAAATATTTTGAACTTACCCCCATGCGAAGCACACACATAGCACCATGGGAGCAGAGTGGAACTGCATTCGAAGCTGTCCTGGAAAAGATGAGGGCAGGCAAGGTCTCCTCTATCTCCACTGCTTTCCTACAGCAGCAAGAGGGAGTGTTCAAAAATACACATTAGATCGATTAATTTCTTTTTAAAACCAGTGACTTCTAATCACATTTCAAATAAAATAGAAATTTGTCATCATGTTCTACAAAGCCCTGCATGACCTGGTCCCATCTTGAGCACTCTTCCCCACCCTGACCATACTTCAGCCACTGTTTCCTGCCCCAGGCTCTTGGGGTTGGTTGTGCTCTCTGCCAGCAGTGATCATCCTCGTATTCCCGTGCCTCGGCCCTCTTCCTCACCAGCACTCAGCTCAGCTGTCACCTCTCCAGAGAGACCTTCACCAGCTACACTACCTGATGTTGTTTCCTGCAAGCACTTGGCCAACATCTGAAATTATCTTTAGGAGGACAGGCACTTTATCAGTCTTGTTCCACTGGCTCGCCACATAACTGGCCCTCAAAGACTTTTTTAGGAATGAATTCCAGGTTTGTGTAAAGGATTAAGATGAAGTAGCATGTTCTAGGTGGAGAACCACAAAATTGGAGCTGGTGCCACCCAAGGATGAGTTAGAATCATGCCACGATACAGATACAGATACAGATACAGAGAATGCAGTAGATCATGGCACTATCTAAGCATCATGGAAAGACCACTAACTTAATTCTTCCTCTAAGAGAACCGTTTCTCAGTCCTGCATTTCCGAAAGCTTCTCTAGGAGGATGCCTGTCTGAACTATGAAAATGTCAAGATGATAAAATAATTTCCAGTAATCCAGGTTTCGCTCATGTGGTAATTCCAACAAGTCTTGTGGAGGCCTTCAGTGCATTTCTGTAATGATTAGCCAAACTTAGTATGTCTTAACCACTATGCTACCAGAGCTCCCAGTATTTAATTAGGATGCCATTATTAGCCCTAAAAGAGTTTGCTTTCATAAGGCGTTTCAACATGGTCCCTGCAATCTGTTGCCTTACACACTTGTTCGGGAAAGTGAACCACCATTTATTGATCACTTACTTCAAGTCAGACACTCTGACTGTCCCAAGGAAGCCCCAAAGTTGAAGCTCAGTTAAACTACACCTTAGCTCCATCCAAGTTATTTACAGTTCCGACTTCATGGGATCTGGATTTAAAAGTGTTACCTGTAAGTGTTGGGAGTCCCTGGGGTGGTACAAATTCTCAGCGCACAAGGTTGCTAACTGAAGGGTTGGCAGTTTGAGTACACTCCAAGACACTGCAGAAGAAAGGCCTGGTGATCTACTTCCAAAAAATCAGCCATTGAAAACCCTATGGAGCACAGTTCTACTCTGAAACACATGGGGTCACCACGAGTCACATGGACTCTATGCAACTGGCTTTATAAATGACAAGAAGTAGATCCAAAGGCATCATTTCCAGAACCCACCTGCCAATCAGACACTCTCTCCCAGGCAAGATCTCATTTGCATGTTGCTGCTCCTGAAGAGCAGATTTGAGGCAGGAGAGGGAAACGTTAACAATGAGTTATAACCTTTGTCCAGCCTAAGTAGGGAAGTTCTGTTGAGCAGTGAAACAACTTGTTGTGAGGCCAGAGACATCCGACTCAAGCCAGCTTGAAAACCATGTATAGAGAGTGGAAAATTCCTCCGTCCTGCTCATCCTCCCTTCTTCCTCTGCCTACACTCCCCCTCCTCACTTCCACTCCGGCACATTTAACTACTGTAAAAACCGCTAGCTGCTGGTGCTCTTTTTGCAGGTAACCAATCACCCTCTCACCCTGAGTACCACAAAAACCCCATGTGATCTTTGTTCAGGGCTCAGTCTCTGGATGCGAATCCAATGAGTCTGTGCTAACGCATAAGAATAAAGGTCCTTCCTTTTTTCACCATCCTGCTTGGCATTAGCGTTTCCCTTGACGGCTCTGGTAACATATTAATAAAAGGCAAGCAACAAACCAACGCTGTAGACTCATCCTCACCCATTCACTTGGGGAGTGGTTAGTGGGCCACTGAAGCCAGTTAACAGTATCTGCTAAAGCACCACTTCTAGAACTTTCATGTGCCAAGTCACTGGGAGTCTTGTTAAAATACAGATGTCAACTCATGAGATCTGAAGTGGAGCCCAAGATTCTGCACTTCTAACAAGCTCCCAGGTGCTGCTACTGATGCTGGTCCCTGGGCCACACATTGAGTAGCAGAGCACTGTCATCTTATTGGCAATTGACGGGAGGATGAGGGGAAGGTGGAGAATGATGAATACAAAATAGGTTTGTTTTAAGAATATGTTGAACTACATGAAATCATCATTTTTGTAGATGAAAAGATCAATTTCTTATGTTTTAACCTAATGCAATACCTCATCAAGCAGCTCCTAACTTGCCCTGGAACAAAGAAGAGAAAAGACTTCAGATCAAAATTGTAAATGTTTCAAGTTTAAAGCAGAGCACAGCCCCACCCCTATGCCTGCCAGCCCCTCTCTCACAGCCCCAGCCCTGAATCCCACCCTATGGGGCAGCTCATGACCCTGGAGACTTCGCCCTGCCTTTTTCTGACTTGCAAGTCAGAGAGAAGGATTATTTCACAGGATTGCCTTCCTGCTCTCCAAGGCCTCATTCTCAGAACCTGTTGACATTTCAAGGTACACCTTGATGCACTGGCACATCCCCGGGTGCTTTTGTAAGTCACCTGGATCAGGTGGTTAGATCTTAGCAGATGGCAGGGATGTGATTTTCATTAAGAAACTGAGTCAATAAAAGGGAGGTGTGGCAAGTCCCCCATGGCTCCTGGTTCCTCCATGTGGCATCGCTTCTCCACTTCCGCAAAGTCCTGGCTGTGTGTGGATTGGAGGGAGAAGTCAACAAGTACAGGCTTGATACACCTGCCTGATGTGAATCCTGCACAGGCAGGGTGCAGTCACTAGCCCCTGCCTGTCATTGCCCTTCTGATGGCAGAGCACCTAGCTCTATAGCCATCTGCCTCCATTGGCAACACTCATAAGAAGTGAATAAGCAAATAGGATATTTCCAGAGCAGCAATAATGTGTGCTCCCTCCGTGAGAAGCTCCACTGACTCAAGATGCTCAGGATATTCTCAGATTCCAGGTGCCATGCAACTGAGTGGGCACTGCTGGCGTGTTGATGTTCATGGTTTATGCTCCACTGGTTCTCAACTCCAGCTGCCCTCTAGCTGGAGAAATTTGAACAAATACCAGTGCCCCGTTCCCACTAAAAACCCATTAAATCAGAATTGGGGGCAGGCATAAATATGGTGTTTTTTAAATTATGCTAAAATATGCATCACATGCAATTTGCCTTTTAAACCATTTTAAATGTACAATTCACTGTCATAGATTAGATCCACAATGTTGTAAAACCATCACCACTGTTTATTTCCAGAACATTTTCATCACCCTAAACAGAAACTTTGTGCCCATTGAGCAGTAACTCCCCCATTTCCTGCCTTCCCAATCCCTGTATCCTTCCGCAGTGGTGTCAGGAGTTTTTCAGCTCTACTCTCTCTATATTCATTTGCCTGTTGTAGGTATTGTAGGTATTTCATGTAAGTGGGATCGTGCAATATCTGTCCTTTTTATCTGACTCATTTCACTCAGCATGATATTTTCAAGGTCCATCCATGTTACGGCATGTATGAGAACTTCATTTCTCTTTATGACAGAGTGATACTCCATTGTATGGTTATACCTCTCTTTATTTATCCTTTGACCTGTTGATGGACATTTGAATTTTTCCCACTTTTGAGCTGATGTGAATAATGCCGCACTGAACATTGATGTGCAGGTATCTCTCTGAGGCCCTGCTTTCAAGCCTTTTGGGTAGATCTCAGGAATATAACTGCTGAGTCATACGCAGCTGCTAAATTAAAGGTTGGCAGTACAAACCTACCAGCTGTTCCACAGGAAAAAGATGAGGCAGTCTGCTTCTGTAAAGACTGCAGCCTTAGGAACACCTATGAGGCAGTCCTACCCTGTTCTGTTTGGTCATTATGAGTCAGAATCGACTTGACAGCAGTGGGTCGGGTTGAGTTTGGTGTATGTATGATATAAAACACACACACACACACACACCAAAAAAAAAAAAAAAAAAAGTGTGGAAAGACATACACTATGCCGTTAATAGCCATAACTCCTAGGCTGGGATTAGGCAGAAGTAGAGAGGGAACTATGACTTTCTTTTTTTATTTTGATATTTACTAATTTGTTACAAAAATTATACTTCCATACTCTATAAAGAAAACACCATTTTAAAAACCACAACTTTGAGATGTATTCCAAGGAAAGATAATCATACCCGTTTTTTTTCAGAGGAAGCATTGAAGGCTCAGTGAGGTGGCGTCATTTGATCATGTGGCTAAAATTTGGTAGGGCATTCATGTGAACATAGATGTTTCACAGTTGCCAAAAAAAAACTGGGTTTTAAAAATATGATGGGGTCAGAGGGAAAACCTAGCTTACTGGAGCCCTGAACCCAGACTTCGTTTGTTCCCCATGTGGTCTACCTCACTGGAGTGCCACAGAGTGCTGATCCTCATTGAAAGAGGAAGGAGTAAATTCTGAACAACCAGATACCTCAGGGCAGGCTGTTGGAGCAGGAGCCAGGCTTTGCCACTAGCTCGCTATCCATCAGAAAAGTGCATCTTGCAGAGTGATCCATCTCCTGGCAGAGCCAAAGCGCCAGCTCAGGAGCTAATAACAACTCCCTGCTTGCCCTGAAGCTTCCAGGAAGACTGAGGCTTTCCATGGCAGCTGCTGGTGCAGCCTGGAGAGTATTTCTGCCCATAATGAAGGAAACTCACTTTACACATACTTTTGGGGAAGTGTCCTGGGATGGAGCCAGAGCCAGACGGACCCCCTGGGCTTGTTAAAGGCATGCTTGTTATCAGAAAACATTTGCAACTATGTTTTGGCACTTTTGTATATGTGTGTGCATTTATATACATCTGTAATGACATATATACATATACATATACATATACATATACATATACATATGAGTCGGGGCCAACTCAACGGCAAATAACAACAACAACAACAATACATATATAGGCACTCTGGTGGTATAGTGCCTAAGGCACGTGACTGCTAACCAGAAGGTTAGCGGTTCAAACCCACCAGCCACTCCTCAGAATGAAGGTTGGGCAATCTCCTTCCGTAGAGATACTGCCTCAGAAATCCAAGGAGGGGTTGCTATGAGTCGGGTTCAACTCGATGGCAGTGAGTTTGGTTTTTTATGTGTGTGTGTGTAAATACACATTCAGATATCTATATTACTGTGTGTGTGTGTATGTATATATGCACTCTGGTGGCATAGTGCCTATGGCATTTAACTGCTAACCAGAAGGCTGACTTATCTTTATGTCAATGCAAAAAAAAAAAAAAAATACTGCTGTCGAGTCATTTTCAACTCATAGCGACCCCTCCTTGGGTTTCCAAGGCAGTATCTCTATGGAAGTAAGTTGCTCAATCTTCCTTCAGCAGAGTGGCTGGTAGGTTTTGGTATATAGATATGGATATGAATATGGCTATAGATATAGATCCGAAATCACTTCAATGAAAAGATTGCCTTTCCCAATGGTCTACAATGGGAGCTCTGGTAGCGTAGTGGCTAAGGCACTTGACTGCTAACCAGAAGGCTGGCAGTTCAAACCCACCAGCCACTCTTCGGAAGGAAGGTTGGGCAATCTACTTCCATAGTGATACTGCCTCAGAAACCCAAGGAGGGGTCGCTATGAGTCGGGTCTGACTCGACGGCACACAACAACAACGATGGTCTACAATATACTTACTTTAGAGTTCACCCTTATAGAGGGGGCTATGCTGTGCCTCACACCTTTTAATGTGGGATTGTTGCTCTTATTACTGTTTTTCTCTCCTCGCAGGTGCAGCTCATCCACTATAACCATGAGTTGTATACAAACGTCACAGAAGCTGCGAAGAGTCCAAATGGATTGGTGGTAGTTTCTATATTTATAAAAGTAAGTCTCATGCACTCCTTCCCTCCCTCTTCTGCCAGCCCCACCGCAATCAGAATATTGATTTATAGTTTCTGTTGGACCTTAGAAATATAAAAAAGGATGGCCCTTGATGTCCATGCCCAAGAAAAGCTATAGTGTGGTACCATGGAGATTGATGGAAATAGGAGGTCTCCTTCCTTGAGATGCAAAAACAGTGGGCTCCATCTCAGAGCATTGGGCCCTGAGGATTCAGACAGCTCCTGTCCTAGGGAGAAAAGGGTGCCAGACCCGTGGTCAGGCTTCAGGTCCCGTTTAAGAAGAAGCATAAGAATGTATTGGGAGGGGAGAGGACAGCTCACAGATGGCCCACAGGATTAATGTCTCTCTGTCCACTGCCTGTTGGAAAAAGAGAAATGTGAGTGGCCCCCTTCCCTCCAGGCACTGAACTAAACAGCACCTTCCATCTTCCCTGCTGTGCGAGTATCTTACTCCTCCCTCACCCTCCTTCCTTAGCATCCCCAGGGAAAATAAAGCAAAGATCCTCAATACTGACTTGATGACAATCTATGGAAGTGCCACATCTCCCTCACAGTCAACAGCAACAAATAAAATCTCCAACCAAGAAAATCCTAATTTCTTGAAAAATAATAATTACCTTTAACATTTTGGACAATGTAAAGTGATATGGATATGCAAAATGAAAAATAGAGAGAGAAAAATTGTCGTTCCAATTGGAATAAATTAAAAGCCATGTGTGGCAGTTCCAAAGTTGGCTATGACTACACTAGCCCCCTGGGGAGTTTAGGCCAGACTATTAGAGGATATGCCCCATCAGCACTTGCAATCTGCTGAATGTTATCGGTGGAGACCTAGCACTCCCCACCAGGGAGTCTCAAGACCTCCCATGATGACATCTTCATTTTTCGGTGAATGGCCTCCAGGGCAGCCCTAGGGCATTACTACCTCCCCTTCCCTAAAAGTATCACCCATTGTGATAGGCATTTCATCCTACCTGGCCAGCCCTCTCCAGACCCCTTACCTCCTACTAACTTCCTCTTCTTCACCTGGGCAAGCCTTTCTGTGGTCCAGCAGAGCTGTGTGTTGGGCAGGGGGATCTGTGACATTTTGCTGCCCCTGGCTACTGCCAACCACACACTCCTTTGGTTTATCATTAGTGAAGAGAGAAAGGGGCATTTGGCTGGGGAAGCATAGTTTCAGGCTGTCATGCCTTTTTTTTTTTTTTTTAATTTTTTATTCTGATTTGGGTGAAAGTTACAGAGCAAATTCATTTTCCATACAGCAGTTCGTACACATTTTGTCTCATGACATTGACTGCAATTTCCCACAAGGCATCAGCTCTATTCCTACTTCTCCCCATAGTTACCTCTTCCCTGTGTCCTTCCCTCCCTCGCACTCCCACCCCCAGAGCTGTCTCCCTGTGCAAACACTGCCCTTCTATTCTCCCATGATTGATTGCTCCAGAGACTGTATCTACCTGATGTAAATGTTCACCCCATATGCCTGTCTATTATTTGACTAGAAGCCACAGCAGTTAAGTTCAATTCCAGATTATATGGCTAGGGGCCATATAATCTCAGGGGTCTCACCAGGCTCTATGAGACAAGCAAATCTTGTCTTTTATTTATTATTTTGAATTTTGTTCCACATTGTTCTCCCACTCTATGCAGTATTTCCTGCACCAATCCCCCTCTGAGTGGTTGACAGTGGTAGCCAGGGACCATCTAGTTCTGGTCTCATGGTCATATAGGCTGAGGATTACATAGGCTGTCATGCCTTCTTAATACCTGACGTGACATCCCAAAGGAAATGGGTGCTGGCACTGATCTCACCCTATACCTGCTCCAGATCTCCTGGCATCATCACAAACCCTAAATGATGCCCAGTAGTTTCCTGAATGCCAAGTGTACTGTGCATCTATTTTATCATTTAATCCTAATAAGAAACCTAGAGGGTAGGCATTAGTATCTCTATCTTATAGATGAGGAGAACAGTTTAGAGAATCTTTGGCATTCCACCCAAGTTCACATAGCTCTTAGTAGTCCAGCTGAGGAATCCAGGTCTTGCCTGATTTGAATACTCATGACTTTAATTCACACTATGTTGTATTGTTATCGAGTGCCGCTAAGTCAGTTCCAACATATAGTGACCTCATGTGAAAGAGTAGAACTGCCCCACAGGGATTTCTAGACTAAAATCTTTATGGAAGGAGATTGTCAAGTCTTTCTTCTGCTGTTGGGTGGGTTTGAACCACCAGCCTTTTTGTTAGCAGCCAAGCACTTAATCATTGCACCACCAGGACTCCTTATTGACATTATATACCTTCCCAAAAGAACTAAGAGGAAGCAAATGAGTGAAAAAAGAGAGAAAACCACATTTTAAAACACAGCCACCCCCATGCTATCCACAAGCACAGGGCAGCATTGTATAGCCCTAGTCCAGCCCCAGTTATGACATTGATAACCAAATTGTGAGTTCAGTCCTGCCACATGCACTATTGTGTGGCCTGCAGATGTATTGCAATGTCCCATCGTGTATGACAAGGAGCTCACCTTCCCCTGTTTGTTCTCCGTCAGAATTTGGTGGGGCCAGAGGGAAAATGCCAACCGTTCCTTGAGTAAATCTCACAGGCCAACCTGGCCTGCTCCAATAGTCCCTGTCTTTTGGAGGGTTTTTCAGTCTCAGCCCTTTACATTGTCTTACTTTTTTCAAAGCTCCTAAATCAATGAATGCCATCCTGGAAGTGCAGGCACGTGACAGCTGACAGGGTGCTTGATAAGCCAAGAAACCAACCTCCTCAACAGCCAGGCTACTGGCATGTTTCACAAGTTTTTGCAGAAACGCTTACTCCACCGAGATCTAACAGTCCAGACTCCCTGCTGCTTCCCTGAATGTTGTTAAGAGGAACTTAAGCCCCAGACCCTGAGGTCAGTGAAAGGATGGAGTCTCGCTCCTGCATCTTCTCAGTCCAGGTTGTCTGCTAGGGATGCTCCTCCTGGTCTTCCCCTGAGCAAACCTGAAGGTTTCTGGCTACATCTCAAAATAAACCACAGCATTTCTATCTTGGGCCAATGTAATCAACTCCCAGATGTTCCACAGTGAGTTTTCCAAGCTGAAGCTTGTCATTCACTCCTCCCAAAGCACCACTTGACTGGAGGAGAGGAGCCAGCCCTCTGGTAGGCACTGGTACCCAGAACTGACATGAACAAAATCCTTGGTCTCTGAGAGTGCATGGCCTCTGGGTGTCATCCTCCCTCCTTCTGACTTCTCTCCCTCCCTTCTCAGCTCCCTGCAAGCAGATAGGACAAGGCAATGAGAGGACCGTCAATCAGCTGAGCCTAGAGATGTCACCCTTGTCAAAAACTGAGCTGTCCAGTAGTTGGAAGTTGTTGGCCAAAATGAGAGATTTGTTTATTTCTGGGTTTTATTTATCTCTGTGCCCTACTAATCCCCCACCCTTTCCATGTCCACAGGGAACTGAGACTTGACTGTAATTGCTGCTCAATCACACACCATTAGCTTCCCACTTAAGCTCACTTATACCAAGTGCATATTTTATCCTCTCACCCACGCAGCCCACAAATCATCTATGTGCACTCTGGAAATTTTTCCATGTTTTGTAAACCAGCTCCGAAGTGTCCGGTCCCACCAGTCCCGGCGTTAGTTCTGCCCAGACTCATCAGGTAGCCGGAGCCCAAGGCACCTGATTAACAGACATGGCAGATTCCTTACTCATCATGAAAATATTCTTTTGGCTCCTCTTTCATGGGGATGCATCGGCACCAACAGGAGGCTTCAAGCTACCTTTTAAATGGCTGAAGAAGATGTCAAAGTAGAAGTTGAGCTTGGCACTAAAGCTTCTGAGGAGGAGCAGTGTTTTATTTGGGCTTCTCTCCACCGGGTAGACGTTTACCTCCACTGAGGACTGTCACTCAGCAAGCTCTGCTTGGTGTGCGTCTCACCAGTACACACCCAGGAAACCGTGTGCGAGAGAGACAGATGGAGGGAAAATAAACAGTCTGTGCTTTCTCCAAACTAAAAATTACCTGTTGCTTATCTAATAATAATAATCATCTGCTACAATTTCCCCAACCCTCAGAATAAATCAGATTTAAAACATTGATGTGTCACAACATTAGATTAGCAGATGAGGCATAAATTACAGAGCAGAGCTGAGCAAAGTAGAAGAGAAATGACTGGGATGAACAATGCTACCTTGGGAAAAACTGTGTTAAAAGAGAGTCGTTAAGAAAACAGTGTACATGGTTATGTGGGGGATGTCACGCTCTCCAAATAGTGGTTCCCTGGCTCAGTCCTCTTGAAAGTTGGCTTGTTCTCCCAAAGAGAGAACTTGGAGAAGTGAGAGCATAGGCATAGAACGGAAACTGATCTCTTAACATCTGATACAATGTTTGGCCCATAATAGGTATTCAGTAAATATTGGACAGAAGGATGGATAGATGCGTGGGTTGGTGGGTGGGTGGGTATGTGGGTGGGTGGATGGATGGATGGAAAGATGAAGGAGTGATTGAATGACATGGTTTATGATATATTCGATTCATATTATAATGAACAGTGATTTAACAAGTTTCTGTATTTCTTCTTAGAGATTTTTTTTTTCACCTCCTGTCTCTGTTGTGGGTCCTCTTTTTCTTTTACTCTCTATTTAGGTAAAGATCATCTTCCTAACATGTCACTGCCTACCCACTGCTTAAAACCTTTTGATGGTACATCATCCCTACAAAATAAAGTTTAAATGTCTTAACATTCAAAACCAGACATGAGCTTGCCCCTGCCTACCTCTCTAGCCTCATCTTCCATCCTTCCTCCAACTATACTGAATTACTGCAGTTCCTTGAAAATGACTATGTCACAGTCCTCCATGTCTGTACAAATTCTCTGTTTAGAACACTTTTCCTTGTCCTTTCCCCTTCATACTCTTAGCACTGAAACATTTTGTCAACTTCCACCCATCCTTGAAGACTCAGCTCATGCCTTAGCTCCTCTATTCCCCTAGGTGGTGGTGCTTCCTCCAATATTATCATTCCGTCATAACTCTAAGGAACCCTGGTGGCACAGCAGATGTGCACTTGGCTGCTAACTGAAATGTTATTGGTTCAAACCCACCCAATAATTCCACGGGAGAAAGACCTGGTTATCTGCTTCTGTAAAGATTTTGGTCAGGAAAACCTATGAGGTAGTTCTCTGTCACATGGGGAGGTTATGACTCAGAATCAACTCAAATGCAGGCAACAACAATGACTACACTCTTAACACTGAGTTATAACAATCTATTTACCTGTCTGTCTTCCTTCTCTCAACTGGGGTTTCCTTGAAACATGAGTCTGTGTCGTTCATCTCTGAATTTCCAGCCAATTTAGTGTTTGGCACATGGTAGGCCCTCAATAAATATTCAGGAATAAGTGAATGCATGGAGATGATGTTTATTCTGGGATAGTACTACAGTAACATTAATATTTTCTTTTCTCCCCTAGGTTTCTGATTCATCAAACCCATTTCTTAATCGAATGCTCAACAGAGATACTATCACAAGAATAACATATAAAAGTAAGTTTGGTTCAATTTCCTATATGGCAACTATTCTATAAATATTGGTCCTGTCTGAAGGCAGGAAGCCAGAACTGATGATTTCTGAGGGCCCCTTTCAGCTTCATGATCCTTTAATTCTGCAGAAAGTCACTCTGGAGGGTCAGGGTTGGCTAAGAAGCAGCTCATTTCAAACTGAAGCCCCTAAGGTGCCTTTGTCATCCACGCCTGTCTAAGGAGATAATGATTATGATGATGGTGGTCATCGTTATCCCATGGATTGGTAATGAGCTGGGGGACTAAGCTAGCCAACATGTCAGCTGGCCCACATTTGAGGCTTTGCCAATTATGTGATTGAAAAAGCTTCCACCAGATAATTTGGATCCAGTCTCAACACTTGCAGAGGCCCTCAGCCAGACCAAGTCTCCTTTTTTGTGTCCCAGACTCCCTTCCAGGTACAGGAAGGATAGCATCTTTCTTCATTCCCATGTGTGACTCAGTGATCCAGGGGACTCTGTCCAGTTTTCTTGGATTCCCAGGGGGTTTTATCCCCTGGGAATCCAAGCAGAAAAGAGAGAACAGTGCAAAGTCAAAAGGGAAAGAAGAAAAAGGATGCTGACATCACACCCATAGCAATCGCAGAAGCTGCAGGGTTTGGGAAAAGTTATATGAAATAGCAAAGACCAAAAGAAGAAAGAAGCCAGTATAGAGGGAAAAAAAGGGAAGAAAGAAATTACCTATTTAGGAGTTGGGCAGAAAACCAGGATTCAAATCATGACTTTGTCCTTAAGCAAGAAATTTCTCTTCCCACTTCGAGTCTGTTTCCTCTTCTGCAAAGTGAAGAAGTTGCACTTCAGGGGTTCTAAGGTCCTCCTAGGTCTAGCATTCTGTATCAAGCAATAAGTAAATAATGATCTTCAGCAAACATCAGAAACGGCATGCAAACATTCTAATGCCCCAAGCCCCCTTGGCATGTCTTTCACCAAGCAAGGGCTCGGTTTTGTGTACTGCTTCCGCCTCACATGGTAAGGTGCAAAAGACAAAGTGAACGTTTTCAGGTCTTGCTGTGGACTGCTTAGGGGAGACTACAGAGGACTTTCTTTTATTCATTCATTCAGCAAACATTAACTGAGTGCCTGCCCCATGACAGAGATGCAAAGGTGGGCCAGATACCATCTCTACCCACTAAATCCTCATGGCTAAGTCCCTCCCATGTGAAGAGGTGGGGAGGGGGTGATGAATTAACCTGGAGGATTACAATCCACTGAGACAGATATCATCTAGAAGAATGAATTAAGTTGTCTCCAAAACCACTCTATCCTTCATTAGTATTCGAATAGAGTCCTCTCTAAGTACACACTTGGATTGCTCAGCTAAGAGAGATATTTCTGTCTCTTGTGTAAATAGCACATTTTATAACTGCCCATAAAAGATTATTATTCTTTTCACATTTTTGATTAAAAAAAGCATGAAAATTAAATAAAATGTTTTCAAATAATCTTGAATTTGTGGCTTA
Source organism: Orycteropus afer afer (assembly GCF_000298275.1). Taxonomy (NCBI): domain Eukaryota; kingdom Metazoa; phylum Chordata; class Mammalia; order Tubulidentata; family Orycteropodidae; genus Orycteropus; species Orycteropus afer. The sequence goes on from NW_006921672.1 coordinate 2,473,306, forward strand.
GAGACCGTGAAAAGCCATGAAATCTCACATTAAGCCCCAACACACAGTCTAACAGATTGCCAGCTGCAGGCAGTCTTGGGTGGCATCTTCCTCCCCTCCCCATCCCACACAAGTAATATTAGGTGTTGTGACTACTGCCAGTGATGAGCGCTTCCACACAGACTTGTACAGAAGGATGGTGGTCTTCCTCAGAACTGGGGATCGAGTCAAGTGCAGTGGGGACTGGAGAGTCAGGGTGACAGATCTTGTTGGGCTGATGATGGATGGCTAAGGAAGACTTCAACCTCATAGATGAGGTAGACTTCAAATGAGTGATCCCTGTTGGCAACCACCTCCATTGGATCCATGGGAACTGAGAAGAACACAGTTAAACTGTAGCTTTAGTAGACAACATTATTAAAGCACAAGACGTTCATTTGTTTATTTATTAATTCACCCTACAAATATTTATTTGGTGGCTACTGAGTGCAAGGAAGTAGAAGAATCAATAGAATATGTTTCCTGTCCATGAGATCCTCACTCTCTAACTGGGGACACAGGCATATCACAGTGTATCATAAGGAATTGTAGAACAAGTAAAACATTACAAATGTGAATGAAATCCTTTGGTGTGACAGGAAAGAAAATGGCCAAATCTGCTCAAGATTATATGGGGAGGTTGCACATAGCAGGTACGAAGAAGGACTGAATAAAAGAATAACTATTTGCTACGGGGGGTGGGGGAGGAAAGAAGAAGGGAGGGAGGGAGAGATGGAAGTAGAAAGCAAGAATAAAGAGAAGGAAATGAAGAGAACAGTCAAACTGAGGGAGGAGAATGGAGAATATTAAAAGGACTGTGAAGAATTCAAGGGAGGACTCTATCTTAGTCATCTCTTCATCTCAGCGCCTAACACAATACCCAGTAAACATTGTGGGGAAATGAATGGCCACCTGGAGTTGTCAGGAGAGGGCCAGAGGGAGTGGTAGGAAAGTTGTTGGGGAGCAGGTGTTGAATGGTCTTGATGCTGGACTCAGGACTGTGTACAGTGCACAGGCAGGCACCTGTGAAGAAAAGGCCTTGCTACCTCTAAAGACACAGCCCTGGAAATGCAAACAGAAGGCACAGGGCACCCCCTCCTCCTCTGTCACTCACAACCTATGCCTGGCAGAAAGGAGAACTAAAGCACAATAAAGACACTCTGGCCTGCATGGGGAGAGGTAACTGCTTTCAGCATCTAATAACAGGTATTTTGTGCTCTTGCACTCCAGCCTAGAATAATGGAGTTGCAACCTTTATCACATACCCAAAGGGAGAAACACAGCAGGGATAATGATGACCCAGTGCATGAGAATGGCCCAAGACACTGGCAGAAAACGATTGATTTGCTCAGCAGGAAAGCCTAAGCACTCTACCCTCTGGCTAAACTCCCCAAGGCAGCCAGACTGCAGAAGGTCGGGAGGTTGGCTGACAGCAAGCAGGGGAGTTTCTAGAACAGGAGTCATTCAGTAGGACATAGCCACTGACTGGAAAACATGAGGCTGGAAGTCTCTCCAGTGGCTCTGCAGGAGGCAGCAGGATATGCTGGCATCAGCCCATGAATTCAGATCGAGATGAAGATAATGTCTGTTACCTGCTCAGTGGCCCCTCTCAGGACAACCTGCTTCCCTTCTTCTAAATGAGAAAACACACTCTCCTCCCACCCTGACTACCTGATGCCACCCCCACCTCACCCTGACAGCCAGCCCATTTTACTGCTGCTACCAGAATTACAGCACAGAATAGCATCAATGGGTCCTGATCACTTAGATGCAGGACCTACCGTGTAACATGCTGAGCTTCAAGAGAATGGACTTAACTGAGCACTCCCCACAGCCCAGCTCTGAGCTAAGTGCTTTACATGCAGTACCTGATCTAGTGCTCACAAAGGACTTACCTTCAAAGCAAATAGTTGTTATCCTCACTTTACAGATAAGGAAGCCAAGGCTCCAAGAAGTGAAGTCATTTGACCAAGGGCACCCATCTAGTAGGTGGCTATGTAAGTAATCAATTTCCGCATAGTAAGCAAGAATTCCACAGTAACCACTGTACAATACTCACTGCTGCATCTGCAGGCTGGCTAGGGTGGCTTGGTTTCCAACTACAGATCTACAGGTCAGCTGGTGCAGCTGGGCTCCTCATGACTCATTTTTCTGGGATCAGGAGGAAGTTGGTGAAGGATCTCTCATGATGGAAGTTGGAAACATGCAAGTTTGCTTAAGGTGAGGCTTGAAATGCACACACTGTCATTTCCCTCCACTTTCCACTGGCCAAGGAGAACCATGTAACCAAACATCAGTATTCTCCTCTGATGGGGAAAAAGTGAGTATTTGCTTAACAATAATCTACTCTCATAGCAGGAGAGCAAGGCTCCAAGACAGGTGTTCCGCAGTCTTCCTATGCCCCTTCCTTTCTATCGTGTGTCTTCCCTAAGGAGCAAGGAAAGCTTAGCTCTGAGGTCTTAGAATTAATTGTAATGCTGATAATTTCACAGGCATCAAACTTACCAGCACATTTATCTTTTCATTCCAACTTTTGTTCAGTTCGAAAAACCATCTCTGCTAGCATCTGCTTCCACTTAGAAGGGAAGTAAATCAACCATAGAACTTTTGGGCACTGTAACAATTCTTGTTCATCCCAGCCTAAACTCGCTGCAACTCTTGCCTGTCCCTTGGCGTGAGACCTCAGTAGAAATCACTGTCAGAGGGACAGTGGAACTGCTGTTACTGGCACACATAGTAACTAGAGAAGGACCAGAGATTAATTCTCGTGAGATCATTTCCCCCCTAGTTTTCCCCTTATAAGCCATTGTCATGAGAAGCTTATATAAGACGTGGAACAAAGAGTGACATCTCTTAAAAAACTCCTCTGGTTTCTAGGTTGAGAATAGACTATAGAGGGGCAGGGTTAAAGTTGGGAGGTGATTGCAGCAATCCAAGTATGAGATGATGTTGACCATGACCAGGCTGATACAATGGTTCTCATAGTGGGTTCCCTTCCACACCTCTACAGACATCCTCTTCCCACCCTCATGCTTGGAAATGATTCTAAGGAAGATCTGAAGAAGCTCTCTGGCACCATATGGGAAAGGTTTTTCTCCTCTTTTGGGCTAGTCTTCTCCCTGGTCTGGGGTCTATTCCAGGCCTGAGGTTCTGTATTTCATTCATTCAGTTTATTCAACAGATGTTTATCAAGCAGCTGTTTTATGCTAGTTACTATTATAGATGTTTGGAATACATCGATGAATAAAAATAGTTGAAAATCTGTATCTTTGGGGACCTTATATTTCTAATGTGGGGAAACGCAATAAGCAATAAACATAAAAAAATTAAAATATATTATGTTTAAGTGCTACAAGGGGAAAAAAAAGGCAGGGGATGGATTACAGAGATCAAGGGTAGAGAGAAAGTTGAGATTTTTAAAAGGATAACCTTCATTAAGAACGTGCAAAATTTCTGTCCCTTGAATAGAAACCTACAAGTAAAGGATAGCCCAGTCTACCTTCTCTGGTTATCTGCAGGGACAGAAAGCATTCTAGCAGAGGGAACAGCTATGTCAAAAGCCTCAAGGTGAGAGCATGTCTGACTTGTTCATAGAACAACATTGAGGCCAGTGTGGCTAGAGCCCAGAGAGCAAATAAGAGAGTAGCAGAACACAACGTCAGAGAGACCAGGAGGGAATAGTTCAAATAAGGCCTTGTAGGGCCTTGTAATGAGAAGTCAGTGTCAGGCTTTGTGCAGATCGGCTGGCAAAAGTCACCTTGGTTGCTCTGTTGAGAAGAGACCACAGAAGAGCAAGGGTCAAGGTTAGAAGGCTATTGCAGCTATCCTCATGATGAGACAGTGGCAGTCATGACCAGACTGATGCGGTGGAGGTGGTGAGAAATGACTGGGTATATATTGAAAGCAGAACCTAGAGATTTCTTGGAAAGTCTAAAGTGTGATATAAGGGAGAGGAAGGAATTTGGATGTCTCTAAGGTTTTTAGTCTGAGCAACTGGAAAGAAGGCGTTTCCATTAACTGAGGTGGGAAAGGCTATGAATGAAGCATATTCGTGGGAGGAGAGGGAACCAAAGTTTTGAACATGTGAAGTTTGAGATGCCTGTTAGGTATCCAAGAATAAGTATCAAGTAGGCAGTTGGATATATGAGTCTGAATTTCAGGAGCGAGATCTGAAGATATAAATGTGGAAGTTGTTGGCACACAGATGGTATTTAAGCTGGGTAAAATCATGGGAGTGAGACTAAATAGACAAGAAAGGCAAGACATTTCCTCGCTTTTGAAAGAGCAGCTCAGATCCCCATGACACAAGATTGCAAATCACTTCTAAAGAGACTGGAAGAGGCTCCTGGGTGGCTGTTTATCTCATCAGTGAGCTAAGTAGAGGGACAGGGCAAGCATAGGAGCATGGAGTGAAATCACCATAAAATGGCACCTAGTGGCACACAGTCCATTTGAGTGGCTTACAGGCTTGGAGAAAAGGGAAAGATGTAAAAATAATTCTTTTGAGAGAGGAAAATCAATGCCAGGAAATCCAGAAAAGGAGGTGAGAAAGAATCTTGCCAAGAGGACTGGAGATTTGTGAATCCAGATGCCTTGCTGGTAAAGACCACCATAGTCAGGGGAGGAGGTGTGCTCTGGTCAAGATTTGTGGAAAAGACCTGACTTCCTACCCTGGCTCTACCACCTGCTTGCTGTGCGACTTCAGGCAGGTTTCTTAATACCTCTGAGATATAATTTCCACCTCTGTAAAATGAGGGCATTGAGAGGATTGCAGTGAGGACTATATAAGATAATGAGTCAAGTGCCTAGACAATGACTGATATAAACTAAAAACTAAAAAACTAAAAACAAAACCTCACTGCCGTCGAGTCGGATCCGACTCAGAGTGACCCCTCCTTGGCTTTCCGAGGTGGTATCACTACGGAAGGAGATTGCCCACCTTCCTTCCGAGGAGTGGCTGGTGGGTTTGATCTTCCAGCTTTCTGGTTAGCAGTCAAATATGTCTTAGGCACTACGCCACAAGAGCTCCTGATATAAACTAGATGCATAATAAATATGTGTTTTCTCTTCATCCTGATTAAACATAAATATGGGTGGTATAAATGATTAACATGCTTGCCTGCCAACCAAAAGTCTGGCAGTCTGTCCACCCAGAAGTGGGTCAGAAGAAAGGCCTGGCAATCTACTACTGAGAAATCAGTCATTGAAAAACTTCTGGAGCATAGTTCTATTCTGACACATGTAAGATTGCCGTAAGTTAAAGTCATCTCCGTGGCAACTGCTTTTAAAAACATAAAAATAAAAATATGTGGCGAGGAGTTAAGAAATTGTCCTAGGGCACATGATGATCAAATTGGGAGGCAGATCACTATGGTACCAAACCAAAACCATGATGAGGTTGAATATAATACAGGACACACAGGCAACAGAGTTAGCTTGCTTGAAATGGAGTCAGGCTTCTGGGCATGAATCCATGCATTAGAAGGTCATGGCCTAGTGAGGGTCTACTGCTTTCATACATCTAAGAGTAAAACTTATAAGACATTCTCACTAACTGGGACCAACAGTGGAAAAGACCAGCCTAACTTAATTTCAGGCTGAATTTTAAGAAGTCTTCTAATGAAAATCCATTTTATTAAAATTAAATCTCCCTTCTACAGATTGAGAGTCAAGACTGAAATCATGACATTAAAAAACACATTCTCTGAATGGATTTTCTAGAGGAAATATTGATAATTTACACACACACACATAGAATGTATTCTATTGGAATAGTGCCAATAATCCTCCATTTTCCTTCTGTTAATTAATTAACAGCCACAAGAGCCTAATTCATAAAGGTAATACTCTTCTCTTAGTACCCACCTGATCTTCTTAAGCTAGCATTTCTATCCAAACGACATTATTTAAAAAAAAAAAAAAAGAGATTTTATGGTCTTTGTAAGTGGTGAAACTAGTGACTAATGGAGTGCAAAGAACCTTCTTAACTGGGTGAGAGGGAGTAGTTATTAGAACATTGCATATAAATGAATGTGTTCATCTAATGTCCTAGGACAGTGTATCATTTTGGTAGCTTCATTCTCCTTCAATTTCATGTGCCCTATTCATTTCATAACGTGTCCTGGTGGTGCAGTGGTCAAGTGCTTAGCTGCTAATTGAAAGGTCAGAAATTCAAACCCAACCAGTGGCTCCATGGGAGAAAAAACTGGCAATCTGCTCTAATAAAGATTAAAGGCTAAGAAACCCAATGTGGCCATTCTGTTCTATCCTATAGGGTCACTATGAGTCAGTTGATTTGATGGCACACGGCAGCAACATGGAATGGACTTGGGTAGCACAAGCCATTTGTGATCAGTCTGGTAGCATAGTGCCTAAGGCACTTGACTGCTAACCAGAAGGCTGGCGGTTCAAACTCACCAGCCACTCCTCGGAAGGAAGGTTGGGCAATCCTACTTCCGTAGTGATACTGCCTCGGAAACCCAAGGAGGGGTCGCTATGAGCCGGGGCCGACTCGATGGCAAATAACAATAACAACAACAACAACAACTAACCTGAAAGTTGGTGGTTCAAATCTACCTAGCAATGCTTCAGAAGAAAGGCCTGCCAATCTGCTTCCGTAAAGAAAACCCTATAGAGTAATTCCCTGATACATGAAGTCATCATGAGTCGGAATTGACTTGACAGCAATGAGTTCTTAAAAAAATTATTATTACTCATTTCATAGAGTCTCTGGGTAGTGAATGGTTAAGATGCCCAGCTGCTAAATGAAAGGTCAGGGGTTCAGACCCCCCCAGAGGTCCCTCAGAAGAAAGGCCTGACGGTGTGTTCTGAAAGATCAACCACTGAAAACCCTACGGAGCACCGTTCCGCACTAACACACGAGTTCTCCAGAAGTCAAAATCGACTTGATGCCTACAGTTTTTTTTTATTCAGTTGATAGATAGTAAAGACAGTAGTAAACTTTAGTCCAATAACTAACCAAAGCATCACAAATTCCAAATTTAAAAAGGCCCACTATTGTCTTAATACACATTTCCTCCAAGGAAACAAAGGCATACAACTGAAGGCATTTGGTACAGCACTTCTAACCATGGTGTTTCGACACATGGTAAGAGCCCCTTGAAACATCTTCTTCAGTCTTGCCTGTTTCTAACTTTGCTTTAGGTGCCCTGGCTACAAGATGAGTGTGTAGACAAAGACAGACCACTTGTAACTGCCTTCTACTGCTCAATTCCTTGGGAATTGTTCTGTGTGCTGGCTCCTCAGAGGTACACAGTGTTAAATGTGATGAAATATCACCAGGGAGTTTAAGCATATTGCTCCCAGTACCTTTCTCTATGGTTAATTGAACCTGTGCTTTCATTTCAAAGGAATGGCTTTGGAAATGTTTTCACAGAATGTGAAATGCAGCCACCACTTCCCGTGTTGCAATCTAAGTAGTAACTCAAGCCAGCGAGGAACCAAAAAGGAGCAGCCTAGCTCCAGGAATCAATTCTCGGTGTCATGTCCTTTCATTTACTGTTTGTATAGAACAACAACAACCAAAAAAAATTGTTACTTTATTCTCTAGTAATTGCTTTTCTTTTTTTTTCATTTCTGTTGAATTTGCCTTGGATTACAAGAGGAAATGTCATTCCATATGAGAAAATTGCCAAATAGTTCCATATTGACCGGGAGCAAGACCAATATTGATTTCTGGAACTGCTGTCCCTTTTTCTCATTGGCATTGTACTCTTTGAATGAGAACTTCATAAGCAGGATGTTACATCTCATCAGTGGTCCACAGAAGTAAGGATGATGCATTTCATAGAAGCTGCCACACAAGTTTATGCTAAGGAAAGGATCCTCCACAATGCATTCGTAGGCATTCATCATACTGTGTTTTTCTTTAAAAGAGAGAGAGGGAAAAAGGTCAGTTTGGGAATTATGTTTATGACTAAAATCTCAGCATAAGGCAAATCATAGATTCAGCTAAAGTATGTCATAAAATCAAAGTTAAAGCTGTCAGCTTCTGTAGTCAGTTGAAACACGAAAGTTGTGCTATAAACTATGCTTAAATATTCTACATCTGTTGATAATCCAGGGGGTCCCCCTGTACTATAAAGATACAACCCACATATAAAAAATTACAACAATGTCGTAGCAGAAATTATGTAGGCTTGTTTAGATCCCTGAGTGGTGTAAACCATTTGGCTGCTGACTGAAAGGTTGATAGTTCGAACGCTCTCAGCCTGGCAATTGCTTCTTATAAAGATTATAGCCAAGAAAACCCTATGTAGAGTTCTACTCTGTAGCACGTGGGGTTGCCATGGGTTGGAATAGACCAGATGGCAGTAGTCTCTAGGCTTGCTTATGCTGAAGGAGGTTTTGGATCCATGGAATTTCCCACCTGAAGTGGACCTTAGCAGTTACCAAGAATACTCCAGTGCCCCCCAGGAGAGGGGTTATGTGGCTTACCCAGGAAGGAACAAACAGGAAATTTCTGGCAAGGACAGAATTAGAACTTAGACTTGAATTAGAACTCCTGACTTAAAGTCCAGGGCTTTGTCCTCAATAAGCTATCTCTTCATATGACAGGTGTAGATAGATGATTTGAAAAATAATAATAATAACCTACTGCCATTGAGTTGGTTCTGACTCATAGCAACCCCCATTGTGTTTCCAAGGCAGTAAACCTTTACAGAAGTAGATTGCCCCATCTTCCTTCTGCAGGGTGGCTGGTGGGTTTGAACTGCCAACCTTTTCTGGTTAGCAGTCAAATGCCTTAGACACTGTGCCACCAGAGCTCCTTAGATGGATGATGGGTAGATAGGTAGGAAGGTAGGTAAGTAGGTAGGTGGATAGGTAGGTAGGTAGGTAGGTAGATAGATAGATAGATAGATAGATAGTGACAGATGAATAGATACCATAGATAAAACATTTGAACTTCTGAGCTTCACCCCAAATTTATATTGCTCTGTCCACAAATAACTCTGCCCTCCTGTAGCTGTGTGCATCCTGACTAAGAAATATAAAGAGTTTCAAGATCAGAACCCCCCTTCCAGGACATGAGTTCTCAGGCTCCTTTCTGTCTCCCATCCCTAGATGATGACATTGACTTACATAAGATGATTGTTTTCTTCTGGCTGCCTTGACACTGGGAGTGACAACTACTAGTTTTGCCCATATTCTTTTTATCGGTCCCACTGCCTTCATCCTCCCAAATACCCAAGGAAACCTCAAAGGAAAGAAAAGATGTAAAAAGGTAGCCTGTGGGGAATACCATGTGTTCTTATTTCTCAAATTCCAAAACTTAAAAGACAGAATGAAGTGGCTTTTGAGACAAGGTGGTGCATGATGAGACTAAACCTTCATGTGAAATGCACACCAGTTGCAGCAGTGTCACTATGGGGGCACAGGCATGTTTGGTGTAGAAACACAGTAATGCCATCTAGAGAAGGAAGCAGGGATGAGTCGCACTTCAGTATCTTGGTCGTGATAATATACTGGGGAAGGGATGGAGTGGGTAACAGGCAGTATGTATTTAAGCCAATGGCACGAACTGGAGCCTGAGAGGTTCCCCGCCCCAATATCTGACAGCTGATGTTGCCTTAGTTTCTGCCCCTCTACCAGCAAATGGAGCTGCAGCAGAAACCATTGCATTCATTTCAACCCAAAACCACACCCACTGCCAAGGAGTCATAGTGATTCTATAGGACAGAGAATTGTCCCAAAGGGTTTCCAAGGCTGTAAATCTTTAGGAAGCAGACTGCCTCATCTTTCTCCCATGGAGCAGCTAGTGGCTTTGAACTGCAGAGCTTCAGGTTAGCAGCCGAGCTCTCTAACCACTGTTCCACCAGGACTCCTTCATTCATTCAGTCAACCAATATTTATTGAGCATTCACTCCTTGGTGGACCTCATGCTGAAGTGTGAGCATTCAGAGATAAATGATGCAAACCCTTCCCTCCCTGGAAGGCGAACAGTTGAGTGGGAGCAGGCAAATAGGTCAATCATTATTTTCAAGCTTATTCAGTAAATATGTGAACAAGGAGAGCCCAGAGCGCAGAGCACAGAGGAGAGCACTAACCCAACCAGGGAGTCCTCAGGGAGGACAAGCAATAGTTATCCAGGAAAAGTGGATCATCTTCCCTTGCCAGTCCATAGGAGAGGGCAAGGACATTCTGGGCTAGGAGGAGTGACATCATTGCTCCCCAGCATTACCGAGTGCTTTCCATGAGCCTGGCCATAATCTCATTTGTTTACCCCAAAGAATGCTTTGAGGCAAGTGCTTTGACCATCTGTATATTACAGATGTGGAAATTGAGGCTTTCGTGGTTACCTGCCTGTGTAAGGTCAAACAGACAGTAAGCATCAAAGCCCATACTCAAACTCAGGTCTGAGTGCAAAGCTCACACTTTACCATGGTGTTTTTCCAAGTTTTGTAGCATAAGGAAACAAAAGGACAAAAAGTAAAGGACAGGTAGTAACAAGATTCATGGAAAGAATAACACGGTAAATGAGGCATGTGTGGGAGGCTGGACGCTGTGAGGCTTCTCAGGTGACAGTTGCGTCTAGCCAGAGAAGTGGGCAGAGATGAATCTACTGCCTGAACCACAGCCTGTGGAGTCCCAGGGCACCAGCACAGTGGTGGTCTAGAGACGCTCATGTTGTCGTGCTACTGTGAGGGGTCACTCCATGAACAGAGCCTTTTGCCTCTGCTCCTCGCCTGCCCCCCTCCTCACCTCACTCTTCAAGTATGGACACAACACAGAGGCTGGGTCTAGTTTCAGAGAAACAGAAATGCCTTTTTCTTTACTCCAGTCATGCCTGAAATGCCCCTCATCCTATGGTCTCTTTCCTTCCCTCCTCCCCACCACCCCGAATAAAATAAAATACAATAATCGCAGCATGCTAGAGTACCCAATATGCTCTGTGTGCAAGCTTGGTTAAACAAATCACATTGACCTTTAATAAAAATGTGCAGAATGCTTCCTTCTCTCATCCGATATGTTAATCTTCAGGCCAAACCACCATAAGTGCAAGCCTCATTAAGTACAAATATGATCATACTACTCCCCTGCTTAAAACCCTTCAGTGGCTCCAGTTGCCTAAAGGATGAAGCCCCAACTCCCAACTGTGCACTCAAGGCCCATCAAGGTGTGGCCTGTGCCGACCCGACCAGCTTCATTTCTCACAGGCCTCTCCCCCTGTATCACCCACACACTCTAGCTGCCCCCCAGTCTGCAGAGCTCTCTATACTTTGCTCTTTCTCTAACATGACTCTGTCTGCAGTGCCCTTGACACCCTCCTCTCCTGCCAGCTACACACTGATTACCTTCTGTGTTCAAGATGTGGTTCGTGTCAGCCCCTTGATTGATCATCTTCTGAGTCCCACCCCCAGGCAGAACTGACAACCTCTCAGCGTACCCACTACAGATATATATCACTGTCTCTCGGCTCCATGCTGCATTCACTTAATTATGCCCTACTCACCTAGACTTTTCTTAGTCCCTGACACTTGGTAGAGGCCTAATGTTGTTGTTAGGTGCCATCAAGTCAGTTCCGACTCATGGCAACCAGTGTACAGCAGAATGAAATATCGTCTGGTCCTGTGCAGTCCTCACAATCGTTGCTTTCAGCCTATTATCATAGCTGGTATGTCATACCATCTCTTGAGGGTCTTCTTTTTTGCTGACCCTCTACTTTACCATGCACATCAGGGTAAAGTACTTTACCCTCTACTTTACCAGGACTGGCCCCTCCTGATAGCATGTTCAAAGTACGTGAGATGTAGTCTTGCCATCCTCGCTTCTAAAGAGAATTCTGGCTGTACTTCTCAGACAGATTTGTTCATTCTTCTGGCAGTCCATGGAATATTCACTATTCTTCACCAACACCATAATTCAAAGGCATCAGTTCTTCTTCGGCCTTCCTTATTCATCGTCCAGCTTTTGCATGCATATGAGGTGATTGAAAATACCATGGTTTGGGTCAGGCACACCACAGTCTTCAAAGTGGCATCTTTGCTTTTCAACACTTTGAAGAGATCTTTTGCAGCAGATTTGCCCAGTGCAATTCCTTTTTGATTTTTGTGGCTAATTCCATGGACATGGATTATGGATCCAAAATGGAACCCCTGACAAATTCAGTATTTTCTCGTGTATCATGATACTACTTACTGGTCCAGTTGTGAGGATTTTTGTGTTTTTTCTGTAACTGTGTAATCCATACTGAAGGCTGGGCTGTAGTCTTTGATCTCCATCAGTAAGTGCTTTAAGTTCTCTTCACTTACAGCAAGCAAGGTTGTGTCATCTGCATGTCGCAGGTTGTTAATGAGTCTTCCTCCTATCCTGATGCAGCATTCTTCTTCCTAGTCTAGGTTCTCAGATTATTTGCTCGGCATACAGATTGAATAAGTGTAATGAGAGGATACAACCCTGACACACACCTTCCTGATTTTAAACCACACAGTATCCCCTTGTTCTGTTCCAACAACTGCCTCTTGGTCTATGTACAGATTCTGCATGAGCACAATTAAGTGTTCTGGAATTCCCATTCTTTACATTGTTATCCAGGAGCTCTGGTAATATAGTGCCTAAGGCACTTAACTGCTAACCAGAAGGTTGGAAGTTCAAAGCCACCAGCCAGTCCTCAGAAGGTAGGTTGGGCAATCTACTTCCATAGTGATACCGCCTTGGAAACCCAAGGAGCGGTCACTATGAGTCAGGTCTGACTGGATGGCACAAAACAACAACAACAACAACACACTGTTATCCATAATCTGTTATGCTACACACAGTTGAATGCCTTTACATAGTCAATAAAATGCAGGTAAACATCATTTTGGTACTCTCTGCTTTCAGCCAAGGTCCATCTGACATCAGCAATAATATCGTGCCACGCCCTCTTCTGAATCTGGCTTGAATTTCTGGCAGTTCCCTATCAATATACTGCTGCAACCAATTTTGAACGATCTTCAGCAAAACTACTTGTGTGTGATGTTAATGTTATTGTTCAACAACTTCTGCATTCTTTGGTTCACCTTTCTTTGGAATGGGCACAAGTATGGCTCTCTTCCAGTTTTGGGGCAGGTAACTGTTTTCCAAATTGCTTGGCATAGGCAAATGAGCACTTCCAGTGTTGCATCTGTTTGTTGAAACATCTCAGTTGATATTTCATCAATTCCCAGAGCCGTGTTTTTCACCACTGCCTTCGGTGAAGCTTGGACTTCTTTAATATGCTACTTCCTGAAATGGTTGAATGTTGACCAGGTTATTTTTTTGTACAGTGACTCTGTTTTCCTTCCATCTTCTTTGATGTTTCCTACATCGTTCAATATTTTGCCCATAGAATCCTTGCATATTACAACTTGAGGCTTGAATTTTTTCCTTCAATTCTTTCAGCTTGAGAAATGTCAAGTGTGTTCTCTTTTGGTTTTCTGCCTCCAGGTCTTTGCACATTTCATTATAATCCTTTACTTTTTCTTCTCACACCACCCTTTGAAATCTGTTCAGCTCTCTTACTTCATCATTTCTTTCATTTGCTTTAGCTGCTGTATGTTCAAGAGCAAGTTTCAGAGTCTCTCCTAACATCCATTTTGGTCTTTTCTTTTCTGCATTTTTAATGAACCTTTGCTTTCTTCATGTATGATGTCCTTCCACATTTTGTCTGGTCTTCAGTCATTAGTGTTCACTGCATCAAATATATTCTTGAGATTCTTGGACAGGGAACACACAGGAGTGGGGATAAGACCTTAATCTACCTGGGAGCCTAGGGTTAGAGCATGGACAACAGGGCTTGTGCTGGTGAGCCTTCTTTTGGGACCTAAGTGCTTAACTGCCTTTGAGCGTGGACTAGGAGGAAGGGGAGGTTAAGTGTAACATGTCAGACCTTAAAAAAAGAGAAAAAAATAATAGTAACCAAAAAATCAAACTCACTGCTGTCGAATTGATTCCGACTCACAGTGACCCCTCTTTGGGTTCCGAGGCAGTATCTCTATGGAAGTAGTTTGTCCAGTCTTCCTTCCGAGCAGTGGCTGGTGGGTTTGAACCAGCAGCCTTCTGGTTAGCAGTCAAATGCTTTAGACACTACGCCACCAGAGCTGCCCCCCAATATAATGAACCCATCCAAAAAAAGAAGAAGAAAATGCACAGCCCAGGTGAAAGTGGAGGCAGCGTCTGTGGACAGCTCCCTCACAATACCTCAGGAACCCACACAACAGAAAAGTACTTATAGATGAAGGAGACACTATCAGGCAAAAGTCTGTAGCCACACCTCGAGCAACAGAAGAAGAAGAAGCAGAGTCAGGAATGAGAGGAAGATGTGGAAGGTGTGGCCATTTGCTATCATTACTGAACATCTTGATCAAAATTTCTATAGAAGAATCCTGATCAAAGGAGGAAAATGTAGAACAGAATTTCAAATTCTCATGGACTCCAGACTTCCTGGAGCCATGAAGGTTGGATGAACCCCTGAAACTATTGCCCTCCAATAATCTTTAAACCTTACATTAAAAACAGCCCCTGAAATCTGCCTCTCTTTTTTAAAACATTTTATTGTGATTTGGGTGAAAGTTTATAGGCAGATTAGTTTCCCAGTCAACAGTGTATACACATTTTGTTTCATGACATTGGTTTTGATCCCCTCAATGTAACAGCACTCTTCCCACTTCCTCCCTGGCTTCCTCTTTTCCATTTGCTAATCTTTCCTGCCTTCTGAACTTTGTTGTAGGGCATATACTTCCCTTCTGGTCTCACATGATTGGTGGTTCTGAGGACCATGTTCCTCACAGGTGGTGTTGTTCACTTATAGGCCTATTGTTTGGTTGAAAGATGATCTCAGGTAGTGGATTCTGTTGCAGGTTTGAGACAAGTCTCAGGGCCATAGTCATTATCAGACTAAATCTGGTCTTTTTTATGATTTTCAATTTTTTTCTACATTTTTCTTCCACTCTTTCCAGGACCTTCTACCGTGATCCCAATGAAAGCATTTGGTAAAATGTTAGCAAGGTGCAATATAGTTCTTCTGGTCTCAGGCGAGTGGAGGCTGGGATTCATACGGTCCATTAGTCCCGTGGACTAATTATTTCCTTGAGTCTATGATTTTCTTCACTCTTCTTTGTGCCAGATGGAAAGAGACCAATAGATGGCCACTTGTAAGCTTTTAAAACCCCAGTCACTACTCACCAAAGTAGGATGTAGAGCATTGTCTTTATAGACTATGTTATGCCAGTTGACCTAGATGTCCCCCAAGCGTATGATCCTAACTAAGCCTTCAAGCCCAGAGAGTCAGTACTTCAAGGTTTTTGGTTATGGCTAAGATATCTGCATAACTTTGCCCCCTGTATGCTCTACTAATATACCTGGCTATATTTGCAGTACATGCAAATCTCACTCACTGCCGTCAAGTTGGATCTGACTCATAGTGACCCCTCCTTGGGTTTCTGAGGTGGTATCACTACGGAAGTAGATCACCCAATCTTCCTTCTGAGGAGTGGCTGGCGGGTTTGAACTACCAGCCTTCTGGTTAGCAGTCAAATGCCTTAGGCACTACACCACCAGAGTGTAGAAATATCCTCTGCCAAACCTATACATGCTCGTGGGTATACTCCAATACACCATTCCACACCTGTTCAACTTACGTATCTACCTATGTTTCTGCTTGTAAATCATTGTTTGCTACTACTCTTATTACAGCATTGTGTACGTAATAGTATTTACTATTGTTGCCTTTAAGTTGCATACCATCCAGTGTCTTCCTTTGCCCTGGTCATGTCGTGCTGACTGCCCTTCATTGTGTATGGCCTTTCTCTTCACCCAAAGTGATACGCGTCTAGTATCTACTTAGTGACTTCCTCCCTCTCTCCTCTATCCCTGGTAATCATCAAAGAATGTTTCTTTCTGTGTGTAAACTTTTTCCTGACTTTTTATAATAGTGGTCTCATATAGTATTTATCAGTTTCATCCATAATGTGAGATGTTTCACCGATTCATTGTTATTCTTTAACGTTGCATAGTATTCCGTTGTGTGTATGTACCATAGTTTGTTTATCCATTCATCCATTGATGGGCACTTGTTTCCATCGTTTTGCTATTGGAATAATGATGCCATGAACATGGATGTAGATATATCTATGTGTGTCATGGCTCTTATTTCTCTAGGATATATACCTTTGGAGTAGGATTGCTGGATCATATGATATCCCTCTTTCTAACTTTTTAAGAAAGCATCATATCATTTTCCACAATGCTTGTACCAGTTTACAGTACCACCACCAGTGTATAAGAGTTCCAGTCTCTCCCTGCCCTCACCAGCATTTATTGTTTTCTGGTTTTTTGATCATTGCTATTATTGCTGGGGTGAGATGATGTTTCATTGTTGTTTTGACTTGCATCTCTGTAATAGCTAATGGTTGCTAGCATCTCTTCAAGTATTTGTGGGCCTTCACAATGTCTTCTTTGGTGAAGTGTCTGTTCATGTCCTCTGCCCATTTTTTCAATTGAATTGTTTATCCTTTTGCTGTTGAGGAGTTGGAGTTTTCTATAAATTTTAGAGATAGGCAGTCTCTTTTCAGATATGGGGCTTAATAAACAGAACCAAATGACGGAGTCCTAAAGTAAGTCTATTGTGTTGGCACCTGATCTAACTCCCGAGGACCATCACATCACTGTGTGCTCTGGACACTATGGCTTTGTCATGGAACCACCTAATTACACAGGCCACAGTGCAGACCCAGCCAGGCCACATTCCCATCACTACTTCTCTCGTGGGCTTGGCCAGGTCCCCTGGTTGTTTTGATATAAAGGCAGAAACATCCAGATGGAAAGTGAAAGATTGTCCTTCCTCCTAGGGTTAGTCCCTTAGTCCAGACTGCCTGAGCAGAGCCGCAGAGAGGTTCAGTCACCCCATCAGGGATGTAGCAGGCCTTGACGGGCAGCTTTGGATGGAACAGCAAAAAACAGTGTTTTGCATGCCGATGTTCATCGCAGCACTATTTACAATAGCCAAAACTCGGAAACAACCTAGATGTCCAACAACTGAGGAAT
>NW_006921672.1:2492638-2494213 GCF_000298275.1 Orycteropus afer afer
TCTGTGTATTTTTGTGTGTATGTGTGTGATTTGGGTGAAAGCTTACAGAGCAAATTCATTTTCCATGGTTCATACACATTGTGTTTCATGACACTGATCGCAGTCCCCATAATGTAACAGCTCTCTTCCCACTTCCTCCCGGTGGTTACCTTTCCCTGTGTCCTCCTTTCATATGCATGCCTGCCCTCTGAGCTATCTTCCTGGGCAAATGCTGCCCTCCTGGTCTTCCATGCTTGATTGTTCTAGTCTAATTGTTCACTTCTTGGCCTGTTATTTGGCTGAAAGTTAAGCCACAGGAGTGAGTTCAGTTCCAGGCCCAAAGGATGACTAGGGGCCATAGTCTCAGGAGTTTCACCAGACCAGTTTCTATCAGACCAGTAAGCCTGGTCTTTTTGTTTGTTTGTTTGTTTTTAAATGATTTTGAGTTTTGTCCCACATTTTTCTCCCCCTTTATCTGGAATCTCCTATTTTGATCCCTTTTCAAATGGTTGGCAGTAGTAGCTGGAACCATTATCTCATTCTTCTGGTTTCAGGATCATGTAGGCTGAGATTTGCATGGTCCACTGGTCCCTTGGACTAATTGTTTCCATGTGTCTTTGGTTTTCTTCATCTGTGAATATTGTTTAATTAAAGAAACACCCATAGTCTGCGAGAGGTGGGCTCAAGTTCTCAATCTGCAGCCACCAACTAGCTTTGTGACCTTTGCCTTTCTTCTTCTTCTTTTTTCTTTTTTTTTTGGGGGGGGTTAATGATGTACTTTATTAAAGTGGTATTTTGAACACTGACACATGATTTTGGTCTGCTCACAGTTACTTTCATACATACGCTTAAAAACTGACTGGTCAAAGCAGCAATTACATCAATTCATTATAAGAAGCACCATACACCCAAGTAGCACTTTGGTAAATGGTAAAATAAATGCATACAAGAGCCCTTCAGTGGAAATTACATGTAGTTCATATTGAGCTACTAAATTCTGTGCTGGAATCCAATGTCAGATATTTGGAGATCTGGGAAGAACTCCATGATTTCACAGCCCAGAGTATTCAGTATGGCCATCAATGGGCCATTTCAACATCTAAGACAACAGGGGCTTCCAGAGGGTCAATCTGTTTCTTCTCAGATGCCAAAAGCAACAGCCAAGTCATCACAATTTGGTTTGTTCACCATGTAAAGACATGATGTTTTATTTCTGCTTAAGTCATCCACATAAGTGAATCTAATAAATACACTAAAATGAACCCAATCAAATTTCATGTCAGTTTTACAGACATCAGTATGAGAACCATTGACGTACTCAAGGAAAATACAAATACACATGTGTTTAACTGTTCAACGCTAAACTTTAATCATCCTGTTCCCCTCCTCCCAGCCCAAAGGTTTTCTTACTATCATATTACTATGAAATTAAATCCATGCCTTTTCTTTGAAAGGAAACCAATGTCCTGTTGTACATTCAAATAAATGCTATAAGAGTTAGCATAGGCCTCTTCATTCTCCACCAAGATTCTAAAAGAGAAAATCAAATTTCACTTTGAGTAGGCAGTGTGTCTAGAAAAAAATCATTTGTTTTTT
>NW_006921672.1:2494362-2499234 GCF_000298275.1 Orycteropus afer afer
TCAATTGACTTTGAAGAATTTAAGAAATATAAAGATCTGTAAAAAATGAAGAGTTTATGGAGAGTAAGAGTGCATTTACTTTTGAATACATAAGGTACTTAAAAACTTGTGAAAAATCACAATGCTTTTAAAAAAATATTTTGCCAAATAAAGTTTGGCAACACTTAAAAAAGATGATTCATATGCTATATATAAATGAAAGGCAAACATAAATATAATTGATTTAAGTTTCATTACATTAATATAATTTATGCCATACCTATAATCGCATGGCAATACCCATGTGGCAAATTCACAGTTATAACTAAGAAAACTGTATTTAGAATACTCTTTTTATTTTCACCATTATTTGCAAAGTTTGCAGTAACAGAAGCTTAATACAAGTATGCTTATTTGTTATGGATTATAGCAATCTACATTTTAACTTATCCTTCAACATTGTGGCATGAAAAACACAAACACCAGTGTTTAACCCTTTAATCAAAGTTGGCTGCTTTAGGGTTTTACAAGTTTTCCAGGTAGAGCAAAGCAAAGTCCATCCCAGACCATAGTCCTTCAAATTCCTCTGTCAAACTAACAATCTACTTCAATCCATCAATGACTCTTAGGTTTTTTAATTTGACAACATCACTCTCTATTTTTTAAAGTAAAATAGGGAGAAATAGTAATATGAAGAACTTAAGACAAAAATGAAAAAACTTGCATCTGTAGAATGTTATTTTTGTGCTTCATAGTTTTTGTGTGCTGTTATTGGAAATTCTCCATACTACTAACTGTAGTTTCCATATTTCTTTGCAAGAGCAACATCATTTCCCAGCTTTCTTCCTCTGCCTTTGGCTCCTCACTTCTCAAACAATGAAAAGGAGACTATATTCTTTTCTGTAATATTTTTCCTCCTTTCATCTAACTTCCTTAAAAAAAAAGGAGGGGTATTTATTTATTTATTTATTTATTAATTAAATAAAGGACAATTTCTGATTAATATAGACAAGAAAATTCTGAGTTTATTTTCTTCTGTTCCTGAGAAGGTGAGGAAAAGATGTCAATATTTATACCAGGTCCTCTTCCTTCTAATAAACCTTTAAGCAAAGCTGAAAGGAAAAAAAATTCAACTTTGAAAACGAGGAGTTGATGGTGTATATCACCTCAACTTTTTTTTTCTTGATTTCTTTTTATTTTAGTTCTACAACAAAACTCCATGTCATCCTTAACACTCACATACTATTATTGTATAGGTAAATTATCAAATAGTAATGTGGCTGCAACATGCTGATTCTGTTCCTAAGTTTTCCACGTGAATTACTAACCATAAAGTATTTTTCTACTGTCCTTTTAAATCTGTCTCCTCATCTGCCAATAACTATGGTTCTACACTATAAGAAAATTGCCCTCAGCTTCCCCTATCAGTAATTTAAAGCTAACCAGTAAGGAAGCTATGCAGGATTGTTCCCTTTGTTGTTGTTGTTAGGTGCCGTTGAATCGTCTCCAGCTCATAGCGACCCTATGCACAGCAGAACAAAGCACTGCCCAGTCCTGCGTTAGCTCCACGATCCTGCTGTACTTGAGCCCATCGCCGCAGCCACTGTGTCAATCCCTCTCATTGAGAGCCTTCCCCGCCTTCATCGACCATCCACCTGACCAAGCACAACATCCTTCTCCAGGGAATGGTCCCTTCTGACAACATGACCAAAGTAGGTGAGACAAAGTCAGGCCATTCTCACTTCCAAGGAGCATTCCAGCTCCACTTCCTCCAAGACAGATTTCTTAGATCTTTTGGCAGTCCATGGCACTTTCAGCATTCTTTGCCAGCACCGCATTTTTCCCTCTAATGTTACATTATTACAAAACATACATACATACAAACAAGCACATATAACATATTTATATATTATGCAGAAATAAATTGCAGATAAAATTCCAAACGCACATTTAGAGATTCACATTTTAACAGGAAAAACATGCAGAAAAAAAGGAAATATGATTTTACATTACTAAATTACATAGCAAACAAATATATGGAGAATACCTTAATGTTTGCTTCAAATTTCTTCTTTCTCAGAAGTCTTAGGAATGAGCAAAAAGAAGGCATAAATCAAGCTATGTCTATAGCAATATCATTCACTGTCATATTATTTTTACTAACAAGATATTAATTTTGCTTATTCTATACAAAAGGCACTTGACTGCTAACCAGAAGGCTGGTGGTTCAAACCCACCAGCCACTCCTCAGAAGAAAGGCAATCTACTTCCGCAGTGATGCTGCCTCGGAAACCCAAGGAGGGGTCGCTATGAGTCGGGTCCGATTCCACGGCACAACAATGTATACATATAACATATACATATACATGTAACATACACATATAACAACAACATATATAAAACACAAACACTGAGTTAGAGATAACAAATGAAAACTTTATACAAAATACTTGATACCATCAGTATTTAATTTAGTGTTGTGTTGACCAAAAGACTCTTAGTTTATGTATTCTTTTCTGAGATTAAGAAATAGTCATATCTATATAGCATTCTTACCTACAGAAAAATAGGAATGAATGATAGCAAGGCCCTGGTGACACAGTTGAAATATACAAGTACACTGTTCATTAATATGCACATAATTTAGCAATGTCATACCATCTGAATTAATGTCTTTTTCATTGCTACATTTACCAGTAAGTGGTCCAGAATATACAATACAGTAACAGAAACCACAGTTTTTATACTTACTCCTTGGTTCAGATGTTAAAAATAAGCCCTTGCAGGTAACACATTAAATAGCTGTCAAAACACTGACTAGTTTTCAAGAACTTAAAGACAAGAACCTTTTCAAGTGAATGAAGAACAAAATTGACCAAAAGAAACCCATAGCTGCCTAGGAGTCTTAGAAATTAGAAATTTCACACTCTTATCAGTTGTATCAAAACCATTTCTCATTTGCTCATGAAACCCATTATTCACTCAACTTGGAGACTCACAGTAGCTTAATCACACATAGCCTTACACTGATCATGTTAAGCTGAACATACATACAATAGCTATTTATGAAACACTACTAAGTAAAGGATTACTAAGTTTACATTGGCTTGTGTAGTGATTAAGTGAGTCTTACGGTTACGCTAGTACAGGTGACTTTTTGATCTTATCAGTTTCCTGACATGCTCAGTGAGCAAACTACTGCACGGAAAATCTCAGTCTCAACAAGCAATTAGGCCCATCATCCACTGGAGGCAAAGCTGCTACTGAATGAGAAGTTGATTTTGGAGTTCTTGTATTTTCCCCAGGCACCAAAAGGAACTCCTACTGCAATACTGTTATCTTCGGTACCATGTTGTATTGCCTGTTCAGTCACCACATGGGCTGCTTTGTTTGCATCGTGGCACTGATTGACAAAGTCAATCTCTTGACTATTCGCCATGAAGTTAATGGCATCTGTAGTGAGGACCAGGAAGCTGTCATCAGCATGGTGGAGCGTAATCCTCTTTGTTTCAGGTTCTGCTATCACACCATTGGTTTTAAAATCCAAATCTCCAATACTCCCTGTCATTGCAAGTCTGCCATTTACATGAGGCTGTCCCTAACTATTCCAGGCTACAAAGCCACCACATTTCTTGATCCTTTCTTTTTTATCTTTCCTTTCTGGAGCGTGGTCAGTTGTCAGCTTCGTGGGTTTTCCTTTCCTACACAAAATAGCCCGGTCGTCCCCAACACTGGCTACAACTAGTTCAATACCATCTCATAATAATGCAACTGTCACAGTAGTCCCAGAGGTCAAAAGGGTTGTGGACGATTTCTACAGCAAGTCCTCTCAACTAATGGGGCAAAGTAGATGTGGGGACCTTCCAATAGTCCAGTCTAGGAACCGCTGGACTCCTTCACCATCAGCAGACAGGTGGGCGTGCTTCAAAAAAGCTTTATCTATTTCTAGAAAAGCCATAGTCAACACAGTTTCCAAGTTCTTCTCTTTAGGAAGCAAATCCCTCGTGATGATTGTGTTGCTGTTAAGTTTTTTAATTAGCTAATGGAGGGCAAGGAAAGAGCTTTCTAGATTGGTAAATAAGATTGCCTTCTCCGACGTTACTGATCTCTGGAACAAGCAGCTAGAACCACCACTGCCTGTTCTGCTGGAAATTCTTGAAAATTTTTCGGTGCACAAAGGAATTAACAATCCAGTTGAAAAAATGGGCAGAAGACATGAATAGACACTTCACCAAGGAGGATATTCAGGTGGTCAGCTAATACATGAAAAGATGCTCACAATCATTGGCCATCAGAGAGATGCAAATCAAAACAACAGTGAGATATACCTTCTCACCCCAGCACTGATGGCAAGATTCAACGAGAAAGAAAATAACAAATGCTGATGGTGATGTGGAGAGATTGGGACTCTCATACACTGCTTGTGTGACTGTGGAGTGACACAACCTTTGTGGAAACCAATACAGCGATTCCTTAGAAAGCTGGAATTGGAGATACCATTTGACCCAGCAATCTCATTACTAGGTATATATCCTAGACAGATGAGAGCCAGGACAGGAACATGTGTATGCTCATGTTCATCACAGCACTATTTACAATAGCAAAAAGATGGAAACAACCTATGTGCCCATCAGCGGAAGAGGGATGACCAAACTATGGTACATACACATGCTGGAATGTTATGCAGCACTGAAAAATAATGTAAAGTCTGCAAAACACCACATAATATGTATGAACTTGGAGGACATTATGCTGAGTGACATAAGTCAATCATAGAAAGACAAATAGAGTATTAGTTTGTTGTTGTGGAGGGTCAAGGAAAGGTTTATAAATGGAAGAAAACTTTGTTGGTTGCCAGGGATGGGAGGGGAGGGGAGGGAACACTGCAAAAAA
>NW_006921672.1:2500399-2504765 GCF_000298275.1 Orycteropus afer afer
TTTTTTTTTGGTTGTTATTTAATAATAAAAGATATGTGGGTATGAATACCTCAAATAGGTATAAGAGAAAAGGCTATTTGCATGGGCCTGACAGGAAGGTCCCTGAGTGGCATAAATAGTTTGTGCCTGACTATTAACCAAAAGGTTGGCTGTTCAAATTCATCCAGGGGTGCCATGGAAGAAAGTCCTGGCAAGCTACTTCCATAAAGATTACAGCAACTGAAACCCCTAGGAAGTGCAGTTCTGCTCTACACCTGGGGTTGCCATGAGTCAGAATCAATTTTGAGAGCAGTGGGTTTGGCTTTTTATTTGTTTGCTTTGACACAGAGGACAAACAAAAAATGAAATCAGTTGTTGAACTTAACTGTTGAATCATGATAGGATTTGGCCTGATTTATTTTTCTTTTGAAAAGTGATTTCTGAGTGTTTTTCTAATACAGTTTGTAAGAAAGAATCATGATCGAGCAACTTTTCAGCTGGTTCTGGGGCCTTCAATTGTACATTTCATTATGAACAACAATGCTTATGAGTCCAAGTCTCAAGAGACCATAACCAAGGGGCTAGCACTTCAGATATTCTTTGTGGTCTATCATATTACTGTTCACTAACATCCAGTGCCCCTTCTTGCAGGAAGAATGTGCTTCTTTGCATCTCTGACATCAAGCTTGGCCCTGTGGCTTCTATGACTACCTAAATGTGAGCACAAGTGGCATGTGCCTCCTCTGGGGTGGAAGCTGTCAGAAGCCAACATGTGTTTCATCATGCTTGCTTTTCCCTCACTCACTGTGAGTCACAAGGGTCCCAGAGTGTGGACAACAATGACATGGAAGGACACCCTCACCCAACCCAGAATGGACCTTTGTTGTTTAAAATGATTGAGATTTGGGGGCTATTTGTTTCAGCAACCTGTCCTGACAAATGCAACCTTCTGGAATCCAAATATACATATCAGGAAAACCTGCACTTTTTCAATAAACCTGATTCTTAAGTCTTTCTTATTTTCTTTTCTAGATGATGCATATTTACTACAGGGACTTAATATAGAGGAATTATATCCAGAAACCTCTAGTTTCATTACTTACGATGGGTCAATGACTATCCCACCCTGCTATGAGACAGCAAGTTGGATAATAATGAACAAACCTGTCTATATAACCAGGATGCAGGTAAGCTTCTCTGTGGTCCTTTAGCTAATGGGGAAGGTGATATGAGACTGGTTGGGTTTGTGGCATGGTCAGTGTTTAAAGAACCAGCATCTTAAAAGGTGGTGGTGGTGGTGGTGGTGTTATGTGCCATTGAGTCGGCCCCAACTCATAGCAACCCCTCCCTGGGTTTCTGAGGCAGTAGGAGCTCTGGTAGCATAGTGCCTAAGGCACTTGACTGCTAACCAGAAGGCTGGAGGTTCAAACCCACCAGCCACTCCTTGGAAGGAAGGTTGGGCAATCCTACTTCCGTAGTGATACTGCCTCGGAAACCCAAGGAGGGGTCACTATGAGTCGGGGCTGACTCGATGGCAAATAACAACAACAACAACATCACTATGGAAGTAGGATTGCCCAACCTTCCTGAATTAGCTGTAGGAGCATCCCACCTGAGTGAGAAAAGATAGCGTGGTTAGTTCTCAGAGTGTGTTCTGTGGCTATTGTGTTCAACCAGCAAACAAAATGAATGACGTGCTCAAATGTATTTGAAAAAAGCTAGGTTAAAAAAGTTAAATAGAATTCATTATTGGAGGATTTCTTGGCATCTTTAAAAGGATGCTGTACTGTCAGTCTCCAAGGGGAGGCACAATGGTATGAGGCAGTTTGCAATGTTCAGAGCATCACACAGGACTGGTGCTTCTCAGAACTAGATGGGAACCAGAAGATCTGCCTCTGGTTCCCACTTTGCTACTGGCTCATTGTGCACACGTAGGCCTCTCACTCCACGGCTCTGAAATGAATATCCCTCCTCTTTATGAGGGAGAGTAAAGTAGGTGAACCTGTCCCAGCTCTGACATACTGTGATTGTGAGAGTCTGCACCAACTCAAAGGAAAGAGGAGCAGAATCCAATCTCTGTTGTGGTCACCTCCTAACAATAATTTGAACCTTCTGAAGTCTCTGATCCTATCTGTATTGATTGTAACAGTAACCTCCTCCAGATAGCTTTAGCTTAAAAAAAAAAAAGAGTATTTGTTTAAGAAATACTGGGGTTTCACATGGAATTTAAGAAAAAAAAATATATATGTATTGATGTCAGGAATTCAAGGGAATCAGAAGCCCCCTCTTTCTCTCCCCTTCTTCCTGCACATTTGTTTCACTCTACTTTTCTGCTAGAGACTCTTCCTTTGCTTCAGTCTTGTGTGGAACGTGTTGGCAAATATTACAGTGCAACCACTGGCCCCGATTCCAAAATCACAGAAAAGGAACCAGATTGGTCTAGCTTAGTTTATCTCTGTGTCCTAAACCAATCACTATGGTCTGGATAACACCAATGTGGGAGTCATGGAATTGTTGAACTAAAGGGTATGTAGGGTATGTATCAGAGAAAGAAGGGACCCTGGAGAACACCTACTTGGATTTCCTCTTTTGATGGCATAGTTCAAGATGAGAGAGAGTTAATGACTTTACTTTTTTATTTTAAGAGCTTGTTTTACATTCAACATAACACATACATTTAGTTTCATTCCCCATTCACCACGTCCAAACCTAACCCAGTCTCTTCCCCATGCCCCTCGTATTTATGCACTCCTGTTTGTCCTGCATTTCCTCAGTTTGAATGTTGGTCCTCTGGTGTCCCATGGTCTATTGCCCTAAGGGATATATTACCATAGAGTATGTGGGTGCGTCATCCTTGGTTGAGTGGTCTGCGTGTACATCTTGTTAACTATTGGACTGAGAGCCCGAGAACCCGCCCTTGGGGGTGAATTTTATTCCAGGCACAGAATGTATTCCAGGGCCATAGTATTAGAAGTCTCACCAGATTTCATCTGACTTTGGATTATGTTCCACGTTTTCCCTCCCACTCTATCCAGGATCTCCAGCTTTAGTCCTTTCCTGAGTGGTTGGCGTTGGTAGCCAGGCACCATCTAGTTCTTCTGGTCTTGAGGGCCATCGTGTCCTAGGACTGATTGCTTCTAAATGCCCTTGTTTTTTTGCACTCTTCTTCATTTTCGATGCTGGGAGACCATTCGCTGCATCTTAGATGGCTGCTTGAAAGCTTTTAAGACCCCAGTCACTATTCACCAATGTAGGATGTGGAGCAACGCTTTTATGTATTTTGTTTGCCAATTGAGTCTGGTATCCCCCAATACTATGGTCCCGAGGCAGTAGATCTATTGGATCACTCTCCCATAGTGTCTGGATGTCTGTGAGGGATTACTCTGTGTCTGTCTTCTATTGTTTCTATAAGGACTGCAGGTATTTTTTATCACGGTATTTTTTATCACTGGTGTCTGTACAAGATTAGCCTCAGGTGAATCTATCCTTGGTCTAGAGTATACTTCTGTTCACTGACTTCTGTCTGATCATCTCAGGTGTTTAGTGTTTATCTGTATAGCCTAGTATTTGGTGTTAATGGCAATGTGGTATTGTGGACAGATTGGTTGGTATTAGCACCTGTCATCTATCTCTTATGTGTACAATTGGGTGTCCTCTCATTTCCTAATGTTATTATGGTGGTCACATAGCCTTCCCATATATCCCTCCCCCTACCCATGTCAGCATGTAAGCCCCAACTAGCCTGAAATTAATCCCTCCACTTCCCTCCCCATCCTGGTTAGCTACTAGGTGAGTTCCCTTTCCCAAGCAAACCCTTCTCTGTCTTTTTACAGTAATGGGCTCATACAGTACTTGTCCTTCTGCTATTGACTTATTTCACTCAGCATAATGTCCTCCAGGTTCATCCACGTTGTGAGATGATTTGTGTATCCTTCATTGTTCTTGTATCCTTCATTGTTCTTTAATGTGGCATAGTGTTCCATTGTGTGGATATACCATAATTTAGTTATCCACTCATCTGTTTATGGGCATTTAGGTGGTTTCCATCTCTTTGCTATGGTGAATTGTGCTGCAATGAACATAGGTGTACACATGTCTGTTCGTGTGCTATCTCTCACCTCTTTAAGATATATTCCTGGTAATGGAATTGCTGGGTCAAATGGTACTTCTATTTTCAGTTTTTTAAGAAAACACCATACCGTTTGCTACAATGGTTGTACCGTTTTACAATCCCACCAGCAGTGTACAAGAGTTCCAATCTCTCCACAACCCCACCAGCATTTGTTACTATCTGATCTGTTGAACTTTGCTATTATTGGTGGGGTGAGATGATATCTCATTGTTGTTTTGATTTGCATCTCTCTAATGACTAATGATCATGAGCGCA
>NW_006921672.1:2522757-2543709 GCF_000298275.1 Orycteropus afer afer
AGTAGAAGGTGGAACAATGTTTTGTGTAGTGTAGTATGTTATGCCCATTGAGCATTGATGTCCTCTGAAACTATGGTCCTGAGCCCACAGGTTCAACTACTTGGTCCCTCTGGGTAGCTAGCTATGACCAAGCAGTGACGACAACCTTGCCCCTTGTCAACTCCACTATACACCTAGGAATTCAGATCATACACATAAAGTTATAGGACCATTGTCTGCCAACCCTGTACATGTTCTTGGGTACACTCCCCACTTCATAGACATACCTAATAGTTCAGCCTGTCCACCCATATGTCCATGTTTGCTTTCACTGACAACGCCATACTATATGTGCAGAAGGGTTCATCTTT
The DNA here is from genome assembly GCF_000298275.1 of Orycteropus afer afer. Taxonomy (NCBI): domain Eukaryota; kingdom Metazoa; phylum Chordata; class Mammalia; order Tubulidentata; family Orycteropodidae; genus Orycteropus; species Orycteropus afer. Next base: position 2,523,108 of record NW_006921672.1, read on the forward strand.
GTTGTTGGTACTTTCCACGTACCTCTCTCTCTGTGTCTTTCTCTTCCTCAGTGCCACTGTATTGATCACTCACAGTTGGTACATTGTCCTTCTCTTCACCCAAATCAATACTTATCTATCTATCTAACAGTGTTTGCTACCCTCCCCTCCCACCCCTGGTAACCAACAAAGAAAATGTCCTTCCATAGATATATGTTTCCTTGACTTTTACAATAACAGACTAATACGATATTTGACCTTTTATGATTGACTTAATTCACTCAGCATAATGTTCTCCAAGTTCATCCATGTTATGCCGTGTTTTGCAGATTCTGCATTATTCTTTAGGGTTGTGTAGTGTTCCATTGTGTGTATGTATTAAGGTATAATGTTTTATGGGCTTATTTTGAGTATCTATTTCTGATTTGGTTTTAGTGTTAATGCCACGTGTCCTGGTTTTGTTGATCTCTGTTGTGGGTTCTCTATTGAAAGGATTTCATTAAGCATTTCTTATAGGGTTGGTCTTGTTTTCACAAAATCCCTTAATTTCTGTTTGTCTGAGAATGCCTTGATTTCACCCTCATATTTGATGGATAATTTGGCTGGATATAGGATTCTTGGTTGGAAGTTCTTTTCCTTCAGTGTTTTATATATGCCATTCCATTGCCTTCTTGCCTGCATGGTTTCTGCTGAGTAATCAGTGCTCAGCCTAACTGTTTGATTATTATAAGTAGTATTTCTTTTTTCCTGGACAGCTCTCAAATATACCAAGCCAATGGAAACAAAAAAAAGGCAGGTTTTGGAAAGTTTGATTATAATATGCCTTGATGTTTTTCTCTTGGGATCTATCTAGTGTGGAGTTCTATGAGCTTCTTCCTTCCTGATATGGGGGAAGTTTTCTGTTAGCAGGTCTTCCTCAATTTTCTCAGTGGTCTTTTTCACTTCTTGTTCTGGAATTCCATTGAGTCTTATATTGTTTCCTCTCATGCCATTGCATATAATTCTTAGGTTCTCTTTATTTCTCTTAAATCTTTGAAATCTTTGTTCTGATTTTTCTTCATACAGGCTAGTGTCCAGGGATTTGTCTTTTAGTTGGGATATGCGTTCTTCAGCCACTTCTAACCTACTCTTTTGTGATTCTACTGTGTTGTGTGATCCTGTCTTTTGGTACTCATCTTCTGCATTTCTAACCACCGTTTTTGTATGAGTTCTTATTGTGCATTAATCTTATTATTCTGTTCCTCAGTGATTTTCCAAGTTTCTCCAGGGAACTGCGTTCTCCTTGTTTCTGTTTGGGGTTTCATTAGGTTCTTGTATAGCTCTATAAACCTATCTTCTAAATTCCTTCTCAGGTAATTCTGTTGCCTCCTCTTCCTCCATGTATAATGAGACCTTTGTTTGTGGTTTTGCTTCTAATGCTTTGTCCTGTTTTTTTGTTTGATTGTCTTGTTTCCTAGACATTTTGAGGTTGTCTTTAACTGTTGGTTACATTTTGATTTGTTTTGTCTTGGTTTTATGGTTTAATATTTTGAAAAGGTGAAGCTGGTGTATTTTATTTTATTAATGATTCAGGTATGCTGGGTCACTCTGCAGATTTCTCTGTGATGGTGGAATCACTGTGTGGAGTGTGGATATGGATTTCTGTTTGTCATAAAAAGGGTTTAGAGTTTGAACCGGGAAGTTTTATGTTGGCTGAATATGGTTTCTTCTATTGGATGAGTGAAGTTATTGGCAGAGAAGGTGGGAGCAGAAGAAGGAAAGCTTTCTGTTGCTAGGTTCAGTTTCTAGGGCTTTGAGAGGGCTGCTACTGATGATGTCATACTGTTATTTACAAGCCCACAGCTCAATTTCAGGAAAGATTCCTGTTGTTAGGGTGCTGCCACTCTCTGCCAGGCTCAGACATACACAAAGACCCCATTTTGGTGCCAAAAAGCCAACCCAAGGCAACTTCCCGGGTCCACGATCAGCCACAGATATTTCTCTCTCCGCCCTGCCTGCCCATGGCACTGGCCCAACCTGCTCGGACTGCAATCAGCTCGGCAGTTTGTTAGTCCACCCACCTGCAGCACCAAAGATACTCACAGTTTCAGTTGCGCTGGAGTTGGGAGAGGGCCTGCTAGTAATCTGTGGTCCCAATATTAGTGATAAAGACAAGTGCAGACATCTCAGTGCCACTTAAGCTGACCCAAGCTACTGATAAAATCAGGTGCTGAAGGTAGATCCTTGGGGTGTTTGCTGGTATGTTGGTGTGGTCGCTGGTATGCTGATATGGTGTGTCTTCTCCCTTGACCCAGGGAGGTCTCAGGTGGCCATTCTTGCCTGCTGGTCGCTCCCCCCAGGAAAGTCTCTAATGGCCTTTCTCAGCTGCCTGTCCACTTTCCACCAGATAGAAGAAAGGAATAGGGAAAGAAGATCTAATTCTACTCCTCTGAGTTTGGTGCAGTCTGATTCAGTGAGCTGTTCAGAGCACCAAAATCCTTAATTCAAACTGCTGTACCTAGTTTTTCAAGCACTAAGATGCTAGAAGGAAACAGCATGGTGATTACTGACAAGACTCCATTTTGAATCAGTAAATGACTTCTCCAGAGACATATATGAACTAGTGAGCCAAAGGCAAGGCTCATTCCATGCATGGAGCCATGCGTGGACCTTTAGCACAGCTGCAGTCAAGTACACAGGGCTCTGAGGGTCTCTCACATGACCTTCCCAGTCAGCCAGTACCAACACAGGAGACTGGCCAGTGGCCTTACTTCTTCCCTAGTGCATTTGAGAGGTTGGGTGGATCTCACAGTTATTCCTCTCTCCATAGATGCATTCCTTACGCCTGCTCAGCCAGAATCAGCCATCTCAGATCTTCCTGAGCATGAGTGACAACTTTAGGCCTGTTCAGCCACTCAACAACCGCTGCATCCGCACCAACATCAACTTCAGTTTACAGGGGAAGGACTGTCCAAACAACCGAGCCCAGAAGCTGCAGTATAGAGGTGGGTGCATTAGCTGAGAAATCAACATGCTCAACCCTGAGCTAAGACTTTCTGCTCAGACTTGCTCTTAAAAACCCTCTGGGTCAGACAAGACAGCCCCTTTTTATTCCCATTTTATAGAAGTGCCCAGGGAGGCTGATTTACTTAAGGTTGGTTATCTGCTAGAATGATACAGCTTATTTTTTTTTTTTTTAGAGCTTTTGGTTCTGTGCAAGATGAAGACTGCCTTCTCCCCAGAGCAAATACTCAGGGTGCCAGAACATTGGGATCCAATGAGATAATGTGTGTGGGTGCATCTTTGTCCTGTTTTATGTTCCTGGAAGTGATTATTATAGCTACTAAAGAGGACATTAAAGATGATTCCCACATCTTGTAACACTCTGGTCCATACCTAGCTTTCTCTATTCCCTTGCCCCACACTGATTAAATATCCATTGATCATTTAGGAAACTCTCATAAGGAAAATGGAGGCAGGACCAAACCCACTGCCATCAAGTAGATTCTGACTCATAGCAACTGCCCCATAGGGTTTCCAAAGACTCTAAACCTTTACTGAAGCAGACTGCCTCATCTTTCTCCTGCAGAGAGGCTGGTGAGTTCAAATCACTGACCTTTTGGGTAGCAGCTGAACACGTTAACCACTATTCCACCACAGCTTCTTCGAGGGAGGACAAGATCCTGGAAATGCCCTGGAATAGAAGTCAGGACAGCTGAGTTCCAGCCTCATTTTGTCACTAAGTAACAATGAAAACCCACCCGAGCCATTTACCCCTCTGGACCTGGCCCCTTTTATAGGGTAGGACAGTCCATAGTCTATCTATCTACTATAGTCCATGGGTGGTGCAAACACTTCTTAACATGCTTGGCTGCTAACCTAAAGGTTGAAAGTCTGTGTCCACTCAGAGGCACCTTGGAACAAAGGTTGTCAATCTCCTTCCCCCCCCCAAAAAATCAGTCATTGGAAACATTGTGGAACACAGTACTACCCTGACACACATGGGGTCTCCTTGAGTTGGAATCAGTTCCACCCGGCAGTAGTGGATCCCATCTACTTCACAGCTTGTTGTGAGGAGCCAATGAGGAAGGCCATATAGTAATCACAAGCTGCCCAAATATGGGGGAGTATGGTTATTAGCAGGTGGCATTTAGAAACACCACCATCCATAGGCCCCCCAACTTCTCTTACTTCCCCCATTTTTCCTTTTTCTTCCTCCCTCAGACGCAGTATGCCAAAGACCATAGAATTGCCACTCTCTCATTCAGAACTACCAGGCAAATAAATACCCAACCCATTCATTGATCCTTCTCTTCATTCATGTGCTAGGGATACACTGGTGAGGAAGCAGATATATGACCTCTATCCATATAGACCTTACAGTCTAAAGCAGGGGCAGTGGCAGTCTAAAGCAGGGGCAGTGGGGGAGGGGCTGGCTATACAGTCTGTTGCTGTCATTGTAGACTGGAAACTAGCCATAGGTAATATGTAAATTAGTGTGGCTATGTCCAGATAAAACTTTAAAAAAAAACAAGCAACAGGCTAGATTTGGGCCTCAGGCTGTAGTTTTCACATCCCTGGTCTAGAGCAATACTTTAGATGAACCTGAAGTTTGCACTAGAAAGAAGTTTCTAAAATGAATGGAAATACTCAGTATGTCTAATACAGTAGCTATTGAGCACTTGAAGTGTGGCTAATACTATGGTACAACTAAATTGAAAATTTTATTTTTATTAATTGAAATTTATGGTCATTAATATGGTAGCTAGCAGCTACCGTATTAGATAGCACAAATCGAGAAGCTCATAGGGTGATGAAGTGGGGCAGGCTGGGATATAAGCAACCAGGCATTTACAATACAGTCTAAACCCCCAAAACTGTGTGCACATTCAGTTATACCTTGTTTTGCTTTGTGTGTTCTCTTTCCAGTAAATGAATGGCTCCTCAAGTAGGGAAGTAAGCCAAGAAGAGTCCCATCTCAGTGAAATTGCTACAACTGTGAATCGACGTAACCTAGAATGTCCCCTTTCTTTTTCTTCACCCTCCCCAAGCCTCATTCACTCTTGGGATTGGCCCTTCATGAAAGTGTCTGCAAAACCGTGGCAGAGAAACAAATCTCTTACAAACACACACACACATATACACTCACAAACTCCCTGTTGGGAAGTCAAGTTTCAGAAACAAAAGGCTCGTTTGTAAGAGGTCTTAGAAGAAAATTAACTTCAGTTAACCTGATTACAATTTTAATACCATTTTCCTGAACTAATAAATTTACCCAAGGAGACGTTTCAGCCTTTGTACATACAAAATTCTTTCAAGAGTGAGAGAGGAGAAAACACAGTTCCAACAGCATCACATGGACTTTGTTCTCTGCATCAAGTAATCTTGGGTAGTGTCCTAGGATCCTCTGAAGGTGCTGGTGACAGGTGAGCCAGGACAGAGTTGACCACGGACACTTATTTCTAGATTATGATTCTTCTGTTTACTCAACAATTCAAAAAGGAAAAAAAAAAAAGGACATTGAAAAGATACACATTGTATATATATCACTGCAGACTATAAAGAAATGGAATTATTTCCCTCTTTGTCACATATCACATATCTGTAGTAGGATTTGCCAAGATCAGAATTGATCCATTTACTGTTTGTTTTCCAAAGGTCATACATTGTGTTTGGTTATTGTTAACAGCTCAATAAATGTGTTTAAATGAGTTCATTTCATTTTTCTGGCTTTGGTCTGGTCTCCTTCCTTATAGGCGAAGTCCTGACTCCATGTAACTGCATTCTGTGATTTTTTTCTTGTTCCTTCATCTCCATGTTTGGTTCATTTGCAGTCAGTTCTTACTAAGTTTGTGGCAATCAGGAATGCATTTGCTAAGCAAGTAGACTTTTAATTCCACTTCATGGCTGCATCGTTCATATGAGGTCGGCTTCAGCCTGAGTTAGCAGGCAACAGATTTCTTGCGTTTTGAAACTGCCATCCCCCCAACCCCCGTGATGCTCCCTTGAAGGAATGCACTTTGCCTTGTAAATTCCTGGGAAAGGGGTGTCTGTTCTCTCCAGGTACAGCGAGATCTTACAAAGTACAAACGAATGCCTTTCTTTTCCTGTTTATAATGGTCACTCACTGTGTTTGGTTACTGTCAAGAAATCAATAAATGTGTTTAACAAGTTACCCAGAACCCATGTCTGAGTTTATTGAGAAGAAGGAAGCTCTCTGCTGAAGCCTCGGAGTCCTGCTGGGTCCACAAGCAATTGCATTACAGCCGGCAGGGCAGCCAGAGCAGCCTGTCTGGCCATTCCCAGAGCCAGGTAATTAATACCCTGTTGAGAAACTTATAGGCTTAGCTGCTGGAAGGGAGAACTTGGATGATCGGTCAGTGGTCAAATTAAAAATAACTTTGTCTTTCCTTTTTGACACAAAGTCCAGAAAGAGAGAAAGCACAGGCATGTTGAGTCTGTATAAATGGGAATATCCACAAGTATCCCAAACATTGAAGCCAAGTGACTGGGTATTTTGACAATGGAAAAATCAAACACCCTGCTACTTCCCATTTAAAATAATACAACTACCTGGACTTTTATTTTTTCACTTTTTGCACCTGTGTTAGTTGGATGATGGGTTTAGCCATGATGGCGTCTGAGGCTCTTTCTGAGCAATTGTATTTTTTTCAGAAATCCAAGTCTGCACAGGTTTGGAGTAGGCAGGTGCCAGTCTTTATGTGGAATTCCTCCACAGTGTGGATTGTTGTTTCCTGTCTGACTCAGAATCTTCCTTAGTCTACAAGAGCAGGTGGTGATATACTTGTTGAAGAATATAGATGGTAGAAGCAAGCAGGCCTGGAGCAAAATCCTCATTCTGACTCTTGGCTGCTGTGTGACCCTAGGCAAGTTGCTTTCCTTCTCTGATCTGTACAGTAGACATGCTAGTAACTACCTCCATGAGTTATTAGGCTTCAATGCTATATTTACACTATATGTACATAAAGCAACTAGCACAATTCCTACACTGATTGCTCTACAGATGGTACCTATAAATACCACATACATACAGATACTGTGTGGCCTATAGCTCAGGGGTTTAGCTGGATCATGGTGCTCTTACAGGGAAGGGTTAGCATCATTCACAACAGGGAAAGCAAATTAATCCCAAATGAAAACAATGGATACCCACAGACACATCAAAGATTCTGCTTCTAGGTACAGTTGGCATACTCCCAATCAAAGTAGTGAAACCCATGTTCACTGCAGATTAGTAAGGAAGCACATGTAAGCCAGTGATTACCTTGCTTATTAGGTAATCTGCCTCTGGGTAAATGCCTAAGGATGTGTTGGGGCCAAAAAACAGGAACACAGGTGAGGAAAGAAAGGAAGAGATTGGGTTTCTAGACCCTGTTCTGCTTCCAGCTTCCTGTGTGACAAGTCAACTCCCCTCCCTGAGACCACATCCTTATCTAGAAATGATTTGGACAAGATGACCTCTCATGGCCTTCCCATGCTATCCTTCCGTACATCAGCCTTTCATTCGCTCTTCAGTTTAAGGGGAACAAAGGAAAACCCAGGCTCTATGCCCCAGGGGGTCTATGACACAGGTCCAATTTCACCTTAGCCCAAAGGAACTCCAAGCCCCTTGGCCCCCATTTCCCATCTCTAGGCCAGTCCTAAATGCCCTTTCTTTCGTACTCACTGGGTTTCCCAAAGTATAAAATGGAAAGTCAGGCACTTTGGCCTCCAATCACATAGGAATAGCAAAGATTAGCTAGCTTAGTACCACTCTTAAAAAAAAAAAAAAAATTAAGTACCAAAAAGCCTGAGACTTAGCCTTCTGAAGACATCAAGGGGCAAAAATACATTTTGAAGCCCTTCTGGTGCTCAGAAAGGGTGAGTGCCGACCCTCACCTGGAGGAGTAAGTACAGGTGCAGGGACCCGCATCCTGAGGCTGTCTCCTCCTCAGCACAACGGAGGAAGGAAGTAAATACAGAGTTCTCAGCAAGCTGAGAAGGAGAAGAGACAAGCACGGAGACGCGGAACCTGCTCTGGAGGCCATGTTGTCGTGTGACTGCCAAGGCCATTTGGAGCCTTGTCCCCACCTCTCTCCAGAACAGTTTGGTTTCCATGGTGACATCAGAACCACCACCAGTCACTGCACCACATGTATCTGGAATGTAGCACAGGACAGCTTGCAGCCAGTGTCGGATTACCCAATAAGGTAAGCATGGGCTTGCTTATGCTTACTTACGAACACAGTCTGTAGTGAACAATTTCACATTTTTCACCACATCAAAGATTCTGCTTCTAGGTATGGCTGAGGTCTCTCTCCCAACCCCACAGCACCTTCCTGTAGAATCAAAGTTTCTTTTCAAATTTACAATCCCTGACAGAGACAGAGTACCCAGTAAGCAAGGTAAGTACAGGCTTACATGTGTTTACTTACTAATCTATAGTAAGTACAGATTTACTCATCTGTAAGGAACAGTTCCACGTGTTTTTCATCATATCTTTGATGAAAAACCGCCCACATGAAATTTTCCATGGCACATTAGTCAGAATGCATATGTAAACCCTGCTCACCTTATTATTGGGTAACCCACCCCTGCCCACAGCCACCCACATAAACTGAAGAGACTGATTATTGATCAATTAACATATGTCCACGCCTCTTTACTCCTCAGGGTGGGCCCTTACACCCTATGAGATCTGGACTCTTGAGCCCTTTACAAGACAGTATCCCCCAGTCTACTGTTCCAGCAAATCTAAACTTGGGATCTCCAGGAGCAGAAGCTCAATGTAACGTTATTAAACATCCAGCCCAGTTGAACATAAGATCTGCCAAGACCCCAGCCTAGTGAATGTATAAATAAAAACTACCACGTAGAGAACATTTCCTGTGGGCTGGGCCCTGTGGCAAGCAGTTTACAAGCACTATCTCTTTTCATCCCCCACAATGACACACATTGCTGTCCCCATGTCATGAAAGAAGAAACTCAAGTTCTTAAGCATTAGATGACAAGCTCAAAGGTCACATAGCTAACCAAAAAACCAAACCTACTGCCATCCAGTCAATTCCAACTCATAGCATCCCCCACTGGGTTCCCAAGGCTGTAATATTTAGGGAAGTAGATTGCCTCATCTTCCTCCTGCGGAGCAGCTTGTGGGTTTGCTACTGACCTGGTTAGCAGCCAAATGCCTTACCCACTACCACCAGAGGTCTTTCATAAGGGCCACAGCCAGACCCAACTCTTCTAAGTTCCCAGACTGCGGCTGTAACCAGCAGCATCACTTGGGAATTGGGTAGAGATGTGATTCTTGGGCCCCACCACTGATCTCTAGGGTGGGGCCCAGGAATCTGTGTGGTAATGAGTCCCTCAGGTGCTATAGATCCACATTCAACTGTGAGAACGCTTCGTAAATCTAATGCTCGTTCCTGCCACCTCCTGCTCCAGTTAGAATTATCTGGGAAAAATTTTAAACCCCAATGCCCAGATTATACCCCATATCAGTTAAGCCAGCTGGGGGTGGAGGGGAGCAGCCAGATATGAACTTTTTCTAAAGATCCACAGATGATTCCAGTGTGCAGCAGTTGGGGGATCACTGGCCTCCTGTGAAGGACCTTCTCAGAGGAGGGATCACCCAGGACTAGGGTCCTTTAACAAGTTCTCCCTTTTTCAGAAAAACATCCCAATCCTTGTGCATTGTCACTATTTTAGATGGTCTCAGAATGCTGCCCACTCCCATTTTCTCCCTCCCCTAATTTTTAATCAATAGACCCAGAGTTTAAATGATAATTTTCTTTCCCTTTCAGAAAATAAATAAAAGAAGAATTAGCATTTGACATAATGGCTTGGTACCAGTCTTCCAAAACCCACCCTAGGTCATCATTCCTAATTACCCAGTAGATTGCAAAGTTTCCAATACTCACAGACTATTAAGGACATATCACACACACAAAAGGAAAAATCCACAAGACAGGAGAACAAGTTCTAAAAGATAATCTGAATCCATAATGAAAAGTCATAAGCAAATGATAGTCCTGTCAGTTCTAACTTCATGCTGTCTCTTCCATGTAGCACTCCCTTCCACGACTCTCTAGCTCCTGTGATAAGCCTTAGTCCAGGCCCTCAGCACATCTGGCCTGGACTACAGTATCCATCTAACAGGTCCTCCTACCTCCAGTCTCCAGATAAGTGAAAGGCCCTAAGCCAAGAATGCCAAAATGTCCAAACTCTGCTCTCAGCTAGGGAAAACATGAAGGCCACTCCAAATGGAGGTTATAGGGCATCCAGGGGGAGCTCTGGTAGTGTAGTGCCTAAGGCACTTGACTGCTAACCAGAAGGCTAGCAGTTCAAACCCACCAGCCACTCCTAGGAAGGAAGGTTGGGCAATCTACTTCCATAGTAATACTGCCTCAGAAACCCAAGATGGGTTCGCTATGAGTCAGGTCTGACTCAATGGCACATAACAACAAGGGAGTCCAGGCTGGTCTTGGGGTGGGTGAAGGATAATCTGATTCACGGGAGGGACAAAAATGCAAAGCTAAGCAAACAATCCAAAAGGGCAACCATCCAATTCCAAATTGACTTGGTAGAGAAGCAGATTCCTGGTGCGGTACAATGCAAGAGGACAGAACCCATATGCCAGACCTACAATAGAGAAGGGAAGCAGGACGCAGGGAAATTGCCTGAGCTGCTGCTCATAGGTGTCTGGAGTGTTGGCCATGGCCCAGCATGAGGAGGGATGGTCTGAGGGGCATGTCCTAGCCCCAGACATCTCCAACTCATTCCCACACCTTCACTAGGATGAATGAACCCAAACTTTCAACTGGAACACACCTTCCAAAATCCCAGTTGCTTTCAGGATAAACGTTCAAAGTCCTTAGCAAAGCAGCCTTCCTTAATGGGTTCTCCCATTTCAGCCCTCCTAAAGCCCACTGGGGGTCAAATACCTCAGACAACTGGGCAGATGGTCCAGACACTTGCTCATGTCTTCCAGCCTCCTGGCCGTTTCAGATTAGAATGCTTGTTCTAGTTCTTCACCTGTTGAACTTTCTTCGACCCCATTCCCGTGGAGTTGACTGTGGCTCATGGTGCCCCATGTGTGGTGGAGTAGACCTGCAGTCCACAGCGTTTTCAAGGCTGTGACCTTTCAGAAGCAGGTCACAAGGCCTTTCTTCCAAGACTCCTCTGGGTGGGTCTGAAATTTTAAAGAGACACAACTCAAATGCTACCTCACTCCAGGATTTCCTGATTCTTCCCTCCCAACGCCCAAGGAAAAATTCTATCTCCCTTGCTCTGAACTCTCGCTGCATGTTGATTTCACTCAGTTTTATTTTAGAGCTTATTTTTCCCTGTCTGTACATGCCAATTTGAAGTTCCGTGAAGGCAGAGATGATCTCTTCATCCCTCTTTGTGTCTGTCTTATGCACAGGGAAATAAAAAAAAGTGAAACAATATTAAAATGCTTTGCACATAGTACATTCTTGGGGGGAGAAAAAAAAAAAAAAAAAAGCTGTTGGCACATAGAATTTTCCTGCAGGAGAGAGGCCAGTATTTGGTTCCTTTTCAATTCAGAGTTATTGAGTGTTTGAGTTCTTTTACATGTGTGTGTATATATATATATTTTTTTAATTTGATCCTGATGGCAATTTTGTAAACTATTTTTATAGGTAAAGAAACTAACATTCAGACAAGTAAAGACACTTAACTTAAGGTCACACAGCTAGAGAACACCGGAGCCACAAAATTATAGCAAAGGCAGGTATTGGAGAAGCCTCCGGTGGACTTGCTCTTAGCAATGCTAGAATGGAAGGGTCTTTTCCATTGTGACTGTAGTCATTCAAACACATTCTCTATGGTGAACACAAGGTATAGGAGCCCTGCCAACGGTTCCCAACCCAAACCCAAACAAAACCAAACCCACTGCCATCAAGTTGATTCCAACTCATAGAGAACTGTAATCTTTATGGAAGCAGACTGCCTCAGCTTTCTCCCATCAATCAGCTGGTGGGTTTGATCTGCTGACATTTTGGTTATCAGCCAAGCTATTTAACCACACCACCACCAGAACGCCAGTTCCCAACCCCAGACCAATAATCGTAGTCTCTGACAATGAGCCCAGCCCATCATAGGTTGGTTAAAGCCCCAGGTGAGTCTAGTCTGCCATCATCATTGAGACCCATTCTCAACTTTGGCTTCCCATTGGAATCACTGGGGAAGCTTGAAAATGTACCAGGCATTGGTAGATCTAAAAGTTCCCAGGTGAATCAAATGGTAGCCAAGCAGGGACCTGCTTTCTTATACCAAAATATTTGACTAACAGTTCCAAATATGTATCACAGACATATACATTGCTTGTCCCTTGAAGAGATACTCAGACAGAATGGTAGAATGGAGAGTTGATGGGAGTAAAAGCACAATTCTTTTAGGGACCCAAGACACTGGACTCTGATACATGTGTCCAATGAGATCAGCTGATGAGGTTTCTAGAGTTGACAGAACTCACTCTCCTCCCAAGTTGTCCTCTTCCCTCAGAGGCTAGACTCAGTGGGAATTCCGAGGATAAGAAAATGAAAGATAACTTCAGGCCAGAGTTAAGAAGATGAACCTAGAGCCAGTCACTGTGCCTGCAGCAGCCTAGAGAAGAGCTCAGGACATCTGAGTGTGAGTGGCAGCCAGGACCCTGTCACCAGACAGCGATAAGACACTCTTGCCTCCCTGGACCTAAGAGGCCTCTAGTGAAATGAACATAATTCTTTCCTTCAACCTAACAGGTTATGAAAACAGGAACAGAGAGGGGTGAGGAAAGGCTGGGGGAAGGTGTTCAACAAGTGTCAGGTGATGCTAATAGAAGGGGCACAAATGCTTCTGCTGAGGTGGATAAGGAACCAGGTGAAAAGGGTGCACAGTGAGGGATATGGTGTGGGTGCTGACTGGACAGCCCTGTGCAGGTGCTGGCAATGCAACTATGAAAAAGACACACAGCTTGTCCTCAGAATTTAGCCAAGCAGGGAGTGTGCTCCCCTGGTTTCTTCCCTCTCCCCTCATTTTTTTCTTGTGATTTGCAATTTTACAAAGCAGATTTGTTTTACACTCAACAGTTCGTACACATTTTGTTTCACACCAATTACAATGCCCACAATGTAACATATCTCCTCCCACCTCCTCACTGTGGTTACTCCTTCTCTGTGTTCTTCTTATCTGTGCTTACCTAGCTTTCTCTCTGTGCAAATGCTGCTTTTCTGATCTCCCATGATTGACTCTTCTAAGGTGTGAATCTTCCTGGGTACCGTTGTTCAGCTTGAGGACTGTCTCTAGTTTGGCTGAGAGCTAACCCATGGGACTGGGTCCAATTCCAGGCCTGAAGTGTAACCCAGGGCCATAATCTCAGGGGGTTCACTAGTATCCATCTGACCAGTAATCCTAGCCTTTTTCGTGTTTTTTTAATTTTGTTCCACATTTTTTCTCCCACTTTATCCAGGATCTCCTATTTTTATCCCTTTCCCAGTGGTTGCCATTGGTGGCCAAGTACCACCTAGTTCTTCTGGTTTCAGGGTCATGTAGGCTGAGGTCCCCATGGTCCACTGGTCCCTTGGACTAATTGTTCCCATATGTCTTGATTTTCTTCACTCTTCTTTGCTTCAGACAAGGAAAGACCAATAACTACATCTTAGATGGCCACTCACAAGCTTTTAAGACCCCAGTTGCAACTCACCAAAGTGGGATGTAGAATGATGTTTGTTGTATACCATGTTGTGCCAATTGAGCTTGATGTCTCCTATGACCACAGTCCTGAGCCCACAGACCTAACAACTCACTTCCTTAAGGTGCTTGGTTGTGACTAAGAAGTTATCCTAACTATGTTTCCTGTTAGCAGTATAATGTATATGGACATTTTTATAGCACGTACAAATAAACCTCACTGCCGTTGAGTCAGATCCGACTCATAGCAACCCCTCCTTGGGTTCCCAAGGCAGTATCACTACAGAAGTAGATTGCCCAACCTTCCTTCCGAGGAGTGGCTGGTGGGTTTGAACCACCAATCTTCTAGTTAGCAGTCAAATGCCTTAGGCACTATGCCAAACCTATGCATGGTCATAGAAATACAATCGCCTACCCAAACCAGAGCTACTTTGGGAAATTATTGAAGGGAGAAACTGGTTATGAATAGTGGTTTTCTGGGAAAGCTTCACTGAAGAACTGACATTTGAGCTGACAAAACTCTAAGGGTGGTCAGGCCAATAGGGAAGAAGGGGCATTCCAGAGAGGAAACAATTGCATTCCAGAATGGGGAGGCAGCCAAGATGGCTGGAATGGGATAGAGTCCCAATGTTGCCTGGGAATATAAGTCAGCTTTACCTGCAGGAGTTTTGCTGGGTCCTTTCAGAGCCACAGGTTCACCCAACACTTGTTCTAAGTCACTTCACTAGCTGGTCAGTCAGGACTTAACACCAACTGCACACCTGGCTCAAGGAGCCCTGGTGGCACAATGGTTAAGCACTCAGCCGCTAACTGAAAAGTTAGTGGTTCAAACCCATTCCTTTAAAGATTAAGCTCACTGCCTGTTGATTCTGATTCATGGAGACCCTATTGGCCAAAGTAGAACTGCCCCATCGGGTTTCCAAGGCTGTATATCTCTGTGGAAGCAGACTGCCACTGTAGGGTTCAAACAGCCAACCTTTTGGTTAGCAGTTGAGTGCTTTAACCATAGTGTCACCAGGATTCCTTTACCCTTAAAGATTAAAGCCTAGGAAACCCCTTACAGGGAAGTTCTACTCTGTCCTATAGGGTCTCTATGAGTTAGAATCACCTCAAGGACACATAACAATACATCTGGTTCTGTAGCCACAAAATGGAAGGCTGTGTCATGGTTCCTGCCCTTAAGAAGCTTAAAGCCTAGTTGGGAGAAGTCAATGAGTCAACGTGAAATTCTTGCAGTTTATGTGACTTAGGGATGTTTTACACTGAGAAGACAGTTATTTTTGGAACTGTCAGCCAAGTCTACCCAGTGTTATGGTACAGTATACACACCATACAAAAGTGTCCCACTGAGAGGGAGACTAGGGCATGCCTTTTTGCAATCCATCAGCCTAGGGGGAACAAATGTCTTCTTGTAACTCACACAAAGACACTGTACTAGTTGATGCCATGAGAGCAGCCACTTTAAGAATGGTAGGCAATTGCAAAATGAAGATGATGATTGAAACTCTCAGGAGAGAGTTTGATGAAGGAAAAGGGATTTGAACTAGGCCTGCCAGGTGGCAGGATTGGAAGAGGTGGGAGGTGGCAGGATGGTATTTGCAAGCAGGATGCTTTGCCTAAGACTTGAGGCTACAATAAGCCTGGCAGGCGCTCTAGGCCTGAGGATCCACTGGCTTAGCACAGCTCAGATGCTGGTGGACTGAGCAGAGGTGGGTTTGGTTGCAGGAGGTCAGAGGGGATGGCAGTGTGCAAACCAGAAACAGCAGGTGCTCCTAGGGCTGGCTGCTGTTGTTGTTGTTAGGTGCCGTTGGGTAAGCTCCGACTCACAGTGACCCTCTGTACAACAGAATAAAACACTGCCCAGGCCTGCACCAGCCTCACAATCCTTGCCATACCTGAGCCAATTGTTGCAGCCACAGTGGTAAGCCATCTCATTGAGGGCCTTCCCCTTTTTGTTGACCCTCCACTTTACCAAACATGATATCCTTTCTCCAGGGAATGGTCCCTTCTGACAACATGACTAAAGACTTCATGTGACCATTCTTGCCTCCAAGGAGCATTCCTGCTGCCTTCTTCCAGGACAGATTTGTTAGTTTTTCTGGTAGTCCATGGTACCTTCAGTATTCTTCACCAACACAACTGAAAATACTCTGGAGTTGTGGGTCTGGCTAGTGTGTTCAAATCTGAGCTCTGCAAGCACTCACTGGTGACAACTTGACAATTATTTTATGCCTCTAAGATTTCTCATCAGTAAAAATTATAGAAAACTGCTACACCCCTTTGCAAGCAAACACACAGAAATAAAATGAGGAAAGACCTGTCTACTTCATGGGGTTGTCAAGGAGCTGTCTCAGTGCCATAGGTCCTAGGAAGCTACTCTAAGTCTTGAGCAGAATTATGACACCAGTGGGGGTGGGTACAGGAGGGATATTAAGAGTCATCTGGCAACTTTGATCATGGTGCCTCCACTGGAGAAAATGTAGCCATTATGGGGTCTGGGAATATACTTGGGACATAGATCCCAGGGAATCTATTGATGGGGGAAGAAGGTAACTCTTATCCTTGTTGAGCAGGCAGGAATAAGAGCATAGCCTAGTTGTGATCACAGTCAAAGCTGGATGTTATTTTCCTGTTTCAAGGTTCTCTAGAGTCCCAAGACTGCCAGCGTTGTAGGGGGAGTGCCAGTGGATAAGCCACACTGCCCAGGAAGAAACTTCAACCATGAGCTGCTCCAAGAAATAGATGAAACATCCTATCAGTCTAGAACAAAGGGGGCTTAAAGAGAAGGTCCCAGGGAAGAAGCTCAGGAAAGAGAGGACAAGAGTGATGCCTCATGTTCACAAAGCACAGACCATGTCCCCCACAAGCTTCAATTCATTTGATCATCATCATCCTAAAAGGTAAAGAGTTGTTATCTCCATTTTATGGAGGGGAAACAGAGGTGCAGAGAGGTCAAGCCCCTTGCCCAATATTACTCATCTGGTAAGCAGCAGAGGAAAGGGCCTAAGACCAGAGCCCACTTGTCTCGCCACTTGTTATGGTGCCACTCAGAATATGTGCTGGTAAGAAACACACAATAGAGTTGAACTAAAATAAGTAACAAAAGTCAGGATGAGTGGTGATAATGCTAGGGGTGGAGGCACCTGCTTGGTGGGGAGGGAATTGTAGAGAAGTTGGTGCATCTCTGACTGGTCCACCATGGACTTGTTCAAATCCAGCTCTGTGGCATTACATGGTTGAGAAATATGATTAATAGCAATGACTGCTAGACATTGAGTACCTCTCTAACCTACTTCAACAGCCTATGTGGTTTACATATATATATACACCCACACACATATTATTATTCCTAAGCATAGGTTAGCCAAACTGAGGCTCAGAGCACTTAAGTAACTTGCCCAAGAGACTACTATGGGTAAGTGGCAGAACTAGAATTCAAACCTATGTCTCTCTGGTTCAACATTACACCCTCCTGTCCTCCTCCTCCTATCCCTGGAGTTTCAGAATCCCTTTGCACATGGGATTACTCTGTCACTGGGGAGACCTCTACCTGTAGAAATCCAGTAACACTTTCACCCCAGCTTTTTGCCGTCCTTTGGGCAGAAAGCAGCAAGCTTATTCCTCCAGCTGCAGCAGGTACTAGAGCTCCCTGCCTGAGAGCAGTTTCAACAAAGGAGTAGGTAGCTCTGCCATGCTGTTTCTAATTTTCTTTCCCAACCAGAAATGGACAGGGAGTAGTCACTGGAGCTCAGAGCAACTGCCTCCCGCCCAGTGAATTAAAATAACTGTCAAACCATTGAGGCTATCTTCTAGACTGTTGCAACAGAATTATTTAGAAGGGACGTTTGCATGCTAGAGACGCAAACCAATTATAGTGAGAAGCCTGGCATCAGAGAGAACCCAGACTCCCTCCTGAGGTGGCCAAAGCATGGAAATAACTAAGAATCTGTCAAACACCCAAGGGGAACAGGGGATAGAAAACGGATAACAAATCTTTTCAAGAGGAAACTGGGCACTGACAAGGAGACAGCACCCCAAATGACCCAATTCAAAGAACTTAAAAGGCTTAACCCTCACTCAAGTAGAAAACAGCCCAGGTAGCCAGAGACAAGAGAACTGACATCAAGGATAGTAGAATTTAGTGGGAAAGAGGAGAAAACTGGTGACTCTGGGCACCATAAACCTCAAGAACTAGCTACTGCTACTGCAGAGAAACCTTTACACTTATGCCGGCATTTGAGGTGGGAGACAGACATATGGGGAGGGATAAGGAAAAGGGAGATTACTGGGTAGCATAGAGTTTTTGCTCATGTGTATGAAAAACTTGCAATGGATGTCAGTGATGGTTGCACAATATGATTGATGTCATTGGTTTTATTGAGTTGTACATGTAAAAAAGGTTGAGGTGTTATATTCTTTACATTTTTACAACAATTTTTAAAAAATGTGACTTAAAAAGAAGAAACACACATAGTTTGCTGGGCGTTCTTTGAGTGTATTTTATAAAACTGATGACTTTGAGGAATATGTAAGGACAATTACTGACTATTAAGGACATGTGTTGATTTGGGTGAAGGGAAAGGCAATATAACAAAAGCAAGTGACCAGCACAATATCACTAAAGAAAAGGAAGACATTGAGCGGTGCACAAGAGATATAGACAATAAAGGTAAGTACTATTTACATATGGAGAAGGATATCATGCTTGGTAAAGTGGAAGGTCAATGAAGAAGGGGAAGGCCCTCAACAAGATGGATTGATGCAGTGGCTGCAACAATGGGCTCAGGTATAGCAAAGATCGTGGGACTGGCACAAGACCAGGCAGTGTTTCATTCTGTTGTACACAGTCTCTGTGAGTCAGAGACGGCTCAACAGAACCTAACAAGAACAACAACTATTACATACACAATACTGCACTATCAGTAATTAACAACAAACACTAATCTACAGGTGAATACATAGGTAGATAGCCAAGATGATTAGGTATGGGCGGCCGAACCAGAGTATACTCATGACCATAATACATAGGCTTGGTCATACAAATGACATTACTATATACATATTTGTATGTGATTTAAAAATGTCCATATACATTATAGAGTGAGCAGGGACAAAGTTAGGATAACTTCTTAGCCACAACCAAGTACCTTGAGGGAGTGAGTCACGAAGCCTTTGGCCTTGGGACTGTGGTCACAGGAGACCTCAAGCTCATTTGGTACAACATAGTATACAAAAACATTGTTCTACATCCTACTTTGATGAGTAGGGACTGGGGTCTAAAAGGCTTGCAAGCAGCCATCTGAGATACAACTAATTATTGGTCTCACCTCTTCCAAAGCAAAGAAGAGTGGAGAAAGTCAAAGATATATGGAAACAATCAATCGAAGGGACCAACGGACCATGGGAACCCCAGCCTACACAATCCTGAAACTAGAAGAACTAGATGGTACCTAGCTATCAATACCAGCTACTAAGAAAGGGATCACAATTGGAAATCCTGGATAGAGTAGGAAGAAAAAAAATGTGGATCAAATTAAAAAACATGAAAAAGATCAGGATTACTGATCAGAGAGAGACTGGTAAAACCCCCAAGTCACCCTTCAGACCTGGAATTGGACTCACTTCTGTGACTCTAACTCTCAGCCAAACAATAGATAGGCCTACAAGCTGAACTACACCAGAGAGATGCACTCCTTAGAACAGTGAACAGTGGAGATCAGAAGGGCAGCATTTGCACAGGGGGAAAAGTAGGTAGGAATGCGCAGGTGAGGACACAGGGAAGTCCTAACCACAGGGAGGAGGAAGGAGAAGAGCGGTTACATCAGTGTTGAGAAACAAAATGTATATGGGCTGGTGAATGTAAAATGAATCTGTTTTGAAAAATTGCACCCAAATCACAATAAAAACTTGATTGTTTAAAAAATGTCATGGGTGGATATGGATCATTCTTAAACCTTAGACAAAAAAAAAAATATTAGCAGAAGCCGTGTGAAGACAAGACCTTGACTAGAGGAGAGAAGTTTGCCAAAAGTGGGGACTTTTTATGTGCCAGCTGCTCACCACCAAGGAACAGGTCCACTCCTAAGCTCAGTTCCTCTAATGTTAAATTGTGGCTACAGGGTGGGGAATGGGCATGTTGTTTAGAAAACTGAGCAGAAGAGATTCTGGAAGCTGAAAGTTGATTCCAGGCTGACCACTTTCTAAGGGAACTTCTATTATCAGTAGAAGCAAAAAAGCATGGGCTTTGAGCATGGGTTCAAATCCCAGCTCTTTGTCTTACTATCCAGATGACCACATGTGCTATTTCGCTGCCATCACCCTCAGTCATCTCATCCAAAAGATCAGGATACCATCTTCATTCCTTTTTATTTTTTCCCCACCGAATCTTTCTGACACACATGTGCACACGCATACTCTCTAAGCAATGCCTGGTGAAGTTTTGTAGATTTTGGCAGGCAGGTCACTTACTCTGTGTTCACGGACAATGCCCTCCATCATGTTCCCTTGTATTCCTTCATATGCCATTTCTTACATACACTGTTTCATCTAAGAGTTTCTGCTCTCTCTCCAGATTAGTCACAGCTTCATAGATTCTTGGCTGTGTGAAGACAGAAAAATCATTTAGTTTATTGGAACCATTAAAAAAAAAAAAAAAAACTAAACCCACTGCCATTGGGTCGATTCTGATTCATAGCGACCCCCATTGGGTTTCCAAGGTGGTAAATCTTTATGGAAGTAGATTGCTCTGTCTTCCTTCCGTGGAGTGGCTGATAGGTTCGAACTGTCAACCTTCTGGTTAGCAGTTAAATGCCTCAACCATTGTGCCACCAGAGCTCCTTATTTCAACCATGTTGTTGTTGTTGTTGTTAAGTGCCGTCGAGTCGTTTCCGACTCATAGCGACCCCATGCACAGCAGAACGAAACACTGCCCAATCCCGCACCAGCCCCA